>NC_092130.1:118768728-119073639 GCF_043159975.1 Macaca nemestrina
CGATGCTCAATGCCGGCCCCCAGGCTGCTGTGGAAAGGCCGGCTGTGCAGGCGTACGTGTTCATGTTGAAGGAAGCCTTTGAAAGCTATCTTTTTAACAGGATGAATGTGAAAAACTACTGGGGAGGAAGAAAAAGGCAGCACAGAACTGCCACTTGAGTGTTGCTTCCTGTCCATGTGGCTCTAGCTCTTTGCTGACAGTTATTCTTAGGCCTTCTTTGGCTTCAAAGGTTTCCTCTTTTCTATTTTTGGTAGCAGAATATGGATTTAGATCTGCATAACCCCTCTTGACTACTAATCTGTGCCCCAAAGAGAGTAGGGCTGTTGTTTTCTGTAGCTATCAGTTCTCTTTCTTTTCAGCACCTCCAAATAATTTTTAATATTAAGGACATAGATTTATGGGAAGGAGTCATTGAGTTTTCAAACTGATTTGTAGTCTCTTAATTTGCACATTCCTTTCTCCAGCCAGGGCATCTCAGAGATCATCTCAAGTAATGGGGCCTGACTTGTGTGATGAGTGAAAGAATCCAGGTTGGTAAAACAGATGGCCATCAAATGACCAAAAAGTAAGCAAGGAAGATTTGCATTGGAGTAACATGTAATTGATTAAGCACAATTATATTTCGGAAAGGAATAATTGATGCCTATGTCATCTAAAATTACCTTAATCTATACAAATTGCATCACAAAGCTACAAGCCAGTCCAGACTGGAATGCTGAGGACCCAGGCCCTAGCAGAGGAAAACACACTGCCCAAAGTGAAGCGTCTGTGAAGGGTGTTTCATTTTGTGCCCTCTAATTCTATTTTTTAAATCACTTCTGTTTTTTCTGATCTCATGGCCTGACTTTACTGGACCATTAGTAACAAAAACCTTTCACAGATTCTTTTTCATCCAGGTACCTTAACCTTTTTTTTTTTTTTTTTTAAAGAAATGCAAAGCCCTTGAGTCCTCTCAAAAAATATGGGGCCGCCTACTTGGCTGACTGCAGAACCAGGGATCAGGAATGCTGCCCGCTCAGCTCAGCTGCCTCTGCCACGTGGTCTTAATCAGGGTCTCCCTCTGTGGCTTTAAAAGGGTGACAATCTTATTCTTGAGAAGGATTACTGTGGGAATGTGTAAACTGAAGCATCAAGGCTCGTGCCATCTTCCCAAGGCCACTCAGCCAATTTCTGTCTGCTACAGCATCTGGTTTGACCTTCACAATCCTCTAGAAACCATGAGCCCATACTCCATGAATATTCCACGTGTGCCATATTTTATTTTATTTTGCAAAGAATAAAATGAACAGAAGCATATTGGGAGAGGAACTTTGAGAATTAATCTAGGCAGTTTGCAAATGGATGATTGGCAAGAAGAAACTCAAACTAGGTCATATATTGGGTTTCCAACACTGGGAAAGTGTCTTTTAATATATTTTACATAATGGTTTTAAGCAGCAGGCTGCATTATCTGTTCAGTGTTGACAGTGAGCTAAAAAGCTGCATAATCAAGTTCAAAAGAAAGCCCCCCTTAAGTCTTCTCAGGAGCATTTTGACCCTGCTGAATTTTTCAGAGGTTGTTTTAAATGTGTCCCAATGTCAGACTTGTTCAGAAAGAGAGCATTGTGTCTCCCAAGAGAATGATAATTTGCTCTTTCTTTTTAAAGTGGAGCAAAATGCTAACTTTTAATAGACGATCTAGCCTTTTCTGCACTGGAAAAAGTCCTCCTTCAGAATTCCTATGCAAATATTCAAACTCCCGGGTTGAGAAAAGGTTAAAAGGAACTGAAAAAGTCTATAGTGGCTCTTTCTGAGATGCACTGCCACACTTGGCAGGATGAGGTGTTCATAGCAGGTGCTGGATTTGCTATAAATGGACAATTTATAAACAGAGCTGACAACTGGGAAAACAGAGCAGTGGGGAATGCTGGCATTCCAGGGGCCAGTGGTTGATTTCCTATCAGATGGTCCTCAGCATGGAATTATTGATAGCTGCTGCTCTGAAAGAAAGCCAGTTGGCTGACGCATAAAAGGGCTGTACCTCAATTCATGCATGATCTGCTGCTAGATATTTTAAATAGGTCAGTGCAAATTAGCTTCTTCAGGTTGGTACTTCCTTAATTAGCAATTTAATTGCAAAGTCTTTTCCTCCCTCCTCAACCTTGACTGAATTTAACCCTCTTCCCTCCATGTAATGCCAGAGGAATGGGACCTGGGAGAAATCTAGCTTAATAAACAAATGAGGACCTTGGGGGAGTGGGGGAGGAATCAGAGCAGCCTTCAGTGACTAAAGCCAATACAGAACCTGGCTAAGACAAGTCGTGTGTGAGCAAGGGCAGCATTTTTGGCTGTGTCCTGGGGGAGAAAGGAGCAGGGCCTTTGTGCATGGAGCCCAGGGGAGAAACAGAAATGTGTGGCAAAGGCATCTCATTTCTCTTTTGCTGTTTGTCAGGAGCTGCCAGTACACTAAGACATTCCTGAGGTCCCCTCAGGAAGGTTCTGTTTTCAGAGGATTCCCATGGGTGCACTCTAATGATCACATTCAAAGTTTCCATCGTTTTTATTTATTTTTGGACAAGTTTTTCCCCTGTAGAGATGTTTGATGGTGGTCCCTGGATGGACGGCATTGGATAGCGTTCCAATGTCTCTATCTGCAGCCTTGAGTCAGTGCAGAGTTCTGCCCGGAGCTAGTGGAGTGACCATACCTGTTTGTTCTAGCTGCATGAGTAGTTTTTCCAGGAGACATTTGTTTGGCTGCGACTCTATTTTTCTCCTGACCACACCCTATTGTTTTTCTCTTCAGAGGAACAGACTGAAGACCTGATTCTGGAAGGACTTTGACTTCCTTACAGGGAGTGAAAATTGCACAGGTCTGAAGACTAGGGTGTTGAATTATATGCACGTTCAGCACAAGGGATTGTCTAGGCATGAGGACTGTTGGAGGCAAAAACACAGGACCTTGAGGCAATCCAGAACGGGGACTTCTGGGTGCCACATAAGGGCAAAACACACCCAGAGTAGAGAGGGACCTAAGGCATTGAGGGGGCGGGGACATTTTGGTGGGAAGTCACGTCTGTGAGTACAAACTCCTAAGAACCTCTCTTTCCTATGGTAATCTCAGGTTCATTAATTGTGGTGAGCTCTTTGATAAATATGTGACAAATCTTACTGAGCATCTATTATTTGCAAAGAGCCACACTAGGTATAGGAGATACAAGGAAGTATAAGGTACAGTTCTACCACCAGAAGTTTATGATGGGATTAGGGAGAGACACCATATTCTCATGAAAAGGTGCTAAGTTGGGAGAAACATGGCATGTTGAAGCCATAGACAATGAGGAAATGCCCTAGAAGTGCCCAGGAAGAACGGCAGCAGGTGGGCCAGGAATGGCTTGAAGGAGAAGACGAGACTGGAGCTGAGGGTGGGAGAATTTCAGTAATTGGAAATGTGAACGACAGACTATTCCAGACAAGGGGATGCTGGGCTGAAAGCCCTGGTGAGGAGCTGACCCCGGTGCTTCGGAGGAGAGAAAAGAAGGTCCTGGAAGGTAAAGCTGAGGGATCACACAGATCCACAGATCTGATGGCCACACAGAGTGTAGAGTTCATCTTGCAGGACATCTCTGATCAGGGCAGGGAGATGAGGAAAGCAGCATCTCAAGAAGATAAAAGAAAACAAGAGTGGCAGTCACTGCAGGAGGACCTCGCAGTCCAATCTCAAAGTGGCCAAGGCTTTAGGTCTGAAAAGGTTTTATTTAGAGCGAGGGGTGTGTTCTGCACCAGTCTGCGTGTAAGGAGCCTTCCTTCCCCAGCCTCCCTCTTCCTCACTTACAGCCCCTGTTAACTCTAGAAAACAGGGCTGAGCCTCTACTCATTGGAGTTTCCCCACAAACACAGAGCCAAAGCAAAACAAACACTGATTTAAAAGAAAAAAAAAAAGAACTTCATTGCTTGACTCTTATTCACTCACTCCTGTATTCCCATTGGTGTCACCCTGATTTATGTGAGGCCTTACTGGACTATTTGGACTATTGCTTATTTCCATAGCTAACTCAGAAGGCCATCTTTGAGCTCTGGAAGCATCTGCTCAACTTGATGGAAGGCTAAGGCAGAGCCACAGCTCTGGGGTGGGTGGGGTCTCCCTTGGCAAGGGAGGGCTCACCTTCCAAGAGCTCTGACACTTTTCCCATTCCCTAATACCTCGACATACAGCCTGCAGACGAATAACTTGGGTATCATCTGGAGCTAGTTTAAAATACAAAATCTCCACCCAGACCTACTAGATCAGGATCTGCATGTTATGCCACATTTGGAGGGATTCATATGCATGTTAGAGTTTGAGAGGCACTGCTTTTAACCTAGCTGGATGGAAGAATCACCTGTGGAGCACTAAAAACATTCCCCGACATATTCCCCACTCCAGACAAGTTAAGCCAGAATCTCTAAGGGTGGAGCCCTGGCACTGGTATTTATTATTATAATTATTATTATACTTTAAGTTCTAGGGTACATGTGCACAACGTGCAGGTTTGTTACATAGGTATACGTGTGCCATGTTGGTTTGCTGTACCCATCAACTCATCATTTACATTAGGTATTTCTCCTAATGCTATCCCTCCCCCAGTCCCCCACCCCCCAGCAGGCCCCAGTGTGTGATATTCCCCGCCCTGTGTCCAAGTGTTCTCATTGTTCAATTCCCACCTATGAGTGAGAATATGCAGTGTCTGGTTTTCTGTCCTTGTGATAGTTTGCTGAGAATGATGGTTTCCAGCTGCATCCCATGTCCCTACAAAGAATATGAACTCATCCTTTTTTATGGCTGCTTAGTATTCCATGGTATAAATGTGCCACATTTACTTAATCCAGTCTATCATTGATGGACATTTGGGTTGATTCCAAGTCTTTGCTATGGTAAATAGTGCTGCAATAAACATACATGTGCATGTGTCTGTATAGTAGCATGATTTATCATCCTTTGAGTATATACCCAGTAATGGAATTGTTGGGTCAAATGGTAATTCTAGTTCTAGGTCCTTGAGGAATAGCCACACTGTCTTCCACAATGGTTGAACTAATTTACACTACCACCAACCGTGTAAAAGCATTTCTATTTCTCCACATCCTCTCCAACATCAGTTGTTTCCTGACTTTTTAATGATTGCCATTCTAACTGGCGTGAAATGGAATCTCATTGTGGTTTTGATTTGCATTTCTCTGATGACCAGTGATGATGAGCATTTTTTCACATGTCTGTTGGCTGCATAAATGTCTTCTTTGAGAAGTGTTTGTTCATATCCTTTGCCCACTTTTTGATGCGGTTGTTTTTTTCTTGTAAGTTTGTTTATTTGTAGATTCTGGATATTAGCCCTTTGTCAGATGGATAGATTGCAAAAATTCTCTCCCATTCTGTAGGTTGCCTGTTCGCTCTGATGGTAGTTTCTTTTGCTGAGGCACTGGTATTTTTATAAAGAGTTTCCAGATAATTCTATGTGCAGACTGAGTTGAAAACCACTGACCTATGGTCTGGGTTAGCCACCTAGTTTCCAAGGCACTGAATTCCCCTCACATTGTAAAACAGAACACCATGAACCATTTAGCCACAGGCTCAGATGGAGTTGGAGTAATGTTAATTAAGCATTTATCCAGGAACTGGTTAGGAAACTCCTGGTCAGAAGCAGATGCAACCACTGGCTTCACCCAAAAGTGTCAAGATGGCCACTTGCTACAATTTCTGGTCTTGAGTATTCTCTTCTGGCTTTGGAAGGCATCCTTCACATAGAACCAGGCCCCTAATATTCTTTATGCCTAAGGAGACAATATCTAGTCCTGGCCCCCAGGAAGTTATCTTCTCTACCTATTGATAGCAAAGACATACTGAGGGATTGAGTGTTGATTTTCACACAAGTGCTCACTTTCAGAAAACACAAAAGTGTTTAAAAGCAGTTTTCCACCGGTCTTTGGGCTGGGATAGATGCCAAGGTTCAATAACTCTCACAGATATTTCAATACATTTTCTTTCCCACTGTGCCTTTCAGTTACTGAATGCCAGCATACTGAGATTCTTCCCCAGTCAATACATCTCAAGCCAGTCCCTGATTTGTCTCAGTATCTCCAGCTCTACGAAAATATTGAGGAGATTTCCACCAATAGATTGGGTGCCTGAACCGATCTTGGTCAAGGCTTGGAGGTATTAGCAATTCTGTTTCTTCTTCCTGCCTTAGACTTGCCTTTCCATGCACCTGATATTGCTGTGGTCCTGAGCATGGCTGCATGAGCAGTGGTCTTTCTCCTCTTTCCTTATTATTTATTATCCTCTTTGAACTAGATTTAAAGCATACCTGAGACTCCTGCTTACCTGGAGTCTACGCGAGCTCCTTAATTCTTCCTAGATACTTTTATTTTTTAGGTTATGATCCTGCTTAGACCCAAGACCTCCTAGAATTAGCGTGCTGAACCTCATCTATTTGGGGTCCCCAGATGTTCTGTGCACTCAGCAACTCAGACCACCATATCCACTGGACTGAATTGAGGTTAGGCCACACTGTAGTTTGGACTGCTGGTCTCTCCTCTTAGGCGTTGCTTTCTTATGGGGCCACCTTGGCTCCTTCCTGTCTTGTTTTCTCTCCTTTTCCCTTGGCTTGGCATTAAGGTCTCAGATCACTGCTCCTACCCCCACCCAAAATAATACAGTGGCAGCATCTGCTCAAATGCAACCATGGGGACTATGCCATCATGACTGCTTTTCTCAATAACAATGGTATCACTAGTTTTTGCTGATGAGGAAACAGATTTGGAGATAAACCAGACAGTGGTGGTGAGAAGACCCCAACTTTCTCACTTCTGGTTTAGAATACCCAAGGCTTCTTCAGTTCCATGTCATCACATTGCAAGAAGACCATTAAGAAGAAATCTGAAAACCCAGATTGAAATCCAGAAATGAGGCTAAACCAAAGTGACATTTGTGTTTGGCATATACTGAAAATGTAACCAGGGTGTTTCTGTAATAAGCACCCAGTCCAGAAATAAAGAACCTTCCTTTCACAGAAGGTGAGATTGTCCTAGGAGGTTTCTGGGCTGCTGGTCATGGTGACTCCTTCAGGGATAACAGAACATTCACTAGTCTCTGGAAGCAGATTCATGAGGAAGCTCAGAGGATTTCAGATGTTGTTGCTGTCTGTAAAAGAATTTATAATTTGCATCTTCCTGTGCCCAACTTGCTCCTGGGCACCTTCCTCTGGTGCTTGAAGTTGGTATGCCTTCTGTCCAGACAAGTAGCTTCTTGGCCTATTAATTATGTAATTGAAAGTCGAAACCTTCTCATTTTAAAATGATGATAAAATGTTTAAAGGTGTGTTGCTTGTAAACCTATATATATATATTTTTTTGCCTTTCCATTTATTGCCATTCATTGCTTTTTATCATGGGCTGGCTGGCTGGCCAAGCCAAGCTAATTACTGCCCTATTGTTTTTGGAAGACTAGGTGACACCCAAGACTATTAATGAGTCTATAAATTAGGGCTACAGAGGAGCCTGGCTGCTTTCCTCTTACCCCTTCTCTCATTAGGCATGTTGTTCTGCTTTGGACAAATCTGAGAAGATGGGCACAGTGGAGTTGGCTGCTGATAAGACCGAGAGCATGGGTTGATCAAGAAAACAGCAATGAGCGGCAGAGACTCCAGGGTCCAGGAGAGTGAGAGAACCAGGGGGACCAATATAATGGGAAAAAGGAAAGGAGAATTCTAAACTGAGAATTGCCACCCTGTATTACTAGAAAAGTGTCTACCATGTGATCAAGACCCATGGCTTACATGTTAATGATGTTACGTTGATTCTTACATGAATACACTCCCCTGAACTGGAATGAAACCCAGCAATTATATGATGTCTATGGGGACAAGGTACATGTTAAAGTGTCAGAGCAGGTGGCTATGTATCTCTTCTTTGTATGTTACCGTTAAATCTAATCCATTCTTATAGTGACATAAAATCTAACAAAACTTTTTATTCAGGATTCCCACTATTTTTAAACTTTATAAAATAAAGATTATTATCTTTTTTGGAGGAATAATGCCGATCACATAATGTAACTTAATAAATTATGGAACAAACGAATTGTTACTTTCTCGATAAAACTCTCTTTGCCCTAAAAGTTATATGGAGTATACCTTTATTTTGTTTTTAAACATTTTTTTTAAACAAAGTGTATTTTTTTTTCCATTGCAAAAGTATTATGGTAACTACAAAAGAGTAAAAAGAAAAAAAATCATCCCTGGTTCCAAAGACCACCTCTATTAGTATTTTTGTGTATTTTCATGTAGACTTTTCTATCAAGAGTTCTTTCGTTTGTTTGTCTGTTTTTGTCGGGGGGATGAAGTGGAATGTGGGATATAAATAGTTATTTAAAATTTTTAATTCAATTAAAATTGGTTTGGAGGCTTCTGCCATTCTTTGGAGTCACTGGGGATTTTTTGGCATATTAGAAATATCTGCTGTAAGAACTTAGAGCTGGCACATTACTGATAAAGAAGCTGAGATGTAGAACAATGCAACAGCATTGTTCTTAGTTACCCAGTTAGCTGGGTTTAGAACTACATCTACGATTCCCACCCCAGGCATCCTTTTTGTGTCTTTCAAGTAAGTATCCTTGTAATGTAATCACAGCAAGGAAAATAACCAGAGAAATTAAGGATAGCCTGGAATTCCTGCAAAATATCTTAATGTGAAATAAGCCAATTCCTTAGAAAGAGAAAATGAATAGCCTAAGTGCAATGGACTGAAGTTTTTGTGTCTCCCCCAAATGTATATGTTGAAGTCCTAGCCCCCAAAGTGCTAGTATTAGTAAGTGGAGAATTTGGAGGTACATAGGCCATGAGGGTTGAGCCCTTATGAATGGGACTAGTGCTTATAACAGAGGCCCCAGAGAGACTGCTCATCCCTTCTATCATCAAGAAGCAAGAAGATACCATCTGTGAACCAGAAAGAAGGCCCTCATTAGTCACCTGATCTGCCTTGATCATGGACTTTCCAGCTTCCAGAACTGTAAGAAGTAAATGTCTGTTGTTTATAAGTCACCCAGTCCGTGGTATCTTGTATAGCAACCCAAATGGACTAAGACGCTAAGTGACCTCAAGTAACCAAAATGTCTGGTTTGAGGGCAACAGTCCAGCTGCAAATACTGTGTCCACCAATTACAAGCTGGCCTTGGGCAAGTTTCTTTAATAATTTCTTTATTCAGCAAATATTTACTGAGCACCAACTATATGCCAGGTACTCTCTGTGCTGGGAAAATAGCAGTGGGCAAAGCAAAATCAGTTTCCCCATGAAGCTTATATGCTAGAAGGGTGAGATAACAATACAAAAGTGAATATATGTGTGTCAAATAGAAACAAGTGGCAAGAAGAAAAACAAAGCCAGATGAGAGGAAGAGGGAGTGGCAGGGTGGTGCTGCTATTTCATAAAGGGAATACCTCCCAGATAAGGTTATATTTGAGTAGACATTCAGAGAAATTTCTTAATATGTTCCAGCCTCAGTTTCCTTATCTCTAAATGGGATAATGATAGTACCTCCCTCACAAGGTAGCACTAAGAATTCAATGAGAAAATACATTAAAGCAAAATGCTCCATTGATGGTCACTATAGTTGTTATCATTTATTTCCTCTCCTGTCAAATGGAAAAATTCAGCAGATTTATAAAAACCTTTGCAGCAATAACACCCCAGTTATTCTTACTCTTTGACTTGTATGATGACACGTGCTCTTAATGGAATCCTGGACCTAATTCTCAATCCTTGTTTATGCTTAAGTCTTACCTGTGAAAACTGCCAACCCATCTGGCATCAGGTGGAGATATTAATGCATAGCTGAAAACAACTAAGCTATATTGAATAAACGATAACTCTAGGTTTAACTCCCTATGCAATGCAACTTTTCACTGCAACTTTTAAACCAAGATTTTATCCAGTAGGGGAAAGCAAATGAGTCTCCTATGCTTAGATTCATAAGGATGTTTCTATGGATATAAGACACTCCCTTGCTTGAAGGGATAATATTAAAACTCATTAAACTTTGAGTAGACAAATGTACAATGGTGCTATTATAGGGAAGCTCAAAAACAGCTAAGGGCTCCACCCGGTTGGCATTTCTAAAGTTAATGTATCTTACCTAAAAAACAGCTCTCATTTCCACAATCCTACAAGGTTCTGGAGTCTTTGTATTTTTCACCCAATGTTTGAGAAATGACTTGCTGTATTTGCAAATTGAATAAAATGATGAAATCTGTATGCAAATGTTCATGTACCAGGAAATGTGTTTTTGAAAAAGTGATGGGAAATTGATTTCTAAAGTAAGCATTTGGAGAATTCCTCTCCTGAGTTCTGATGGTGTTTCTTCTTTTTGAATAAAAAGTGCCTACTTTAAACCCTGTGTTTTGGAATCTCCCTCAACAACATGGGTCTAGACCTCACTGACCAGGCACTGATAACCATGAGTGTTTTGACTTCCTCATTGCCATTATGATACAATTATTTTGTTTTGTTTTACTTTTTAGATGATTTGATTCAAAATGAGAAGTGGTTCTCCATGACATTTTGTCTGACAGACGAGACTCATGCATCCCCCTGAGGCCTCTTGATACTCTGAAGAGAATGCCGGTTTGAGGAACATTCCTGAGAGTCAAGTTGTCCCAATTCCTTTGGCTTAGCATTGTAGAACTCCTTTTTTTCTGGCTAATTCCAGATCTATGAATGGGTTCTTGCTTATGGAAGAATGTGATCTCTCTATTTTAAAGACATTTCCCTGTTTTTCTTCTTTTTTTAAGTATACTTTAAGTTTTTTAATTTTTTAAAGTTATACTTTAAGTTTTAAAATTATACTTATGAACATTTGCACACAGATTTCATCATTTTATTCAATTTGCAAATACAGCAAGTCACTTCTCAGACATTGGGTGAAAAATACAAAGACTCCAGAACCTTGTAGAATTGTGGAAATGTGAGAGCTGTTTTTGGTAAGATACATTAACTTTAGAAATGCCAACTGGGTGGAGCCCTTAACTGTTTTTGAGCTTTTCCGCACATACATATGCAGAAAGTGCAGGTTTGTTACATAGGTTTACATGTGCCATGATGGTTTGCTGCACCCATCAACCTGTTACCTACATTAGGTATTTCTCCTAATGCTATCCCTCCCCTACCACCCTACCCACCGACAGGCCCTGGTGTGTGATGTTCCCCTCCCTGTGTCCATGTGTTTTCATTGTTCAACTCCCACTTACGAGTGAGAACATGCGGTGTTTGGTTTTCTGTTCCTGTGTTAGTTTGCTGAGAGTGATGGTTTCCAGCTTCATCCATGTCCCTGCAAAGGACATGAACTCATCCCTTTTTATGGCTGCATAGTAGTCCACGGTATA
This sequence comes from Macaca nemestrina, assembly GCF_043159975.1. Lineage (NCBI taxonomy): Eukaryota > Metazoa > Chordata > Mammalia > Primates > Cercopithecidae > Macaca > Macaca nemestrina. The sequence goes on from NC_092130.1 coordinate 118,780,116, forward strand.
TATGTGTCACATTTTCTTTATTTGGGTATTTTCCAAGTCTGGATTAAAGACTTAAACGTAAGACCTAAAACCATAAAAACCCTAGAAGGAAACCTAGGCAATACCATTCAGGACACAGGCATGGGCAAAGACTTCATGACTAAAACACCAAAAGCAATGGCAACAAAAGTCAGAATTGACAAGTGCGATCTAATTAAACTAAAGAGCATCTGTACAGCAAAATAAATGATCATCAGAGTGAACAGACAACCTACAGAATGGGAGAAAATGTTTGCAATCTATCCATCTGACAAAGAGCTAATATCCAGAATCTACAAGGAACTTAAATAAATTTACAAGAAAAAAACAACCCCATCAAAATGTGGGCGAAGGATATGAACAGACACTTCTCAAAAGAAGACATGTATGTGGCCAACAAACATATGAAAAAAGTTCATCATCAGTTCATGTCCTTTGCAGGGACATGGATGAAGCTGGAAACTATCATTCTCAGCAAACTATCACAAGGACAGAAAACCAAACACTGCATGTTCTCACTCATAGGTGGGAATTGAACAATGAGATCACTTGGGCACAGCGAGGGGAACATCACACACCAGGGCCTGTCAGGTGGTGGGGGCCTAGGGGAGGGATAGCATTAGAAGAAATACACTAATGTAAATGATGAGTTGATGGGTGCAGCAAACCAACATGTCACATATATACCTATGTATCAAACCTGCACGTTGTGCACATGTATCCTAGAACTTAAAGTATAATTAAAAAAAAATAAAAGCTCATCATCACTGGTCATTAGACAAATGCAAATCAAAACTACAATGAGATACTATCTCACGCCGGTTAGAATGGTGATCATTAAAAAGTCAGGAAGCAACAGATGCTGGAGAGGATGTAGAGAAATAGGAACACTTTTACACTATTTGTGGGAGTGTAAATTAGTTCGACCATTGTGGAAGACAGTGTGGCGATACCTCAAGGATCTAGAACCAGAAATACCATTTGACCCAGCAATCCCATTACTGGGTATATACCCAAAGGGTTATAAATCATTCTACTATAAAGACACATGTACACGTATGTTGACTGCAGCACTATTCACAGTGACATTTCCCATTTTAAAGGTACATATTGGCTGTTGTTCCTTTTTCACTTCTGGCAAAGCTGCATTCTTGGTGATGTAAAGGATGAGTTGGATTGGAGGGGGCTGAGCCAACTTATCAGCAGTGTGTATAGGCTGTTCCATGGTCATCTTGCAGTTGACAGGTGATTGTTTTAGGCTGCTAATTCTCCTTATTGTCTCTTCTTGAGCCTCTTCACCATAAAAATAAGCCTTCCTAGAACACCACAGGGTCTAAGGTAGATAGCTAAAATGATTTAAATCTAAAAGTCCTTCACTCTATATTTGTAGAAATTTCTACCAGGAGATGTAGGTCTCAATATGTTTGGATTACCTTTTTTTAAAAAACACAAAAACTCAGAGAATCTAAGAGGGAAACAAGACAAGCATTAAATTTCAGTGGTAATAGGAATATCCGGCATGCCGCTGTGTAAGTGTACCACATACTAAGCAAGAATCTCCAAAGACAGGCACTCCTGTGTGACAGATATCAAAGAAAGAGGTAAGGTGGCTTTTTTTGGTTGTTTGATCTTTCCATTTGGTCCATTTTATAGATCAAAGTGCAGGTAAAGTAGCTTTCACAGTGAGGGCTTCTGAAATGTTGTCTTTCTTGCATTCACTTTTGTGGCAGCAGCAGGTCCGTAAGATACTTTCCTGCTCAATGTACCTTAGTGTGGTCTCCTAGCCTTGGTCATGGTCTTCACACATACTGGATTTACAGATTCATAATAATTCCAGATTACTTTTCTAGCCCCACAAACATAGCCATTAATTACATAAACAGGCACATGGCTAAGGACAGAGATCATCAGGAATGTCATTGTGAGGCCCATTGTGCCTCAACAATTTTCATGAATTAACATGACTTTTTAGTATCTGTTGATTGAGAAATTACATAAGGTGAAAAAGAAGCTAGTGTGAATTCAGTTACATGATCTCTGTTTAAATGTACTTAAATATAACCATTGATTTTTAGTTATATAACTAATATACATCTACATTTTCATTGACTAAATTAGATGCAATCCATAAAGTTGTAGCCTCTTCTCATTTCTTGACCTGAGTTCCAATTCTAAGCTCAACCTATAGTACTACTACTATAGCATGTATCTATCCATACCTTTGCTCTCACATATGTATATATGCATCTATAAAAATATTTGGTACTGCTTCTTATACGTATATATACATGTATACATCATACTATATGTATTATGCTGCAACTTCAAACTATGTCTTGGAAGTCATTATTATTTTTTAACCCCTGTGTAATATAACATGGTTTATTTACCATTCTCCTACTGTATTTACTTCCATAAATGCAAAACCCAGAGTCAGGAATGCCTACTCCTTCAGTAAAAGAGAAATTTGAAAACTGCCCACTGGCCCAGGGAAGCTCTCAGGAAATGCATGACTACCCTGGGTTTCAATGGAAAAAATACTTTCCATTATAAATGGAAACTTCACAAGTGTGCCATGCATGGGTGTGGAATTCAAATTTACCCTACAGGTATGTTGTGGAATCCCAAGCTGAGAAATTAATGTAGAAACTGACTATGGCCTGATGAAAACACGGGGGCTTCTTTTATATGAAGTCTCAAAATCACTCTCTAAGTCCTTTTTTACAATTCCCAACATGCAAAATATACCCCACCCCATGCCATAGAACAAAATGATAGAAAAAGTAGAAAAGTTTATACCATAAAACTTAAGCAATATGAAATGTAGAATGCTATAAAATAAACATGTTTAAAGTAAGAAAATAAGGGAAAATCATAATAATGGAACAGAGTGCTAAAAAAGAGAACAGGTTCAGGTATAAAATATTAACATAAAACTTTAGAGGCTGGGCATGGCGGCTCACGCCTGTAATCCCAGCACTTTGGGAGGCTGAGGTGGGCGGATCATGAGGTCAGGAGATTAAGACCATCCTGGCCAACATGGTGAAACCCTGTCTCTACTAAAATGCATACAATTAGCTGGGCATAGTGGTGCACACCTATAGTCCCAGCTACTGGGGAGGCTGAGGCAGGGGAATCGCTTGAACCTGGGAGGCAGAGGTTGCAGTGAGCCGAGGTTGCACCACTGCACTCCAGCCTGGTAACAGAGCAAGACTCCATCTCAAAACAACAACAACAACAAAAAATCGCTTTAGAAAGGAAAACTACAGCTATTGAAAATAATTGTGCCTTGTAAATAAACACTGATGAAAGGTAAAGGTTTATCATTTCAAGATCTAATTATTAGTGATTAAATAGTGAAAGTGAAGCAATAGTGCATATTCCGTGCCAGTATTCTATAAATGTATTGATTTGTCATGATTTCTCATTCATCTAATTTTAAGAACAAGTCCTCTTTATCCAAAATAGCATAAGCCACATAAATAGTTACCCAAGGCAGAGAAAATATAAATGAAATCCAAGGTCTTCAGACGTCTCTGCACTGAAGTCTTTTAGTCTTCTTTGACTTTTGACTTCTGTTTTAGGAAATAAATTTGCCTGTGGAAATTGAAGGACCATACCATGTAAGTATAAAATAGTTCTGAAGGCAAAAGGAAAGTGCCTGTAAAAGTCGAACTTTAAACCTTAGGAACATCTTGCATCCCATCAGAGTAATGAAGAAAATATTGTTTTGCTTTGCTTCTGGGATTTGGCATTGCAATAGCCTGGGGAAATGGACACTGCTTCCCTTCAACAATGAAGTTGTCCAATATGTTTAGACTGCAAAGAACTTCTAGTTGATGGTAGTGCTAATGAAGCAGTTGTGTATATTCTATGCTGAGGGGACAACAGAGCACAGGAAGAGGCCCAAATAATTTTTGCTTTATAAGTAGGTGAGGTGTTTTTTTTTTTTTTTTTTTTTTTTTTTTTTTTTTTTTTGCTGACTTTGTTGCTGTTAGGAAATGCATCCTCCTCCCAATTCACTGTTGAGAGTCTGGATCTTTTGTGTACAGTTGTCAAGGGTTTTCTTATGCTTTCAAAATAACACTATCCCAAGAATACTCATATTTTTGTTTCTACAACATTTGGGATGCCAGCTTATAAACTGAGCAATAAAATGTAATCTGCTAAATATGAAGGAATCTTTATTAAGATTTCAATTCTTGTCTGAACTTCTAATCCATCTCTTCTACTTAGGAATTTTTTTAAATGAATATTCTTTGTCAAAGAGAATATCAAGTGCTAAATGATTTATTAAAATAAGACAGTACAACTCTAAGTTAATCACCATAGAAAATACAACTTTTCTAGAGATCAGTGTCTACAACTTAGATTTATTGGAAGGCTTTAGAGTACATAAACTTAAACCATTTGAAAAACTGATATAAACAGCTAAAGGAAAAAGAAGCTATGAAATTTACAGTTGGGTGATCCTAAAGAAGAACAAAAAAATTCCTGTTAAGTTTACATAAAAACAACAGAAAATAAGACATGGCACTATTCCTTTTGGGAATAATAGGATTCATGTTTAAATCCTGACTTGTTTCTAGACTGTAGGCTTCAGTGGGATCCTGGAACCAAATTCAGAGCTTTACAGTGAAGTCTGGAGAAGGAGTGGCTGCCTGGTTGGAAAGACTTAATTATAAAGAACTTCTTCTGAGCTTCTTTTGTTTTGGTAAAAACTAAAACATGCCCTGGTGGTGTGTGTATGATGCCAAAACATCTGAATGAAAATCAAATCGCAGCCCCAATTTAGAGATGCATGCCTTACAACCATTCCAAATGCAGGGGCAGTCTTTGGAATGGAAGCTTATTTTACTCAGGATCAGGGACGGGCAGTCAGGAAACAGGGCTACTCTCCTCTCGCAGCTGACACTCTTTGGGACTTCCTTCTGTCCTCCAATTGGTTATTGGCTTTGTTCCTGCGAAGAATGGCATCCTCGCACTGCTCCACTTTTGTCCTTGTTTCTTACTTAACCTCCCTGAGTCTCATTTTCTCTTTTGCAAGAGCTCAATTCCTGATCCATGACAAGAACTTGGGAAATGTTCATTCCCTTCTTAATGTACCTTCATTTTCATTCAGATGGCGGTGGCGATTATAATAGCGAAAGGGAGGAAAAGAAGACAGGAAGTTGATTCTTCCATTGGTTTTCTCCTTTTGCTACCTGTGAGGGCCTTAGGAGGAATTCCTAGTCTCTGCCTTTAGGGTCTGGCTCTTCTTTCCTTTTTTTCTGGGGCTCCATGTTCAGAGGGGTCATTGACATGGAGTGTGCCTCTGAAATGCAGACGCATGTTTTTCTTTAGACCTCTATGTGCTGTAAGACCTGCCTTATTTCCTACTGTCATTCTTGTCTTTCCCTGTAGAATATTAGAATTATGAGTTGACTCAGGAGGGAGCTTTGAATTTTCTTTTCCCAGTTTCCTAGCAAGGTGCTTTTTTGAAAGCCTAAAAGAATATTTTGAACTTGCTTTAAGAAAAAGATGGCTTAAGAGGATTGGGAAGTGCGTCAGAGTAGAGTGTGAAGCATGAGGCATGTGAAAAGGTGATGATGGCAGAAAGTCGAAGCAAGTAGAGCCACCCTGAGGTGCTCAGAGAAGAGTGTCCGCAAGCTGATGGACACCAAGAGCGTCCAGAGGAGGAGGCAGATTTCCCTGGAACCTTCCTTTCCTAATTCTGCTTCTTGAGTTTTCCAAGATTGTCCTCTGGAATCCTCATTCCTGCTGCTAGCCAGCTGGGGTGAAAGGTGAGAAAGAGTCATTTATCCTATCAAAGTGTTCGGAATTCATTTTCTTCCAGTGTCATCACTGCGCTGTTGGATGGAACTCCTTGCATGGCATGTGATGCCTCAGGGTCCTTGTCAGCTGCCCACCTATTAGAGCTCGTTTCTTTGGGAGAAAGTTTCCTGAGAGCTCCAAACAAGCTTGAAAGCAGACATTGGGAATAAATAGTACCTGTTCAAAAGTTAAGTCCTACTGATAATGCAGTCAATTACCTAGATTTTTCTAAATGGCAGATGGTCTAATATTAAACGCCATCTGTTGGGTTAAAAGGTTTCTGAACGTTTGGGAAGACACAGTGCCATCACCAGAAAATGAAACCAGCCTACTGTAGCACCTAAAATCATAAGAAACAAGCAATCTCTTATTTATAGGAGGTGGACTTTGACTGTAGATAGATACGGCTGTTTTGCGAAATAACTGCTGGCTTATGTTTCTTTAGTGGCTTATACCATCGGTAAATCTTTCCTGATGTGCTTAGTGTTTTCAGTTTAATTGGTTGCACTTAAAAGTGTCTAAACTTGCAAAAACAATAGAGAAATACATTAAATGAATACAATCAAACACAAATGGCTTAAAGTTATATTAAAATGGAAAATATCCATATATTATTTAATGTACTGCACTCAGACTGTTAAAGCTTGAAAAAGAATAGCAATTATGTAGTCGTTTAAAAAAGGGGGTTTTCAAAGAATATTTAATGGCTTGAGAATGTTTCCATTATAATAAGTAGAAAAAAGCAGATCACAAAATGATATTTTGGAAAATCCCAATTTTGTAAAATAACAATAAATACATATATGCGTGTGTGTGTGTGTGCATACACACACATATGAACATATACACACATAATGAAAACTTAAAGGACTTGAAAAAAATAAAGAAAACTTAAAATAGTAACAGTGATCATCCAAATGGTAGAATTAGGTGTGATTTGAATTTTCTTTTTTGTATTTTTCCATGTTTTCTATAATGAGCAACTGTTAATTTTCATATAATGTTTTTAAAAAGAAAAAACACGGAAGAAAAGAAAATTAAAGTGAACATAACCTAACTTTAAAATCAAAATCCCACTGCAAAGGAAACATTTCTTTCAAGTAAGGAAAGAGATACACTCCTGAACCAGCAGGAAAAAAGAGAAAGGAAGATTGTAACTGGGTCAAGTACATGTTCAGCTTTCTCTGCAAAGCTCAGGCATTTTTCTTTTTACAGCTGCATCCAAGCTCTCCAAAGCTGCTTTCTTTTAATCTCTGGAAGGCAAGTTTCTGAACTAATCGCAAGAAGAATCACATTTACTCCTGGCTAAGGAGTCCAATTGGCATTGCATTGGCGAGGGGCGTTTGTTTCAGGGTTGCTGACTGTACAAGCTGCTTTCTGTGCCACTGCTCGGACCGCCCTCCTGAGCTGGGTTGGTGTGGAGCTGCTGTTGGCTCTCCTGGTTTTCCCTGGTGTACCAACAGGCACCCAGAAAACCCAGGTCTAACTCTGTCATGACCCATGGCTGTCATATTAGGAGGATGGGTCTGTCTCCAGCCTGAACGGGCTTCCAAAGCTGACAATTGCTCCGCATTAACCAGTTGTCAGAGTCCCCATTTTTTGTTGTTGTTGTTCTCATATTCTCTGATTCAACTTACTCAGAACCTCAGCTTTCTTCCTGAGATCCAGGACTCCAGCCACATGGTGACAGTGCTCTAAGTTTGCCCCAAATGCTGATTCCCAAACAGAGATGTTTACATCTCCTGTCTGGGCATGCCAGCCACACCCAGTGAGGTCCGAGTCTTATGTAAAGGCTGGGTTTGCAAACAAGAGTGTAAAATTGAGACAAGGACAACTTTAAGGTTGGGTTTAGAGGACTGTGTTATGTTCTTTTGGCTTGTTTCTGAGTCAAGAATTTTTTCTTTTTGTTAATCAGGGCTTACAAAGTAGCTGGTGAAGTAGCTATAATTATTTTGGTGAAATAGTTTCTCCAAAAATAATAATCTCTATCATGGATTCTGTGCTGTAGGCATGAAAGTAACAAATCTTTGTTCCAAAAAGCTTTTCTTTTTTTTTTTTTTTTTTTTTTGAGACGGAGTCTCACGCTGTTGCCCAGGCTGGAGTGCAGTGGCACGATCTCGGCTCACTGCAAGCTCCACCTCCTGGGTTCACGCCATTCTCCTGCCTCAGCCTCCTGAGTAGCTAGGACTACAGGCGCCCGCCACCGCGCCCGGCTAATTTTTTGTATTTTTAGTAGAGACGGGGTTTCACTGTGGTCTCCATCTCCTGACCTTGTGATCCGCCCGCCTCGGCCTCCCAAAGTGCTGGGATTACAGGCTTGAGCCACCGCGCCTGGCCTCCAAAAAGCTTTTCAAAAGAGAGAATGTGCATAAGTGCTCAGTCTGCACCGGCAAGCACTCAGCAAAGGTTAACCCCTTGTGGTTGTGTGAAGTCCTAGGGCTGTCAGCTGGGGGCACTGGGCCGGTGTCCCCTGTGGTACAGAACAATTTTCATTATGGTGGTGGCGCTTTTGTTTCCAAACTAGAAATTTGTCTCAACTCTAGCGTTTTTTCTTTCACTCACATTTTGAACTTTCTACAAAGCACATTTTCTCTTGGAGCAATGGGGGATGGGAAAGGATAGGAAGCAAGTTGTGGTACATAATGATCTCTCATCCTGCTATTTCTGTATTTTTTTTTTAACTTCAAGGAATGAATCAACTATACAACTACCTGGAGAAAATTTCTCTTAATTAAGAGATGGGCTTGGCCCGGCACGGTGGCTCACCCCTGTAATCCCAGCACCTTGGGAGCTGAGGCGGGCGGATCATGAGGTCAGGAGATCCAGACCATCCTGGCCAACATGGTGTAACCCCATCTGTACTAAAAATACAAAAATTAGCTGGGTGTGGTGGCATGTGCCTGTAATCCCAGCTACTCAGGAGGCTGAGGCAGGAGAATCGCTTGAACCCGGGAGTTGGAGGTTGCAGTGAGCTGAGACCACATCATTGCACTCTAGCCTGGCGACAGAGCGAGACTCCATCTCAAAAAAAAAAAAAAAAAAAAAAAGAGATAGGGCTTAATTAAGAGATCTTTTCTAGATGGCCAGAGGAGTGTGGCCAGTGGCCTGATGAGATGCACGTTTTGTTCCAAAAACAATCCTCTTGCCCACTCAGTAGGTTCTTTAGTTTTCTGTGTTTGTTTTTTTGCATATGAGACTTGGAGATGATCCACTGCAGACAAGAATCTGAGCACTGGGAGGACTGGAGGACGCCTATCTTTCTTGGAAACAAGACACTTATTCCATTCTGGGTGGAGGGGATTAGTATGATTAAGTTGGTAAACTCCTTCATTCATGAGGCTGTTATCTAGCAGTTTAAAAGCAAAATTCAAAAACCCTTACATCTTGGCCAACTTGCTTCTCTGAGGCTCTCCACAAAGGCAGGAGGAACCTGCTTGGGGAGGCTCTCCCAAATCCCTGAGATGTGAAGAAACGAACAGACTCTCTTAAAGCTCTACCGTGATATCCTGCTTGGTCTTGAAATCCATTCCTTTTCCTCCTTTCCTCTCTCACAACAGTTTCTTCCAACTAATGGAATTAGGGGCTCCTTCCTCCCTTTCTTTCCTCTTCCTTTTGTTCCTTTCTCCATACCTTTTTTGTTTTGTTTTTTTTCTTTTGAAGGAACATATTTTGCATTCATTTGTTCTTTGCCTTTTTTTTTTTTTGATTGTTTCAACATCTACTCTGTGATAGCAGCATATTTCTAATCACATAGAACAAAAAAATTCCGTCCTTTAAATCCCTTTAGTTCTGTGAATCAGAACATGCCCACCCACTGCTGGAAAAGGCACATGCGGAGCAGTGACTATTCCACAGTGAACCTTTCTTTGGGGAAGATCTTCCCATAAGATTCTTTCACAATTCTCTGAGGCCTCCCGTGCTCTCTCTGTCATTGGAACAAGATATTCTCCATGAAAATAATCCATTGTACCTGAATAGCACCATGATTATGATAACCACAATATTTTTTTGTTTTCAGCAAAAAGCTTACTTTCACCAATAACTCAGAGCATTTGTGTGGTCACTGGTCACTCATCCTTTTTTTTTTTTTTTTTTGAGACAGACTCTTGCTCTGTCGCCTAGCCTGGGGTGCGGTGGCACAATCTCGGCTCACTACAACCTCCACCTCCTGGGTTCAAGCGATTCTCGTGCCTCAGCCTCCTGAGTAGCTAGCATTACAGGTGTGCACCACCACGCCCATGTAATTTTTGTATTTTTAGTAGAGACAGGGTTTCACCATGTTGGCGAGGCTTGTCTCAAACTCCTGACCTCAAGTGATCCACCTGTCTCGGCCTCCTAAAGTGTTGGGATTATAGGTATGAACCACTGCACCCGGCCTCAAAAATCTTTAAAAACACTCATGTTTTCAGATTGTACACATATTGTAATTATAGTCAGCAAATGTTAGATAAGTGCCCAAGGGTCTTATCCTCCATATTATCAAAGCATAGCTTTTAGTAATAGTTGCCTGATTGCTTCCTGTGAATTTCTAGAATGATGATGATTTTGCTAATTTTCTTCCAGCAATAGCATTCAAAATTTGGATTGAGGATTTGACATCAATCTATTCATTTCAAAGCCTCTATCCTGGGCCATTGCTGGGTTAATATCTGACTTTGCATTCATGTCAAGTGGTAGGAGACAGAAAGAAACTCTCCCTGCTAATTACAGAACAATGGGATGCAATTAGTATCATAATAGGAGGAGCTGTAAAGAGCATGGGAAACGAGGTGAGGGAGCAAGATTTTGACCTGACAAGAACCTTAAGAGACAATTTTCTAGTCTATCAAAAACTTGCCTCACAAAGAGAAAGTTGGGACACAGAAATAGGAAGACTTCGTTATCTTTATTTTCATGAAATGCCTTAAAAACCTACATTATGATTTCTGTCACCAACACAAGGACTTTGCAAATGATACTCTTTTTGTGTTGTTGTTGTTTTTGGGTATATATGTGTTTGTGTGTATTTTGGTATCCAAATGAAAAAAAACTGTAAAAATTATGACATTGTTTTATTTAATTGTTCATTTTACACAGTTCTTTAGTTCATCTGAAATACCTTGGCCACTGGGACAATCCTTCATCTTGTGTTAACTTGGTGAGTTGTTTACACAGTTGTGTTGATGAGCACACATGCTTCTCAAAAACACAATTTCTCAGCCACTGGGGACCAGCCTGGCAGAGCTATTGATTGAGTATAATAACTCAGATATATGGTTTTACTTTCTGCAACCTCACTCCTTGCAGGAAAATAAATGCATTTTGGGAAAGAATTTGGTCAGATTTTGGCCCATGGTATGTTTAAAATCTAGATACCTGAAGCCAAGCAATGATAGCAAACAAACAAAAATAAAGAATGGACACAAGAAAGAAATGTCTCTTCACACCTTCCACTTCTAAGTGTCTAGCCGTGCTGGCAACAGGCAAGAAAATAATGTCTCTCCATGCACCCACTTCTAAGTCTCTAGCAGTGCTGAATACAAGAAGGAAAGATTTTTTTGAACAGCATTATTCCTACAGACAGGTCTCAGTTGATTTCTGAGTAGGAGGCTACAAGAACAAGGCTACACAAGAGAGATAAGCAGGAATGGAAGGCTTCCTTCAGGGGTAACGTTTAAACAGTTACCAATTATTAAATTGCTCTCCTGGCAAGCTCTAATTTAGGACTGACAGAAAATAAAAGATTTTAATGGTTTATAGTAGAGCCCATGGCCATATGATTTCTAAAACACAGACCAGGTAACAAAATTTAGCCCGGGTATGATGGACAACTACATGGTTTTGCTTAATCCATGTGTTAATGTTTAATTTGTGGTCAAAAATAAGGCAACTCAATCTAATAATTTTATATGTTATTATAAATCATTCTGTTATATTCGGGTAGTCTAATATAGTGATAAAGAGCACAAATGATGGAACCATATGCCTAGACATAAATGCTAACTCTATAAATATTATCTCTGAGACACTGGACAAGTTAACATCTTTGTGCCTCCATTTCCTCAGATGTAAAATAGATGATTATCATCGTCATCATCATTCTCTTAGGATTGTTGTGAAGATTGAATGAACCAGTCCATGTGAAGCACTTGGAAAGCTCTCAGCACACAATACAGACTATAAGTGCTATCCTTTATTTCTTTTACCAGGGTTAACTTGTAATTAACAGTGGCTTAAGCCATAAGAACATATGCTGGTCTTAAATTCATTTAGCTTTTTTTCTGAGCTGATGAGGTGGGGATAGGATCGCTGAGAAATGGATAATCAGGGTCTATCAACAAAGAAATGGGAGAGGGGTTGTTGATTGAAAATGAATAGTACCAATACAATTGTGTTTAATGTTCTTGGGAAGAAAACCTTTTAAAATGCTTTATTGATTGAGATATATTGACTGTCTTAGGTCTATGGAAACCAATAAGACTAGTAGGAAATTAACTTAAGGTGCTGACCCACCTCCCAAAACTGGGAGTATCAGAGAGCTCAGAAGGACTATGAATCCATGGTCAGAAGAGTAGCTGGTGGGAAACAACACGCCCTTTTATTTTATTGTTTATTTATTTTGAGACAGAGCCTCCCTATGTGGCCCAGGCTGGAGTGCAGTGGCACAATCTTGGCTCACTGCAACCTCTGTCTCCCAGGTTAAAGCAATTCTCCTGCCTCAGCCTCCAGAGTAACCAGGATTATAGGTGTGCACCACCACATTCGGCTAATTATTGTATATTTAGTAGAGATGGGGTTTCACCATGTTGGCCAGGCTGGTCTCGAACTCCTAACTTCAGGTGATCCACCCCCACCTTGGCCTCCCAAAGTGCTAGGATTACAGGCATGAGCCACCATGCTCGGCCTGAGAACATACCCTTTTATAGTCACATATTAGGCTCTGCTCCTTTCTTTCTCTTGGTTGGAACTACCAGGGCAAGTCTAAAGCGGTGTGGGGTAAGGAAGTGGGTGGAGAAAACTCACCATTCAAAACACACACCTTTCTTTAAAAAAAATAGTTTTGACTTTTATTTTAGATTCATGGGGTACATGTGCAGATTTATTACATAGGTGTATTGCATGATGCTGAGGTTTGGGATACAAATGACCCTGTCATTCCGGTAGTAAGCATGGTACCCAAGAGTTAGGTTTTCAACTCTTGCCCTCTTCCTTCTTCCTCCCTCTATATTAATCCCTAGTGTCTATTGTTTCCATCATTATATCCGTGAGTAATCAATGTTTAGCTCCCACTTATAAGTGAGAACATGTGGCATTTGGTTTTCTGTTCCTGTGTTAATTTGCTTATTATGGTAATGGCCTCCAGCTGTATCCATGTTGCTGCAAAGGATATGATTTTGTTCTTTTTTATGGCTGAGTGGTACATAATGTATATGTACCACATTTTCTTTATCCAATCCACTGTTGATGGAAACCTAGGTTGATTCCATGTCTCTGCTATTGTGAATAGTGCTGCGAGAAACATACAAGTGCATGGTTTTTTTTGTTGTTGTTTGTTTGTTTTTTGTTTGTTTTGGTAGACAAGCATATTTTCTTTTGGATATATCCCAGTAATGGAATTGCTAGGTTGAATGGCAGTTCTGTTTTAAGTTCTTTGAGAAATCTCCAGATCTCACTGCTTTCCACAGTGACTGAACTAAATTACATTCCCACCAACAGTGTATAAAAATTCCCTTTTCCCTGCAGCTTCACCAGCATCTGTTCTTTTCTGAGTTTTCAATAACAGCCATTCTGACTGGTGTGAGATGGTATCTCATGTGGTTTTGACTTGCATTTCTCTGATGATTCATGATGTGGAGCATTTTTTCATATGTTTGTTGGTTGCTTGTATGTCTTCTTTTGAGAAGTGTCTGTTCATGTCCTTTGCCCACTTTTTAATGAGGTTGTTTTTTTGCTTGTTATTTAAGTTTCTTATAAATTCTGCATATTAGGCCTTCGTTGGATGCATAGTTTGAAAATATTTTCTTTCATTCTGTGGGTTGTCTGTTTACTCTATTGATGGGTTCTTTGGCAGTGCAGAAGCTCTTTGGTTTAATTAGATACCACTTGTCAATTTTTGTTTTTATTGCATTAGCTTCTGAGGACTTAGTTATAAATTCTTTCCTAAGACTGATTTCCGGAATGGTGTTTCCTAGGTTTTCTTCTAGGATCCTTATAGTTTGAGGTCTTACATTAAAATCTTTAATTCATGTTGATTTAATTTTTGTATATGGTGTAAGGTAGGGATCCAGTTTCATCCTTCTGCATGTAGCTAGCCAGTTTTCCCAGCACCATTAATTGAATAGGGAGTTATTGCCCCATTTTTTATGTTTGTTGACTTTGTTAAGAACAGACAGTTGTAGAAGGCATGCAGCTGCATTTCTGGGTTCTCTCTTCTGTCCCATTGGTCTATGTGTCTGTTTTTGTACCAGTACCATGCTGTTTTGGTTACTGTAGCTTTATAGTATAGTTTGATGTCCAGTACTGTGATACATTGGGCTTTGTTCTTTTTGCTTAGGATTGCTTTGGCTAGTCGAGCTCTTTTTTGGTTCCATATGAATTTTAAAATAGTTTTTTCTAATTCTGTGAAAAATGACATTGGCAGTTTGATAAGAATAGTGTTGAACCTGTCGATTGCTTTAGACAGTATAGCCATTTTAACAATGTTGATTCTTCTAATCCATGAGCACAGAGTGATTTTCCATTTGTTTGTGTCATCTATGATTTATTTCAGCAGCATTTTATAGTTCTTCTTATAGACATCTTTCACCTCCCTGGTTAGACGTATTAGTAGGTATTTTCTTTTTAGTGTGGCTATTGTAAATGGGATTGTGTTCTTGATTTGGCTGTCAGCTTGAACATTATCAGTGTATAGAAATGCTACTAATTTGTGTGCATTGATTTTGTATCCTGCAACATTACTGAAGTTATTTACTGGTTCCAGGAGCCTTTTGCCAGAGTCCTTAGTTTTCTAGGTATAGAATCATATTGTCAGCAAAGAAAGGTAGTTTGACTACTTATTTTCCTATTTGGATGATTTTTATTTCTTTCTCTTGCCCAACTGCTTTAGTTAGGACTTCCAGTACTATCTTGAATAGGAGTGGTGACAGTGAGTATCCTTTTCTTTTTCCAGTTTTCAAGAGGAATGCTTCCAATATTTGCCCATCCAGTATGATGTTGTCTGTGGTCACAGATGGCTCTTATTATTTTGAGGTGTTTTACTTCAATGCCTACTTTGTTGAGGGTTTTTTATCATGAAGAGATGTTGGATTTTAGTGAAGGCTTTTTCTGCATCCATTGAGATGATCATATGGTTTTTGTTTTTAATTCCATTTATGTAATGAATCACATTTATTGATTTGCATATGTTGAATCAATTTTTCATCTCAGGAATGAAGCCAACTTGATTGTGGTGAATTATTTTTTTGTTGTGCTGCGGGGTTTGGTTTGCTAGTATTTTGTTGAGGATTTTTGCATCTATGTTTATCAGAGATATTAGCCTGTAGTTTTCTTTTTTTCATCATGTTTTTTCCAGGTTTTCATATCAGGGTATGCTGGCTTCATAGAATGACTTAGGGAGGAGTCCCTCCTCCTTGATATTTTTTGGGATAATTTCAGTTGACTTGGTACCAGCTCTTCTTTGTATGTCTAGTGGAATTTGACTGTGAATCCATCTTTTTTTTGGTTGGTAAGTTTTTTCTTTTTTTCATTACTGATTCAATTTTGGAACTTGATATTGGACTGTTCAGGGTTTCAATTTCTTTATGATTAAATCTTGGGAGCTTGTGTGTTTTCAGAAATTAATCCATTTTCTCTAGATTTTTTAGTTTGTATGCATAGAGGTTTTCATAATAGTCTTTGAGGATCTTTTGTATTTCTGTGGGATTGGTTGTAATGTCACCTTTGTCATTTCCAACTATGCTTATTCGAATCTTCTCTTTTTTTTCTTTGCTAATCTAGCTAGTGGTCTATTGATTTTGCTTATCATTTCAATGAACCAACTTTTTGTTTCATTGATTCTTTGTATGGATTTTGGGGTCTCAATTTCATTTAGTTCTCCTCTGATTATAGTTATTTCTTTACTCCTGCTAACTTTGGGGTTAGTTTGTTATTGTTTTTCTAGTTCCTCTAGGTGTGATAGTAGATCATTACTTTGAGATCTTTCTAACTTTTTGAGGTAGGCATTTAGCACTATAAACTTTCCTCTTAACATAGCTTTTGCTGCATCCTAGAGATTTTGCTGTGTTGTGTTCATATTTGTGGTTATTTTGCTGATTTCTACCTTAATTTTATTGTTACCCAAAAGTCATTCAGGAGCAAGTTGTTTAATTTCCATGTAATTGTGTGGTTTTGGGAGATCTTGGTATTAATTTCTACTTTTATTCCACTGGTCAGAGAATATGATTGATGATTGATGTGACTTTGATTATTTTTAATTTATTGAGACTTGCTTTGTGGCTGAGCATGTGGATCTTGGAGTATGTTCTATGTGCAGATGAAAAAGAATGTATATTCTGTGACTCATGGGTGGAGTATTGTGTAGATGTTTGTTAGGTTCAATTGGTCAGGTATCAAATTTAAGCCAGAATTTCTTTGTTAGTTTTCGGCCTCAGTGATCTGTCTAATGTTATCCATGGGGTGTTGAAGTCCACCACTATTATTATGTGGCTAAGTCTTTTCATAGGTCTAGAAGTAGTAGCTTTATGAATCTGGGTGCTCCAGTGTTGGGTGTATAATACTTGGGATAGTTAAAGTCTTCTTGTGGAACCCTTTATCGTTATGTAATGCTTTTCTTTGTCCTCCTTCACTGCTAAAGTCTGTTTTATCTGTTATAAGAATAGTAACCTGGGTTCCTTTTTGTTTTCTGTTAATGTGATAGATCTTTCTTCAACTCTACTTTGAGCTTGTGGGTATAATTCCATGTGAGATGGGTCTCTTGAAGACAGCAGACAGCAGATGGGCCTCTTGAAGACTGTCATACATTTCTACTATCAAGGGCCTGCTTCTAAACTTGCTAAAGGACTTAGGACTATCGGCCTCTTTTCCCCATACAACATTATCCAACCACAGCTGCTATTTGGCTAAACTTAGTCTCCTACTTCATTCATGCTGATTCAGTTCTTCATGCTAATTCCAATGGCCATTCTTATTATTCCATTATCTGACACCCATTTTAAAAAAGTAGTTGTTTAGCTTAGTAGCAAGAAGAGGGAAGAGTCTTCTATTCAGGACTTTTGGTTACAGGAAGAGATACATATTCAAACTAGCCCAAGTACATGTGTTAAGGGATATTACTTTAAAAATACAAATAAGCGGCTGGGCACGGTTGCGGACACCTGTAATCCCAGCACTTTGGGAGGCTGAGGTGGGCAGATCACGAGGTTAGGAGATCGAGACCATGCTGGCTAACACGATGAAACCCCATCTCTATTAAAAATACAAAAAATTAGCTGGGCTTGGTGGCAGGTGCCTGTAGTCCCAGCTACTTGGGAGGCTGAGGCAGGAGAATGATGTGAACCTGGGAGGCAGATCTTGCAGTGAGCCGAGATCATGCCACTGCACTCCAGTCTGGGAGACAGAGCGAGACTCCATCTCAAAACAAACACACAAACAAACAAACAAACAAAAAAAATAAGCTTCATGAAGTATAAATATTAACATGTCTCAGAACTGATCTGGGAAAGTGAGGCTCAGACTATTCTCTGTTTCTTGGGGGCTTTGTGATGTCACTTACATTGATTTTATTGCATAGACCCGATGTGGTACCCAAAATTTGCTATTTAGCATGACGTCTCAATTCAAGCACCATCCACTGGCTCGGTCCCTCATTGGTTCAGTCCCTCATTGTCCTTAATTCTAAATTTCTGTGACATACATTTAATTAGTTTCATGTATTACTTCAAACCAGGTATTGGTCATCATGGGAGATGAAGTAGTGACTTGGTATGCAAAGATACTCTATTGTCATTGGCATGAAAAATGAACTATTCAGAATTTGTAACAGGTTGTAGTAAGCGGACTAAGCACTTAATTAAGAGCTAAGAAATCTGGGTTCTATTTCTGATTATGTCACTACCTAGTTGTAAGATCTTAAATTCTGTAAAAGATGAAATTGAAATAGTTGTTCTCAAGAGTTTCACTTGCCATAATATTCTTTTTTTATTTTTTTTTTGAGACTGAGTCTCTGTCGCCCAGACTGGTGTACAGTGGTACGATCTTGGCTCAATGCAACCTATACCTCCCGGGTTCAAGTGATTCTCCTGCCTCAACCTCCTGAGTATCTGAGATTACAGGCGTGTGCCCCCATACCCGGCTAATTCTTGTATTTTTAGTAGAAACGGAGTTTCCCCATGTTGGCCAGGGTGGTCTCAAACTCCTGACCTCAAGTGATCCACCCACCTCGGCCTTCCAAAGTGCTGAGATTACAGGCATGAGCCACCATGCCTGGCCTCTTGCCATAACATTCTGTGACTCTTCGTCTTAGGATCTGTTTACGACATGTTACAATTCCTAAATTTATTATTTTACTTTGACTATATTGTACGTAGACTGATTCCAGATAGCAGTTCAAGAACCTTAAATTCATCAACAATATGTTTTGTTCATCCCACTGTGGTGCTTACTTCTGGGAATGCTTTCTATATACAGCTAATCTATGATGCCTGACTTTTTGTTTATGGCTGACATAATGATAGAGAAGGAAGCAAGACAAAGATAAATTCAGGACCTCTGGATGAGGGTGCAATTCACTAAAATACACAGAAGACATCAAAGTGTTTTTTGTTGCTGTTAATAAATACATAATAAATACATCAATATTCATATATTGCTACATGTATAAGACCTTATTAATGTAAGCATTACTTATATTAGTAAGATTCATTGTAACCAATTCAACATTTTGTTTGCATGGATGCTATTTTGAACATAGAACTAGTTCCAGGAACCTTTTTTGTGTGTGTTAAAATAGGATTAAAATTGAATAGTCTACCATACCGTATTTTGAATTCTGTACTTCTATAATGGCACAGGAATAAAAAACAAATGGATGAAATACGTAAGGTAAAAAGCAGAAAAAAATTCACGTGTTTAATTTTAAGTGGAAAATCTGTGCAGGGGAGAGGTTGCCTCACGAGGGGATGATTGGTATGGAAACCATGTTTATAACAGTCATGGCAGAAGGAATCAGAGAGTCTTTGGCTGTCTTCACATATTTGGGCATAGAGGAAGGAAATGATGGCTGTTTGTTTTTATAGCGGGAAAACCTGGATGAGTTAACAGTACAGGGTAGTGGATACGAGTGTGGGCCCTAGAGTGAGACATCATCTTGGGCAAGTCCCTGGATCTTTTCTGTGCCTTGGCCCCATTATCTTTGTTAGATTCCTCCAGAAGTAGATCTAGACACCAGGTTTCAAAATGCAAATACTGGGAGGTATTCCAGGAAACATTGGTAAGAGAGAGGGTAAGTGAACAGGGGGAGGTAAGGCAGCCAATAACAGATGAGTTATCAAAGCGTGATACAATTGCAGACAACCAGAGCTGAACCCCTCTAGGGAACTCTGAGAGCCAGTGTAGACCACATAACTCAAAGCCAACCCACATGAGGAGCAATCCTCTCAGTCATTGACTGAGGAATGCTTCTAGGAGGCGTTAATTCTCAGGCACTTCTGACCAAACATACTGCAGGAAAGTGGGCTCTTCTACCAGAGAATGACCTCTGGCCAAGAGATGCAGGTGCAGACACTGGAGAGTTCTGCTTCCTACACTAAAATGGGGAGGCTTGAGGGGAGATGGATAGTACACAGGCAGCATCTGCTACACTCTACCTAGAAAATGAGGGTGATAATGCATGTATTTACCACATACTGTGCTTATGAAAATCAAATGGTACATGCAAAGCTCTTAGGACAGTACTTGGCATAAAATAAGCACTTGATAATAATATTATTATTATTAAGGTCAGATTAATTATGTTTGGCAAAAATGCCCATCAATGAGCTGTCTGGTGATATGATTTGCTCATGTCAAAGGAGGGACAACAGTGGAAGCTCCCCATTGAAGCAATCTGTAAAAGCATTCCTATGCTGCATGGGCAGGTGGGTTGGGGGCCTGTGACGTGCCCTCTCCTACCCTGCGTTTCCATGCTTATTCAAATTAACATGCCTGTGGCAGACATATTTTGTGCTAATACCTTCTGCTCACCTGATTTCGGCTGCAGCTGTGGTGAACAGGTCCAGTTTTGCCACCAGGAACCTAACTCAAGCACCTGCTGCAACATCTCTCAGCTTCTTTCCTTGAGTTTTTTTTTTTCAAAGCTGCGCAGATTGGATGTTCATAGGAGTCACTGCCCCTGGGGGGCATTATAGATAATGAAAACCTAGTCCTTGTCCTCTGAGAGCGGGTGGGGCTGATTAGAGATGGTGAAAGAAAATTAGTAAAATATATATGCTAAATGAGAAATGTATTGGAGGTATCCTGAGTGGAGCTGGGATACCTTGAGAGAAGAAGACATGTGAGCTAAATCCTGGAGGTTAAGTAGAAGTCAAACCAGCGGAGAAAAGGGAAAGGCTTTTCATTCTGAGAGGCCAACAGGCAAGAGGGTACGGCACCAAAGGGAGAGCAGATGAGCAGTCTACTGAGGCTGGGCCAGGACTGCATGGGGCATGGAGCTCCTGAGACGAGGGAGAAAGGTGAGCGGGGTGGAACAGGAAGGACTTGGTGTGTTACGTTAGTGCATGTGGACTTTCCCCTGCAGGCAGTGGGAGCCTCTGAGACTTTTAATCACAAGAGGGACATGACCAGATCTGTCCTTTACCAAGTTTCCTCTGGGGCAGTGGGAAGGGTAGACTGGGGTGGGGAGAAGGCAGAGGTGGGCAGATGAATAAGGAGGCCATTGAAGCAAGGGAGGAGAACAATAATGACAGCCTAAACTAGGACAACTGAGCAAGTGGGGACTGTAGTGATTTGCACAATCAAGTTTTTTAAAGAACATGAATTAGAAGACGGAAAAAGAGATGGGAGGGAAATGGCAGCTTTTCTCTTGTTAGAGGCCAAAGCAAAGCATTTGGAGAGAACTGCCCATCAGTTTTTTCTCAAACGGCTTGCAGATGAAGTCCTTTTTTTCACCTCTCTTGATATAGGCCCCAGAAGGACAATGCCACCTGCCTTTTTTTAAATCCACTACTAACTCATATCCAGATTCATTTCTAGAAGGCTTGATTCAAATGACCCGATATCAGCATCTCCTTCACAGGTCTTGGGCAGAATATTAGATTCCTTGGCTGCTTTTTGTTTCTTGATGTATGGAGCTCTTGCCTAAATGGTACATCAAAAGATGCCTTAAAAACATGCATTGGAATGCGGGGGAAATAATGTGGACTCATGCCAGCCATTTGCAAGTGTGATAAATGAAGAAAGATGCTTGCCAGGTTCATCTTCCTACTCAGAGGTTGGGTAAAATATCAGGTGCAATATAAATATAGCCCTTCAGGGGAAGTCGGAAAGAAGAGTGTCTCTATTAGAGATGGGCCGAAAACTAAGTAAAAAAAAAAAAAAAAAAAAAAAAAAAAAAAAAAAAAAAAACCACCCTGTGATTATAAAAGAATGAGAGATAGGGCAAGGGAGAATGATTTTCATCCTGTGACCTACAAAACTCTGGAAATCCATTTGTAACAGTTTATGATTAGAAGAATGCAGAGATACCAACATCTAGTTGATACATTCCAGAACAGTAATATTATACTTTTCCCTTAATGAATAATGAATTATTATACAGTAAAGGAAAATTGTCTCAGAAAAGCACTTATTTGCACTCAATGACAATGACTTTACTCTTGGATTTTTACCACCTCCAGCTTTCTTGAACTGTGTTATTTTATTTCCAGACATGCACAACATCTTACAAATTAAACTACAAGAAAGAAACAAAGGTTTGACACTTGAATACCATTTGTTCATACATGCTTGTTTATACTTGAAGTGTAGAGACTATTTTAATCAGTTTGATACATCTTAATAATGATGCATTTGATAGAGAATATTATGTTCTGTAGCATTTCTGGGTCAATTCCCTATTGGCTCTTGTTCTGCTAGTCTGCTTGTAACATTCTGCAGACCCCTGGCACCATTTTCAAAACTGAGGTCGTGAGTGCATTTGGGGGATTGGCAAGCAAAGTTGGGTAGTAAACATGGTACACCTTCCTGTAATATGTTTCTTTATTTGATTGAAATGGACAAATATAGATATATTATGGAATAAATGCAAAATGTATATGCATTTCCAAGATCATATGAAATGGTGAAGAAATTCCACATCTAGAGCTGGTTGCTCTGAAGCACTTCCTGGACCTCTGTCCTCCTTACCTCCTCTCCTCCTTACCTCCTCTCCCTAGGTTTGCTTTCACTCTATTCTTGTTCTGGTGCTTTGGAGGAAGTTATTGAAGCATAACCTTGGAAAGATGCTGGACTGGAGTGAGGATAATCTTGTCTCTGCTACTTAGTAACCACGTTATTGCAAGCAGAGACACTGGACGATCTGATCTGAGCCTTATTTCTCTATCTGAAGCATGGAGATGTTCTTACCTATCTCACACAGTCACAAAGATTGAAATGTAATTAGATTGCTAATATTAAACTTGACTTTGGTCTCCCATGCAGTAAAATGACTATACAAATTCAAATCTTTTTTTTTTTTTTTTTTCTTGCAAAAGCAGGATTCTTGAAGATGGGACCCCAATCTTTCTGTGTGCTATTCCATGTTTTTTTTTTAAACCTTAATTTATCTACTAACAGCCTTAAATTCTTTTGACTCAAATGCTCGTTGCGTATTAGATACATTGCAATTTTTTTTTTTTCTTCTACAAGGAAATAAACCCTGTCAGCACACACCCATCTAGTCACTCAGGTTTCTGTTCAGACATCACTTGTCAAAAAGGCCTTCCCTGACCAATGACACATCTGCCCCTTTCACCCAATCCTAACTAATCCTCTTCTCTCACCCTACCCCTACCTTTTCCTCTCCTATTTCATACCACTGCCTGAGAATATGTCATGTATTTGTTTATCGTCTATCTCTCACAAATGAAAAATAGCTCCTCAAGTCGGGGGTAGAGGAGAGCATTGTCTTTTTTTTCTTCATTGCTATATCCCCAGTGTTTAAAACAGTACCTGACTCACAGTAGGCCCTCAATAAATATTTTAAAATGAAGGAAAGAATGATTTTTGCTTCTTGAAAGACATGTCATTCCTCAGGACTTTTATGTCCCCATATTTAATAGCAACATGGGAAAAGGATATTTCTTTACACTAAAATACCAACATTGTAATTTTCATGAGAAATGGCAACTGATGGTTGACTTCAGAGTAGGGCAGACCTATGGGAGTTGTGGGGACTGGGTGTGTGGGTGCATGGCCCATCTACCCGGGAGGGCGGGGTCAGTGGAAACTTCTGCTCTGGCCTCCTCTTACATTGCAGTAGTGTGGGCCCAGTGTTGCCATAGCTTCTGATCTCTATTAAACATGCTGGAAAACTGCGTTACAAAACGGAAATCTTTTGATTTTTAAATATTGGCTCAAAAATTTATTTTCAAATAATTTGCATGCTGAACAAAATACTTCTTTGATGGCTTTGTAACCTCTTCAGTACACCAGTTTCAGCCCCCAAGAAGCCTGAAGGATAGGGAGGGACACATACACATGCTTAAAATGTCGTGCTAACCCGTATGCCCTACTTCTAGCCACTTGGGCTACAGAATGGGTGGGCTCTGAAGCCCCATGAATGGCCTGATTAGGTCCAGCAGAAATTTACAGGTTGTGGCAAGGGACATGGAGTGAAGAGCCCTAAACTCCAAATTCAAAGTTAGCCCAGTCCAGATCCCTCTCCCTGTGTGGGCCTCACTTTACCATGCTCCCTTCTGCAGCTCCTCCCAGCTTCTGCTAATTTGGTTTTGCTCTTTCATGTGTATTAGGCTCAGAGCACTTCCTACCCATACACACCCTTCTTTGAGCCCTGACAGCGTCCTGTATAAGATCTTAAAACGGCATTGGTATCTCCCTCATAAGCTTGTAAGAAATCTGAGGATTTCTGATGGTTGTGCATTACTGATTTTTGTACCCTACCCATGCCTAGTATGGAAATTTGCCTGTACATCCTGCACAAGAAACATTGGTTGAACTTGAGCTTCACAAGGGCAGGGATCTGGTCTGTCTAGTTCCTAGAATGATGACTAACACTAGAACAGGGTCAAATGGTGGTACACAGCTGGCACTCAATAAGTACTTGTTGAATGAACGAATGACTGCTTTCCTCACTTCACATTTTCTGTGTCTTCTATTCACTGAGCGGCCTGGACTGGGACTGAATTTCCACCATTCATTGCCTCTTCCACACAGTTCTGACCCCGCTATGGTGATGCGGAGGGAGTCATTACCATGAATAGATCAGAACCATGCCCTTGAAATCCTTCCACTAGCAGATGCTCAGCTTGAAGAATGATTTTCCTTTAGGATATGTTTTTTTTAATTGATATCTATTAGATAGAATATCATTATATGCAAGGCTCATGTGTCATGAAAAAAAGTTAAAAGAACGTCTTCAGAGCTGAAAACAGTTCCTGATTTACTAATATTCATTCTTATCACGGGAAAGCACAAGTGATAGTGACCAGCAGCTTCTAAACTCTGTTGATGCGGTGACTTGATCAAGATAGCCAAACACCTGAATTTCTGTCTGCTCCAGCAAGTCACATGCAGCATCTAAAGGAATTGCAGAACAGTTTCATCCCTGACGTGGTTCACCCAACACTTTACTCTGCCTGTGGACACTGTCCCCTGACCCCTACAAGATTTCCTCCTTCGCCGCCCATCCCCGATACATCCTCACACAAATCACTTTGCAGTGACTTTCAATATCAGTTGAACTGGGGGTGGAGAAAAAAGAAAAAAAGAAAAAAACAAAACCTTAAAGAAAAAAATCTGCTTTGCACAGGTGCAATGACCTCCCTTGATGAAGAAAGGCTCCCTGGATGCCTACAACAGAACCCAGTTTTGCACAATAACCCCGGCTGCAATGTGAGGCTTTGGAGTAATGTGATCTGTTTTCACACAGCCTAGTGTTAGGGTGCTGCTGCCACTCACTCTAAAGGTTACTATCTCTCTTTTATTGTAATTACAAAAGCTAACTGCAAAACCCAAACCCTTGCTGGGGAATTGCCTGCCTACACAAAGAACACAGAGATCCTATAGTTGCAGAGTTTAGTTCTGTCCGAGCTTCTTTATAAAGGAGTTTTTGTCTCCCTCCGAGGCTCCAACCATGGAGGAGCTGCAGATCCAGGTTAGCTGATGGCTTGGAGTGTTTCAATGGAGAAGGCTCTCTTTGGAGGTTGGCATATAGGTGCTTTACAGTTTAGCTTGCAAAAGTTAAGTAAAACTGCAGCTGTGATACAGTGTAGATGGTGGGAAGAGGGAAGACAGAAAGAGAGAGAGATTCCTACTAAATGATGTCTTCTGTTATTTCAGATCCCATCAGCTTTCCTTGAAGGAGGTGTTACAGTGTGTTCATTCTCCCGCTGTTTGCTTTCATCACCCTCGTGCTCAAGGTTTGAGTACTATAATCACAATGCAGAGGGTGTTGGGAGGTATTTATTTTTATCCCAACTGCCAGCATCATCATAGTGTGTGTGATCCAAATTTACACTCTGCATATACACAGCATGTGGCCCTGCTGCCGAGCCAACTGCTTTCCCTAAGGCTGAGGCATGGTTAAATTTCAAGTTTTGCCTTATCAAAAATGTGATAGCAGAAATGTGTGAGTGAAACTCACACTCACGGCAGCTTACTTAGCAAATATTGAAACGTGTGATTTATTGTTCATTGGGAGTCAAGAAAGATGACTCTGTGTGTGTGTGTGTGTGTGTGTGTGTGTGTGTGCGCGCGCGCGCGCGCGTGCTAGTTATTGCAGGCTGGGCAAATTCTCTAAACCAAAACCCATTCTCCCCGCTCTCATTACTAACAGAAGCTTGATTTCTCTGGCCAGCAACGTGCTCAGTTCAAAGATCGCCTTTCCCTTGAGATAGGGTGTGACTGTGTGGCCGGGCTCTGGCTGACTAGATTTATTTTGTGGGACTTACAGGAAGGCTTCTTAAAAGGGAGGGAGGAGGCTTTTGCCCTGAATCCTTTCCTTTTCCTCCTGGCTGGAAAGCTGATAGGAAGCTAATGCCCTCTTCAGCCATCCTGGACTCTGAGGTGGATTCGAAGAAAGGCTGTGCGTGTCAGTGGCTGGAGCAGAAAGACAGAAGGTCTCAGTCCTTGGAGACTCTGCTGCGCCACTGCACAGCCCTGACCTGCCTACCTTAAAATGCATTTCTATGTGAGAGAAAATACCTTTGCGTGTTTGAGCCACTATTTTGGGGTCCTCTGTAGCCAAATGCAGTTTCTAACTGATAGATCAACTTGAGGTTTAACACTAACTGAGGCCAGATTCTGTGGGTTAATTTGCCCAGAGTGCAGAGAACAATGCTGGCACTGAGTGTCTAAAGGCTAGCTGTTAATACCTGCTTGGGGAATTATTAAATTTACTAATCATCTCTGAGTTTACACTTCAATGCAGAAATATCCATTTTAATTGGCTTTATGCTATGATTAAAAGGTCTTTATAAAAATGTAGACTGAACTTGGTTGTCCTATTCAACATTCGATCCACGATATTTGAGGGTGTATTAGTTTGTTTCTTTAATTATTCACTCAGGAAATATTTATTTAGTGTTTGCTTTGTGTGAGGCAGAGCTTTAGATATTGGCGGGGCTTCTAAGGGGTAGTTACACAAAGAAAAACTAGAGGTAGACCCTGACTTCAAACTGACGGACTAGGAAAGGAGATAATTAAAAACAATAATAACCATGTTTACTTAGCACTAACTATACCAGATGCAGTATTTTTATATATTTTTTCTCACTGAATATTAATAACAATCCTTTGAAATACATGAGTTCTATTATTTTCTTCATCATACAGGTAAAGAGAGATGTACAAAGAGATTAAATAGTTTGTGCAAAGATAGAGTAAGCAGTGAAATGGGAATTTACTGAAGGCATTTGTGCACCCTTAATCTCTGCAATACCTATAACAATTCGACAATTTATTTGCAAGACCCTGTACTGTGTTGCAGGGGAGCAATTCTCAAAGTGTGGTCCTAGGACCTACAGCATTGCCTGGAAAATGCCAGAAATGCATATCATTGGCCTCTCCAAGTCCTACTGAATCAGAAACTCTGGGGTGGACCCAACCATCTGGTTGTTTTGTTTTGGTTTTGTTTTTTCGAGATGGAGTCTTGCTCTATCGCCCAGATTGGAGTGCAGTGGCATGATCTCCACTCACTGCAACCTCTACCTCCCGAATTCAAGCAGTTCTCCTCCCTCAGCCTTCTGAGTAGCTGGGACTACAGGCACTTGCCACCATGCCTAGCTAATATTTTTGTGTGTGTGTATTTTAAGTAGAGATGGGGTTTCACCATGTTGGTTAGGCTGGTCTCGAACTCCTGAACTCAGGTGATCTGCCTGCCTTGGCCTCCCAAAGTGCTGGGATTACAAGCATGAGCCACCACACCTGGCCCCATCTGGGTTTTAACAAGTCCTCCAGGTGATTCCGATGCCCCTGGAAGTTTGAGAACTACTGTAGTAAGGAATAAGTAGATAAGTGAAACTTATTTAAGTTAGTAAGAGGGAAAAGCAAGTATAAAAATAACTATAACTCAAGGCAGATGAAGTCATGTGCACAAAGGAGGCCTGGAATCCTGCCATGTTTGAGTTTGCTGCCAGATTTTCTGACTTTTCAAGAGAAACTGGGAGTCCAGATTTTAAGAGGGAATTTCCCAACTTTAAATGTGAAGATGAAATCAAGTTTTCTAAAAATAAAAAAAACAGCCAAATAAAACCTGTCTTCAAGGCCAGTACCAGCCTGAGAGCCTCTGCTGAGTACAGTGGAGAGGCAGTCAAGGTAAATTTAGGCACACACAAGCAGGAAAGAGTCTACTTCTCTGTGTAATTTGTATCAAAAACTAATAGGAAAATCAGACAGAAGGGTCAAAAGATAGGTTAGTATGTTCTGAGACAGTTCCTATTCATTCCTCAAGAGCTAGAAAATTTTAATTTGACCTCTCTTTTAAGACATAATCTTCAATCGTTTATATCTAGATTTTCCCATGTTTTTTCTCATCTTTTTTCTTTTTATGTTTTGTATAATTGAATCCAAAGTCGACCAGCTTAATCTGATGTCTGAATTGGGATTAAGGGCTCATTGCTTATGCTTTTCTGAGGAGTCCCATTTTTCTTTTAATTGTATTAAATCTAGTAACCTGTACTTTTTTTTTCTTTTTTCTTTTTTAAATTATACTTTAAGTTCTAGGGCACATGTGCACAACGTGCAGATTTGTTACATATGCATGCATGTGCCATGTTGGTGTGCTGCACCCATTAACTCCTCATTTACATTAGGTATATCTCCTAATTCTATCCCTCCCCTCTACCCCCTCCCCACAATAGGACCCGGTGTGTGATGTTCCCTTTCCTGTGTCCAGGTGATCTCATTGTTCAATTCCCACCTATGAGTGAGAACATGCAGTATTTGGTTTTCTGTTCTTGCGATAGTTTGCTGAGAATGATGGTTTCCAGCTGTATCCATGTCCCTACAAAGGACACAAACTCATCCTTTTTTATGGCTGCATAGTATTCCATGGGGTATATGTGCCACATTTTCTTAATCCAGTCTGTCACTGATGGACATTTGGGTTGATTCCAAGTCTTTGCTATTGTGAATAGTGCCACAATAAACATACATGTACATGTGTCTTTATAGCAGCATGACTTATAATCCTTTGGGTATATCCCCAGTAATGGGACGGCTGGGTCAAATGGTATTTCTAGTTCTAGGTCCTTGAGGAATCACCACACTGTTTTCCACAATGGTTGAACTAGTTTACAGTCCCACCAACAGTGTAAAAGTGTTCCTATTTCTGCATAACCTCTCCAGCACCTGTTGTTTCCTGATTTTTTAATGATTGCCATTGTAACTGGTGTGAGATGGTATCTCATTGTGGTTTTGATTGGCATTTCTCTGATGGCGTGATGATGAGCATTTTTTCATGTGTCTGTTGGCTGTATGAATGTCCTCTTTTGAGAAGTGTCTGTTTTTATCCTTTGTCCACTTTTTGATGGGGTTGTTTTTTTCTTGTAAATTTGATTGAGTTCTTTGTGGATTCTGCATATTAGCCCTTTGTCAGATGAGTAGGTTGCAAAAATTTTCTCCCATTCTGTAGGTTGCCTGTTCACACTGATGGTAATTTCTTTTGCTGTGCAGAAGCTCTTTAGTTTAATTAGATCCCATTTGTCAATTTTGGCTTTTGTTGCCATTGCTTTTGGTGTTTTAGACATGAAGTCCTTGCCCATGCCTATGTCCTGAATGGTATTACTGAGGTTTTCTTCTAAGGATTTTATGGTTTTAGGTCTAACATTTAAGTCTCTAATCCATCTTGAATTAATTTTCATATAAGGAGTAAGGAAAGAATCCAGTTTCAGCTTTCTACTTATGGCTAGCCAATTTTCCCAGCACCATTTATTAAATAGGGAATCCTTTCCCTATTTCTTGTTTTTCTCAGGTTTGTCAAAGATCAGATGGCTGTAGATGTGTGGTATTATTTCTGAGGGCTCTGTTCTGTTCCATTGGTCTATATCTCTGTTTTGGTACCAGTACCATGCTGTTTTGGTTACTATAGCCTTGTAGTATAGTTTGAAGTCAAGTAGCGTGATACCTCCAGCTTTGTTCTTTTGGCTGAGGATGGTCTTGGCAATGCGGGGTCTTTTTTGGTTCCATATGAACTTTAAAGCAGTTTTTTCCAATTCTGTGAAGAAAGTCATTGGTAGCTTGATGGGGATGGCATTGAATCTATAAATTACCTTGGGCAGTATGGCCATTTTCACAATATTGATTCTCCCTATCCATGAGCATGGTATGTTCTTCCATTTGTTTGGGTCCTCTTTTATTTCACTGAGCAGTGGTTCATAGTTCTCCTTGAAGAGGTCTTTTACATCCCTTGTAAGTTGGATTCCTAGGTATTTTATTCTCTTTGAAGCTATTGTGAATGGGAGTTCATTCATGATTTGGCTCTCTGTTTGTCTGTTACTGGTGTATAAGAATGCTTGTGATTTTTGCACATTGATTTTGTATCCTGAGACTTTGCTGAAGTTGCTTATCAGCTTAAGGAAATTTTGGGCTGAGATGATGGGGTTTTCTAAATATACAATCATGTCATCTGCAAACAGGGACAGTTTGACTTCTTCTTTTCCTAACTGAATACCCTTGATTTCTTCCTCTTGCCTGATTGCCCTCGCCAGAACTTCCAACACTATGTTGAATAGGCATAGTGAGAGAGGGCATCCCTGTCTTGTGCCAGTTTTCAAAGGGAATGCTTCCAGGTTTTGTCCATTCAGTATGATATTAGCTGTGGGTTTGTCATATATAGCTCTTACTATTTTGAGATACGTTCCATCAATACCAAATTTATTGAGAGTCTTTAGCATGAAGGACTGTTGAATTTTGTCGAAGGCCTTTTCTGCATCTATTGAGGTAATCATGTGGTTTTTGTCTTTGGTTCTGTTTATATGCTGGATTACGTTTATTGATTTGCATATGTTGAACCAGCCTTGCATCCCAGGGATGAAGCCCACTTGATCATGGTGGATAAGCTTTTTGATGTGCTGCTGGATTCGGTTTGCCAGTATTTTATTGAGGATTTTTGCATCGATGTTCATCAGGGATATTGGTCTAAAATTCTCTTTGTTTGTTGTGTCTCTGCCAGGCTTTGGTATCAGGATGATGTTGGCCTCATAAAATGGGTTAGGGAGGATTCTCTCTTTTTCTATTGATTGGAATAGTTTCAGAAGGAATGGTATCAACTCCTCCTTGTACCTCTGGTAGAATTCAGCTGTGAATCTGTCTGGTCCTGGACTTTTTTTGGTTGGTAGGCTCTTAATTTTTGCCTCAATTTCAGAGCCTGCTATTGGTCTATTCAGAGATTCAACTTCTTCCTGGTTTAGTCTTGGAAGAGTGTAAGTGTCCAGGAAATTATCCATTTCTTCTAGATTTTCTAGTTTATTTGCATAGATGTGTATAGTATTATCTGATGGTAGTTTGTATTTCTGTGGGGTCAGTGGTGATATCCCCTTTATCATTTTTTAATGTGTCTATTTGATTCTTCTCTCTTTTCTTCTTTATTAGTCTTGCTAGCGTTCCATCAATTTTGTTGATCTTATCAAAAAACCGGCTCCTGGATTCATTGATTTTTTTGGAGGGTTTTTTGTGTCTCTGTCTCCTTCAGTTCTGCTCTGATCTTAGTTTTTTCTTGCCTTCTGCTAACTTTTGAATGTGTTTGCTCTTGCTTCTCTAGTTCTTTTAATTGTGATGTTAGGGTGTCAATTTTTTATCTTTCCTGCTCTCTCTTGTGTGTATTTAGTGCTGTAAATTTCCCTCTACACACTGCTTTAAATGTGTCCCAGAGATTCTGGTATGTTGTATCTTTGTTCTCATTGGTTTCAAAGAACATCTTTATTTCTGCCTTCTTTTCGTTATGTACCCAGTAGTCATTCAGGAGCAGGTTATTCAGTTTCCATGTAGTTGAGCGGTTTTGATTGAGTTTCTTAGTCCTGAGTTCTAGTTTGATTGCACTGTGGTCTGAGAGACAGTTTGTTATAATTTCTATTCTTTTACATTTGTTGAGGAGTGCTTTACTTCCTACTATGTGGTCAATTTTGGAATAAGTGTGATGTGGTGCTGAGAAGAATGTATATTCTGTTGCTTTGGGGTGGAGAGTTCTGCAGATGTCTATTAGGTCCACTTGGTGCAGAGTTGAGTTCAATTCCTGGATATCCTTATTAACTTTCTGTCTCGTTGATCTGTCTAATGTTGACAGTGGGGCATTAAAGTCTCCCACTATTATTGTAAGGGAGTCTGAGTCTCTTTGTAAGTCTCTAAGGACATGCTTTATGAATCTGGGTGCTCCTGTATTGGGTGCATATATATTTAGGATAGTTAGCTCTTCCTGTTGAATTGATCCCTTTACCATTATGTAATGGCCTTCTTTGTCTCTTTTGATCTTTGATGGTTTAAAGTCTGTTTTATCAGAGACTAGGATTGCAACCCCTGCTTTTTTTTGTTCTCCATTTACTTGCTAGATCTTCCTCCATCCCTTTATTTTGAGCCTATGTATGTCTCTGCATGTGAGATGGGTCTCCTGAATACAGCAAACAGATGGATCTTGACTCTTTATTCAATTTGCCAGTCTGTGTCTTTTAATTGGACCATTTAGTCCATTTACATTTAAGGTTAATATTGTTATGTGTGAACTTGATCCTGTCATTATGATATTAGCTGGTTATTTTGCTCGTTAGTTGATGCAGTGTCTTCCTAGCATCGATGGACTTTACATTTTGGCATGTTTTTGCAATGGCTGGTACCTGTTGTTCCTTTCCATGTTTAGTGCTTCCTTCAGGAGCTCTTGTAGGGCAGGCCTGGTGGTGTCAAAATCTCTAAGCATTTGCTTGTCTGTAAAGGATTTTATTTCTCCTTCACTTATGAAACTTAATTTGGCTGGATATGAAATTCTGGGTTGAAAATTCTTTTCTTTAAGAATGTTGAATATGGGCCCCCACTCTCTTCTGGCTTGTAGAGTTTCTGCCAAGAGATCTGCTGTCAGTCTGATGGGTTTCCCTTTGTGGGTAACCCGACCTTTCTCTCTGGCTGCCCTTAAGATTTTTTCCTTCATTTCAACTTTGGTGAATCTGACAATTATGTGTCTTGGAGTTGCTCTTCTCAAGGAGTATCTTTGTGGTATTCTTTGTATTTCCTGAATTTGAATGTTGGCCTGCTTTACTAGGTTGGGGAAGTTCTCCTGGATGATATCCTGCAGAGTGTTTTCCAAGTTGGTTCCATTTTCCCCCTCACTTTCAGGCACACCAATCAGATGTAGATTTGGTCTTTTCACATAATCCCATATTTCTTGGAGGCTTTGTTCATTTCTTTTTACTCTTTCTTCTCTACACTTCTCTTCTCACTTCATTTCATTCATTTGATCTTCAATCGCTGATACTCTTTCTTCCAATTGATCGAGTCGGTTACTGAAGCTTGTACATTTGTCACGTAGTTTTCGTGTTATGGTCTTCATCTCTATCATTTCTTTTAAGGACTTCTCTACATTGGTTATTCTAGTTAGCCATTCGTCGAATCTTTTTTCAAGGTTTTTAGTTTCTTTGCGCTGGTTACGTAGTTCCTCCTTTGGCTCTGAGAAGTTTGATCAACTGAAGGCTTCTTCTCTCAACTTATCAAAGTCTTTCTCCGTCCAGCTTTGTTCCGTTGCTGGTGATGAGCTGCGTTCCTTTGGAGGGGGAGATGCGCTCTGATTTTTTTAATTTCCAGCTTTTCTGCACTGCTTTTTCCCCATCTTTGTGGTTTTATCTGCCTTTGGTCTTTGATGATGGTGGCGTACTGATGGGCTTTTGTTGTGGGTGTCCTTTCTGTTTGTTAGTTTTCCTTCTAACAGTCAGGACCCTCAGCTGCAGGTCTGTTGGAGTTTGCTTGAGGTCCACTCCAGACCCTGTTTGCCTGGGTATCAGCAGTGGAGGCTGCAGACGATAGAATATTGCTGAACAGTGAGTGTTGTCTGATTCTTGCTCTGGAAGCTTCATCTCAGGGGTATACCCAGCCATTTGAGGTGTGAGGTGTCAGTCTGTACCTAGTGGGGGATGTCTCCCAGTTAGGCTACTCAGGGGTCAGGGACCCACTTGAGCAGGCAGTCTGTCCATTCTCAGTTCTCAACCTCCATGCTGGGAGATCCACTGCTCTCTTCAAAGCTGTCAGACAGGGACGTTTACCTCTGCCGAGGTTTCTGCTGCTTTTTGTGTAGCTATGCCCTGTCCCCAGAGGAGGAGACTACAGAGGCAGGCAGGCCTCCTTGAGCTGTGGTGGGCTCCACCCAATTCGAGCTTCCCAGAGGCATTATTTACCTACTTAAGCCTCAGCAATGGTGGGCACCCCTCCCCCAGCCTCACTGCCTCCTTGCAGTTAGATCTCAGACTGCTGTGCTAGCAATAAAGGAGGCTCCGTGGGCGTGGGACCCTCCAGGCTAGATGTGGGATATAATCTCCTAGTGTGCCGTTTGCTAAGACCCTTGGTAAAGCGCAGTATTAGAGTGGGAGTTATCCGATTTTCCAGGTGTTGTATATCTCACTTTCCTTTGGCTAGGAAAAGGAATTCCCTTCCCCTTTGTGCTTCCCAGGTGAGGTGATGCCTTGCCCTGCTTCAGCTCTTGCTGGTCGGGCTGCACCCACAGACCAGCACCAACTGTCTGACACGCCCCATTGAGATGAACCCGGTACCTCAGTTGAAAATGCAAAAATCACCCATCTTCTGTGTCACTCACATTGGGAGCTAGAGGCTGGATCTGTTCCTACTCGGCCATCTTGGACACGCCCCAACCTGTACTTTTTAACACTATCCACAGTTTTCATTTATTTATTTTCTCATGTTTTCATTTAAAATAGCATAGGCAAATGCAATAAGAAAGTTTCAATTTTTTTGCAAAAGAATTGTTTTTTTTTTTTTTTTTTTAAGGGAATCCCAATATATAAACATAGATGTCAGAGGAGTTTCTCTGACTCAACCAGGAAGAAGTGAAGCAATACCTATTGGGGGCTCCACTTGGGACCTGTTGGAGCTATGTTTGAAAATCACTGTAACAAACTATCCAAATATTAGGTTGGTGCAAAAGTAATTGTGGTTTTTACTGTTACGTTTATGGCAAAAATCACAATTACTTTTGCACCAACTTACAATTGCAGGAAGAAAAGCTGGAATCCTAATAAAATGGTTATGCTGCCAACTTTTTACTGGAAGGTAGTAGGCTGGCACAATAGTTTGAAATATTCATTCTTCAACTTCTTTATTTGATAAATATTTATCAAGTGCCCTTGGCACTGTAGCTATGTTAAAGTTCCATAAAGGTATATGAAATAAAAGTTAGAGGGTTGATGTCTGGCAGATGTTGCCAGTTGCCTTCTGTGGTATCTGGACTCCAAGACAGCTCCAGAGATGCCCAGCTCTTGGTATTCACACCCTTATGTAACGGGGTCCAGGTGCCCAACAGAATACAGCAGAAGTGATGGAGTGTCACATCAGAGATTAGGTTATAAAGGCTGTGACTTCCATCCAAAAGTCTTTTCTTCCCTTCATCCTTGCTAATAAGTCTCCAATTTCTTTAAAAGCAACAATGTGTCCAAAAACAAAAACCAGAAGACAACTGCAACAAAATCACATCTCCTCTCCTTTTTTGAGGCCCAGGGTATGTGTGTAACACAGTTTCTGGCCAGTGTTGTACTTGGAAGGTTTCTAGGAAAGCTTTGGTTTCCCTGCTACAGGCACCACCCCCTTCCTGTGTGTCTTGTTTCCTGTCATATAAATGTGATGGTGGTGGTGGAGTAGCCATCTTGTGACCATGAAGCAACTATGAGAATGAAAGCCACATGGTTAGGAGAATGCAGCAAGAAGCCAGAAGAAATCTCCATCCCTAATGACTTTGTGAATCTGTTATACCTTCTCTCCACTATCTACCTCTAGAGCAGAGCTGCTTTGTATGTATATTGTCGCATGAATGGTGTCTCCTGGTGTTGTGAGTGCCAATCTTTGCCTGAGGCAAAGCTGGATGATGTCTCCCTACAAGGAACGAACTTCTCAGTTTGATTGTTGACACTTCTCACTTTTGGGAATGTGCTCACATGCTAAGAACTACAGAAAATTGTGTTCTGATGGATGGTAGATGGGAGGGTAGGGTGAGAGAGAGCATGAGAAAATAAATAAATAAGCACTTCACTCAAAGTGTTGTGTTTTCACGGCAGTGTGCCATTTTATAAGGTCGTGTCCTCTCCGTAAACACCTCTGATATCTTCCCAGGTTGGTTTTTGTGTCTGCCTCTGTGCTATACTTTATTCCTGTCCTACCAACCTTGAAACTGTTCTTTGAAGGCAGGGGTCATATACTGTTTTATTTCATATTTTTTAATAAATTTTTTCCAGCTTGGTGTTTCACAAACAAATATGTAAAATATTTTTTAATGGTTATGTGTTTGCTTTATTCAATCTAATTAGGGAGAGTAATGTAAGTTTCTGTCCATAGTAGGGATAAGCTTTCTTTTAAAAATACATTTCTTTACTTTTTAAGAAATGAATTGATTTAAATACAAATAGTGACAGCCCAGGTCATGTATAGACAAGGTACAATGTAAAAATTGTGAAGGTGGCACTAGAGATTGCCAAGCACTGACACAGATGCTCAGTTAATGTCGTTGGAACTGAACTGTGAGGAGAAAGCAGATGTGCTTGGGTCTGTTTTGGTGGGGTGAGGGAGGAGAAGGATGAGGATCAGCACAGTAAGGTAAGGGGGATAAAGAGAGGGGGAGACAAGAAGGTGAAAGGGTCAGGAGAGAAGCTTTAGAGCTGGAAGTAGGGTGCATCAGAGCCACTACTTGAAAAGGGAAGGGAACAAACAGTTTTATCGTGAGTCCACAGAATATCAAGCCCTGCACTGGGTGTTTTATACACATTATTTAATTTTGACACACATTATTTAATTTTACACATTATTTAATTTTTCCCACCCAATTTGATATAGGGTAAAAGGATTGGGGACCATGCGGGGAGTATAAAAGATAATGAGCCCTAAAACTGGAGACAGGAGATGAAAAATGTAGGCGATGCCTTACATTTATCTAGAGGGAATCTTATTTAGGGTACGGGTGGATGGATGGTGTGTATGGAAGTGTTTTGTTGTACAGCTGCAGGACAGGCACTTTGCCCTGAGATTTATGAAGAACATTCCCCTTGTTTTCCCACAATGCACTCCTCATAAAGGGGCTTCCTTCCCAGAGGATGTATAAACTGAGGTCAGAGTGTTGATTAACGATTGAGGTGTCCACTGTCAATCCTGTGTTGTATGTGGCAGCGCAGGGGACAAAAGGAAAGATTGCTCATTTATTTATTTGTTTATTTTATTCATTTATTTTTTTGAGACAAGATCTTGCTCTGTCACCCAGGCTGAAGTGCAGTGGCATGATCATGGCTTACTGCAACCTCAACATCCTGGGCTCAAGTGATCTTGCTGCCTCAGCTTCCTGAGTGGCTGGGACCACAGGCATGTACTACCATGCCTGGCTAATTTTTTTTTAAGTGTTTTGTAGAGATGGGATCTCACTATATTGACCAAGCTGGTCTCAAACTCCTGGGCTCCACCTCCCAAAGTGTTGGGATTACAGTCAGGAGCCACTGTCCCCAGCCTAGCTTTTTCTTTATAGTTTAGATTTTCCCTCTGATAATTCTTCACTTGCTGTTTTTCAAATGTAATGGCAGCCTGGGGACTGGTGGGCGAGCAGTGGGGGTGCAGGATGACTCATCCAGGAGTCAAACTGAAGATCTCAGAATGTCTTTCTTATTTGTACTCTCATAAAGGCAAGTTCAGTTCATATTTATGAGAGAGTACCATAATAAAAGCAAAAACAAAACAAAACAAAACCCCCAAAGCCAAAAAAACATTAAATGAACCTTTAAGTTCCTGCGTGGTGCAGCAGTCCTAATTTGCCCTTTGTGATTTGTTTTATGTCTTGCTTCCAAATGGCAATGAACATGTCTCTCCGCCACTATGGGGAGGACACTTGACTTCAATAAGTTACTCCCAAAGAAAGATGGGGCTCAATCTGTAGAGCCAGGACACCTTGGACCTTGGCTGTTAAAACACAAAATACCTTTTTAGTTGTGTTTTAGATCTATACTTGTTTAAAAGTTGTTTTTAACTCATTCTCTGGGGAGCTTGGGTGATGGGGAAATCACTATTTCAACAGTTTGACCCTCTCCCATGCCCATCTTGGGAACCAGACTGCTGGGCTTGGCCAAGAATAAATGGAACTTGAGTTTCAAAACCTTCCTACCCAGTAAAGTTTCAAATTTGTAGCTTTTGAAGACAGAGAAGATGTGAAATGTAGCAAACTGCATTGGACATTAACCAACAATTGTTTGGAGAATTCTCTTGCTTTTTTGGGCAAGAAACTCTTCACAGCCATGATTTAAAAAACCCTTCTTTATAATCTTCTCAGTAACTGGGACTGTACAACCTCTGAAGCCCTCTTATCTGCCTAAACATTCTTTGATCCACCCACCTTAAGCAGAACAGGAAAAGGTTTTGTTTGGTTTTGTTTTTAGGCATTGTCACACCCTAATGGAAACTTTTTAGGTTGTATATTAGACCGGCCAAATTAAAAACATCTAAATATAACACCTCAAAACGTATTGTTTATAATTTAATGTGGAAATGAATAAAAAGTAAATTCAGCTTTGGGTTAAAAAAAAAGTTTTAACAAAAGTTATCTTGGGTGAGGAAACTCCTTTCTGGTAATTTGATGTTCTTGTCCTTTCCAATCTCCTCACTCCCTTTTTGCTGTCATTTGAAATCATAATCCATTGAAATCAACTAAATCTATTAAAATCTATCAAATCAACTTCTGGTAACTGTTAAAATTCTTTTGTCATGTTAGGACTTCAAAAATAGCATCAGTTCAGTTACTTTGCTATTATAACCCCTTTGCAGGTAGGGAGATTAAGAAGTAATGTGTAGAACAAAAGAAAAAACTACACAAGAGATTATGAAACTTAATTTCCAGCTGTGTTGCAATCTTAAGAGAAAGCAAAATATACCTCCTAAATGAGTCTCTATCTATGTATTCTGTATATAGATACACACACACACTCAATTTCCTTGCAATAGAAAATTATCAAGGGAATCTGAACTTTTAGTTAATTTATTATCATTTCCCCAACATATGGACATCTTGTGATATATTCTTAAATAGAGGTGCTATTAGAATTTTTGGAGCTAAATTATACTGAAAATATGACCAAACTTAAAAAATACATAAGAATGAAGGAATTGAAACTGAATACTTACTGGGACTTCTGAAGCCTATTCTGAATTGAAATGAGGTGGAAAAAATAAACTCTACTTGCCAGGTGAGGACTCACATTGTCTTACTTGGAAATGTGGACATGAGCCCTTGGTACAATCATCTTTTTATCACTGGAAGAAGTAAAGGACTTCCCACATCAGTTACTCTTTGATTGTTCCAAAACCCAATTCCAAGTTCCTGTAATGCCTGGCAGTAACTTCTTCTTACCCAAAGTAAAGGTTAGTAGAACATAGCATTTCCCGGCTGTGATGTTAGAGGCACAAATATGACATGCTAATGTTACTTTTTTAATGTTGCTCAAAGAAAAGATTTAATCTCTGCACTATTACTTGTGTTACGATTTACTGATGTAAAGAAAGCCATGACTTCTAGATAGGTGGATGGATTTTGGTATCAATCTTGAATTAGAATCTTGGCTTTACTACATTTTCATTTTGTGACCATGGGTGAGTTAACTTCTCCAAGACATAGTTTCTTGTCTGTAAAATAGGTATAATAATAACCTCTAGTGGGGTTTTGTGAGGATTGAGTGAGAAAATAGGTAAATCACCTGCTTAGTAGAGGTCATTCCCCCATTGTCCTTTTCTGTGACTCACAGGTTTTTAAATCGCTAACATTAAGGATTCTCACGCTTTACCATTGAAAGTACTTTTTAGGTTTCTTGGAAGTGTTTTTGTCTCTCCTGATCTTTAATATCCTTCCTCTGTGTGTTTCCTTTTTCATCCCTATGTTTCCCTCCTCGATCTGATATTCACCCCAATACTTATTTAAACCTCCCATCTTGGTTTTCTCTATCCAACTTTACTTTCTTCCTTTTCTCTTCCCTGCAACCAAATTACTTCTTTGATCCTTAGTACTTTATCACTCTCCAAGAACAATTCAGCTATGCATATTGCCTGTAAAAACATTATGGCATTACAAATAATTTTCAAGGAAAAATTTCTACCAATATATCCTCTTTCTGTCTCTGATCATATGCTTATATTTTAAAAATGTGTTTTGTAAATAGTATTGGTAAATAGTGTGGTGCGATGAAAAAAGTACAGAAAGAGGGAGGTCAGTTCCTGTCCAGCTCTTGTGATCCTTGGTGGTTCCATTTATTTCTTAAAACCTCAGTTTCTTCATCTGCTTTAAAAAAAAAAAAAAAAAAAGGCAGTTGGGGAGATTATCCCTGGGTTCTCTTTCAGCTTTAAAAATGGTCTATGAATTGGTATCTCTATAAAAAGGCAATGTTCTTTCTATACTGGCTAACCCAGTAATGCAACTGATCACATATCATTATTTGTTTTTTTCACTCGGTTCCTTTGTGTGAGTGCAGAGAATAAGCAGAAGTCAACATTCTGTAGCACAGGTAGTAGGTAGGACATGCTGCCTGATGAGTCAGTACCCTCTTGGCCACCTTCTACCACTTGGGCCTGTTGATTTTAGCCACACCGATGCTCTCGAAGGGTTCTCTTGCTTGGTCCCCTGTAGGACAGGTCTATAACCAAGTTTGTGAAATGGCTGGACGAAATTGGAAGTTCAAGCTTTGGCCGTGGAAAACAACAGATCTATCGGTCTGTGCCAGAAACAGATCACAAATATCTCTGCTCTCATGAGCAGCAGCAGCAGCAGCAACATTTCACCAAGAGTGCAGGTCCAATCCAATGGGGGTGTCAGCTTCGTGGGAGGCTGGGGGAGGACAGCAAGGAAGATCAGAAACAAACATGTTTAGAAAAATGTCCCCATTTTTCCACCTCAGGAATTGGTTCTCAGAGTATAGTAAAATGCTTCCCTCCCCCTGAATGACAGTGAACCGAAAAGCCAGGACAGAGGTTTCTGTGTTAAAATGTTAATGTGAAGTCTTACTGTATTTTCAGTGCTTAAGGGAAAGCTAATGGGAACTTTCCAGGGAAGATGGTGGGTGTTGCTAACATGAAAATATGTATGAGAATTCCTAAATGGACGCTTTATATGGTTCAGTTGGAGGATAATGAGATCCTAGCTTGTCAGGGATGGGTGGGTAGGGCAGAGGATGGGTCTGGGTGAGAGTGGGGAGAAAGGGTAGAGAAGAAAGCCTGCTTTTGGACTCTGTGGGCTGGGGAGCTGCGTGTGTGAAGGGTCTAGAATGAAGGCTGACAGGGAAACAGAGCAAAACAGGGGCAGTGCCAGATGGAGAAATTCAAATGGCTGGAAAGCTAGACAGAAGGGAGACCCCTGCCCAGAACATGGACATGGAAAATACTAGGGGTTAGTTGAAAAAAGAAAAAAAGAAATAATTCTTGAAGGGCCACACTGGGAAGGATCTGTGGATTGAAAGGCAAGTGACCTTTCAAAATCCCAGGGAGTGATCACTAGCTTTGAACCTGTGCCAAGACAGTCAGGGTAATGGTTGCTTGGCTCTTTCTAACCTTTGTAGCCAAGGCCATGGCTGCCCAATTTGTCCAGGACTTGGGGGACAATCTTGTTTTTGCAAAGAAACTGGAACCCAAAGTTCTAGTCCACAGTCATCATGGTGACCTGGGTTTTCAACTCCACTGCAGGGCCTGCTCCATCTTGTAACTGGCCTTTTGCCTTATTTCCTTTTGACTAAAACTCCGTCTTGGGCCTTAGGAACTGTCCCTCTGTTTTACAGTTATATTTGATTGAGTACTGGCTACTGTGCTGGCACTCACCCTTTACTATCTCATCTATTCCTCATAATAACCCTATGAGTAAAGCAATTATTCCCACTTGATAGATAAGAAAACTGAGGCTTACAGAGTTTTTGTTTTCTTGCTTGCCACAAATTATGGGTCAGAGCCAGGGTTCAATCCAGGCATTTTACCACCAGAGCCCAGTGCTCTGGTCAGTGTCTCTCCAGCCTGTACCCGCTTCAATATTCAATCTCCGCCCTAGTTCTTTGCAGCCCTGATTACACTGGGATGATCCTCTTGTATGTTCTGCTTTCAGTCCAGCCATTTAATATTTTCTACGTTGTCTGCCTCCCTCATCTTTTGCTGATGATACTCAGGGGTCTACCTGCTCCCTGGTTCATGGTCATCTCACATGGACTGGTCCTGCTGCTTAGAGAGAACTCTGCTGGTGGCCCCTGAGCTCTCCTGTGGAGCTCCAGCTGTAGTAAGGTTCTCTCTGACTTACTCTGCAGTGAAGTGGAGTTATGTGGGCTTAGTCATGAGGACAGGCTGGAAGCAGTGTTCAGCCAGATAAGATGTGCACTCAGGGTGTGACGTTGGCTGGAGTGTAAGACCAGGCCTTCAGTGACCCCAGGTAGAAATGAGTCCTGTAGGTTTTATTTCTAGATTAGTTGAGGAAGGACATCTTCCCCTTTAATGGTGAATTGGGGTCAGTTTTTATGGGAATTTTGGTATGCCTTGAAGGATTCTGCAGCAATTCATCTTGTACATGGCCTGCCCTTGGAGTGCGGGGCCTGGGGCTGTACACTGACATCCTGTTTTGGTGGGACAGAGGTTCTCAGCCCTCACCATTCATCACAGTCACCCGGGTAGTTCCTAGGAACAGCTGAGCCCTGCGTGGCATCCTCAGAGGTGTGCAGCTTCAGATGGCCTGGAGTGATGTCTAGACATCCATAGTTTTATAGAGAAGTGCTCCAGGCGATTTTAATGCCCAGCCTGCGTTGCTAACCCCTCATGTGCTGGGTGGTTCTTGGGCAGGAACAGGAGCAAGGCAGAGTGACCTGATATTTTGCACTGTTTTATGAGATGCTTCGTTAGCTGTGGCCACGAAAGGAGACAGAGGAGAAGCTCAGGAAAACCAAGTTTATGCTCGCAGGTCCTAGCGACAGGAGGCATGGTCATGCCATGCAGGGGCACATGGAAAAACAACAGAGTGTTAGGAAGCAGAAGATAGGAACTGGGGGAAAGTTTGACCGGAGCCCCCAATAAATGGGTTTTCGTGAGAAAGGCAGGGCAGGGTAGACAGTTTAGGATTGGC
This sequence comes from Macaca nemestrina, assembly GCF_043159975.1. Lineage (NCBI taxonomy): Eukaryota > Metazoa > Chordata > Mammalia > Primates > Cercopithecidae > Macaca > Macaca nemestrina. The sequence continues at coordinate 118,822,942 of NC_092130.1, forward strand.
TAGTTTGAATTATTTGGGTCAGGCTCTAAGATATAGGGGTGGCCCTTAGTTGCCTGATACCTGGCCCTGGGTTAATTAATGCAGAGGAATATTGCCTCCTTGGGTGCACAGGCAAGATTGGGTAGTTTTCATATGAAAGGCTGGATTGGGTAGTTTTCATGTGAAAGGCTGAGCCGTTCACTATCTCTAAGAACTGACTAGGCCCAAGAGAAACAGCCTCTTTCCAGCTAGAAAATAAAATAAAATTATACACACATGCGCGTGCACACACACACACACGCACAATATCTGTTCTGAAATTTCTTCTGAAAATACATCGTTAATGTTGCTTTGCATTGTGAACCTTGAATATTGAGGAATGTAAATCTGATCAAAAAAAGAAGACTAGACTCAGTGGCTCATGCCTATAATCCCAATACTTTGGGAGGCTAAGGCAGGAGGATTGCTTGAACCCAGAAGTTTGAGGCTGCAATGAGCTGTGATCCCGCCACTGCACCCCAGCCTGGATGACAGAGTGAGACCCTGGCTTAAAAAGTAACAATAATAATAAATAATAATATTTTTAAAATTTAAAAATGAAAAAGAAGAGCCAGGTAGATTCCTTAAATTGTCCCAGAATGCTAGAGGAAGCTCACCATGTACTTGAAAGTTTCTATGAGCCAGAGATTTAGAGAGGACTCTGGAGCTGGGAGGCTATTTTATGGGACTGGGAGTTGCTCAGCAGCGGCGTGCATGAGGGAGCATGCTTGGCTGGCAGGCTGCAAACTCTGAATTCTATGGGAATGTGGCCCCCAAGTTGCCCTGAAGCTTTGGACTGTTGTCTAATGAATTGCCCAAATGTGTTCAACTCTAGTAAATCAGAGCTGCAAAGGCAGAAATGTGCAGGGGGTAGGGGGGCAGCGGGGAGAGAAATTTGATAATTTGGTCCTGCCTGTGGAAAGGCCAAGTAAAAGCATGGATCATTATTTAAAGTGCTCTGGTCTTTGGATGATGGTTATGATGGTCCACATTTGATGCAAAAGAAAGCCAAATGTGTTCTCAACAGGATTTAAGAAATACAAAGTTAAGGATTTTCTTAGCAGAAAAGTAAAAAAGTGTGCATGCTGTTTACTTACTCTTGCTCACATTTTTTTTTTTTTTTAACTTTTTCAGTTCCTGTTTTTTAGCTTTTGTTTTTAAACCCGTGGGCTCTCAGGGTCAAACTTAGGTTAATCGATGTGTTTTTTAAATCAAAGTTTTGAGATAAACCAAACTTTCACAGCTAAATAGTAAAGGGTTTTAAAATCAAACAGGGGGTCTTTGCACACGTGGAGCTCTGTGGCTTTGTGTTTGCATATGCATATGGCTATGTGTGAAGGCAGGAGTAAATGTTCCTTCAACTTGCTGAGCCTCATCTGTAAATTGAGGGATCTGGAATGGTGACCTGTAACTACAGAATACGGGCTAACAGTTGCTGGGTGCTTACTGTATACCAGACAATAAATTCTTAACATGGATTATTTTATTTACTCCTCACCGTGTTCCTAAATGTCCATACTATTACGATCACTGCCTCTGTTTAGAGATTAGGAACTGAGGTTTAGGGAGGTCAAGTAACTTTCTCAAGGTCACACAGCTGGTGAGTGCTGGAGCTGGGATTTTGATCCCAGACCTCACAATGATAATCACTCTGCTTACATGACCTCCCAAAATAACTTTGTTTCCACTTTGTTAAGATGAGTTCTCCAAGATCAGCCCTCCACTGAGCCTATTTCCTCCTAGGTAAATTGCCTTTTTTCATCTGTGCTGAGACATGAGTGGCTACACTGGGTCATGACTGTTAGGCCAACAGGTTAAGCTAATTCTAAATGTAGATAACTGAGTAAGAAGGACTTTAAGTTAGCTTTTCTTGATAACAGGAATGTAAGACTGTGAGCTGGAAGGAACACTACAGAATGTAATCATTTTCATTAAAAGCAACTTGCTGGTGCACCCATGTTCATAGCAGCGCTATTCACAGTAGTCAAGTAGTAGAAGTCACACAAACTGTATATGGATGGATGACTGAATAAACAAAATGTGGTAGTTGCATGGAGGGGAATATTATTCAGCCTTAAAAAGGAAGTTACTACATGGATGAACTTCAAGGACATTATGCTAAGTGAAACAAGCCAGTCACAGAAGGACAAATACTGTATGACTTCACTTCTGTGAGGTAGCTAGAGTATTTAAAGTCACAAAAATAGAAGGTAGAAGGTAGTTGCCAAAGGCTGGGGAGGGGAGAAACAGGGAGTTGTTTAATGGATAGAGAATTTTAGTTTTGCAAGATGAAAATGTTCTGGGGACTCATTGTAAAACAATGCAAATATACTTAACACTATTGAACTGTGCAGTAAAAATGGCTAACATGATTAATGTTGTGTATATTTCACCACAATTAAAACACAAACAAACAAAAGAATAAGTAACATTCTTGATCTGTGCACTGAAAATTGGTCTTAAGCCAAAATAGCATTACTTCACATAACTTTAAGGAGATGCTTACAGTCTTTCTTTATGGGGGAAACTGTGAACATGAATTTTATTATTTGTCTTGAATGTTAATTTATTACTCTGAGTTTATTGTGCATCTATAGTGGTTAAAGGGCATGATAATTGTGCCTACAGTATAGGGAATGTACAATGCTTTTGGATCATTTAGCATAGTGAAAAATAAAATATTTGGAGGAATGAAAAATTTTAAAAAGCAATTTTCCAGTTTTAAAATAGAAATACATAGTTTCTCCAAATTAATGCACTGGCAGATTGCTTTTTCACCTTAAAGAATCTCTAAACACATCCGCATGATTATATGAGGACCAGAACTGTCTTTCTGGATAACTGAGTACAGAACTATGTCAAGCCTTCTGTATAGACTAGTGAGCAGAACAAGTCTTCCTGGATGAACAGCCACTTCTCTGCAAACTAGGTGGAAATGCAGATTCAGCAACTCACAGCCCGGAACCTTTACGTAAATTTTAACACATGAGAATTGTCTCATGTACTGGCAGTAGCTCCCTGATGGACTTCATTCAGCGCTAACTAATGGCAGGCAGGTTGCTGAAAATTTGTGTAGGATGTGAAAGTCTGAATCACAGATTAGGAAGCAGCCGCAAGAAACTGTGTGGTTCATCAAGTTGCAAATGCAGGATGTCTAAGTTTGGTTCCCCAAAACCAAGCCCGAGAGTAGATCTCAGGTGCAGGTAGTTTATTTAGGAGTTGAACCCAAGAAGCAGAAATGAGGGGATGGAGAGAATGTGGCAGAAAGGAAAATATTAGGGTATGTTGTCAAGGCTGATGCTGTGGACAATGGGAGCCTGGTTACACTGGCATTCTGAGAAGTGCATGGAAGGTCTCCAGATTGTCCTTTGTTATGCTGGAGCCTGGGGCACTTCTCCACAGTTCGCACGCCTCATTGCTTGAGGATTTCCAAGCTGACTTGTATGTGGCCTGCCTGGGCTCCCGCACCTTCACAGGAGGTCCTGAGGGAGAAAGCAAGAAATCAACCTAGAACTCAATGCCAAAACTGGGGCTGAAATCAGAAGTGGGCTGAGGAGATGTGATGTGAGCACAAAAAGGTGGGCTGAGGGGATGTGATGTGAACACAAAGAGTTGACTGGGAAGTCACTTAATATGAGTCCTTGTAAGCCACTCATATTAAGTCCTTGTGGCATACATGGAGAAAGGCAGTGTGGTGTAGTGCTTAAGCCTGTGGGCGTATATCAGACAGCCTAGGTTTGAATCCTGATTTCATCAACTTTATCAGGCACATGTTCTTGAGCAAGCCACTTTCTTAGTCCATTTGAGCTGCTGTAACAAAATACCTTAGACTCAGTAATTTGTAAACAGAAATTTATTGCTTATAGTTCTGGAGGCTGCAAAGTCCAAGATCAAGGAAGCAGCTGATTCAGTGTCTGGTGAGAGCTGCTCTCTCTGCTTCAAAATGGTGCCTTCCTGCTGTGTCTTCCCATGGCAGACGGGGCAAGGGAGCTTCCTTTAGTCTCTTTTGTAGGGGCACGAATCTCATTCATAGGGCAGAACCTCATAACTTAGCACTTTCCAAAATGCTCCACCTCTTAATACCATCACACTGGATATTAGATTCCAGTATAAGAATTTTAGGGGTACACAAACATTCAGATCATAGCAATACTTAACCTCCCTATGCCTAGTTCTCTCATCTGTGAGATGGTGCTATAAAAGTTTCCTGGAAATGTCACATAGATGGTCTAGATCATCCAGGTGGCACACTTAGCATTGTGGCAATTATAATGATACAGCAGGTTGACTTTCCCAGGGCCTCAGAATTACTTAGAATGACTCAATCAGAAAACCTGCTGTGTAAGCTTTTTAGTCAAAATCCTGAATAAGCCCAGACCAATATGTCAGTGCTGGAAAGGATTAATAGCCTTAATTGATGACATGGAAATAAGACTTTTCATCCACTCATCCAGGATGGATCTGGCAAATTCTGTAGAAGACGAATGAGATGCCTTGTTTTTTAAACTAGATTTCCACTCTCACCTTTTTCAGGGGCCTGCTAGTTTTCCCTCTTGACAATATTCCTTTAAAACACCAAATCCCCATGATCCATGTGACATGAAGAATTGTCCTGAAGGTACAGTCACAGGTACCTTCAGCCTTACCCCTAGAATCATTCTTTCTCTGGAGGGTGCCTATACCTTAAGGAGAGGCCTCTGGTCCTTTCTACTAGGTTTTATGATTTTAAAAAATTGTACAATGAACATTTTCCTGCATCTTGGAGGGAAGCAATCTGGAGAGGCTGCTCAGGAATGGGCAAGACCAATCTCTCTATGGCCATAGACTCCTGACGGAAACATCGCTGATGTGGCCCCAGGAAGTCAGTGACTGTTACAAAAATCCCAAATTGATTTTTAAGCCTAGAGTTTAGCCATTTTCCCTCTATTGGGAGTTTTCATAATGGAAAATAATACTAGTTATTCTATTAATTCAGGAGCATTTTTGCATTATACAGCTTCTCTTGGTTATAATGGGTGACTGAGGAACTGGAACCCCAAGAGGGAGGAGAAAATTAGGGCCCTGCAAAGCCTAGCAAGATACTCTTGTGTGTTTCCTTGGTGAGCTGCTCTGAAGTTTTGCTTGTATTCTTCTCTCTTTGGTTTAAGATTGGGGGTTCAAATCAGCGGTATCACAAAATAAAAGCCAAAGAAAATGAAGAAGATGATATTACTGTTTGTGTGGTTTGAAACATTTGTGTTTATTCTGTCAACCTTGACCAATGGAGTATGTACATTTTAGGTTATGATAGTAACATATAACTATGAAAATCCTCTGTTGTTATCATGTCTGAAACTCTCCAGTCCTAACCCTAATCATCTTCCCCTTCCACTGAAACAACTATCTTAATATCCCAATTTTGATAAAACATAATATTTAAGAATCTACTATCACATTATAGCAGAAAGAATGGTCCTGTTGAATGCTTTAGGAACCTAGTTCCAAATACTGTGAAAACTTCTACCTGTCCCCCGCAATTGTTTGGTATTCAGTGATCCTGACATTGTTTATTGCTCAGGGTGGTTATGACCTTTGTTACCATCATGCTATGGTAACGTTCGGTGGTGACCTGACCTGTATTCTAGTGTTGAGAGCCACCGTTTTGCGTTAAATGGACACTCATTGACCTGCAGGTATTTTCAGTTTCTGTCCACTGTTTGTCTAAAAAGCAAACCAGAGAAAGAGAAGACACTGAAGCAATAGAAGGGAAGCCATGACCACCCTGATGGTGGTGCCTTCGCGCTGTAAGGGTATTTATTTCTGGGTGATGATCCAGAGCGGTGGTGGGGAAGGCAGCATGGAGCATAGTAGGTTTGAGCACCTACTATGAGCTCGGCACTGTGGTAGGGGATGGATAAGGAAGTAGAAGGAAGGTCTCTGCTTTCCATGATCTTAGAATCTGGTTGGGGAAACAAACCACGAACTCTTGGTTGGGGGGGTGGGGGCGCAGTTCGGTCCCTAAGCAGCGCTCCATGCGTTGGGTCAGAATGAGTGATGTGCACAGCTAATGCCTTAGGAATCCAAAGGCAAGGGAGGCTCCGTGTGGGCTGCTGGGCTCAAGCAGTGCTGGGAGGGATGGGTAGAGGACAGCAAGGTACAGAAAAGAGAACCAGAGAGCAAAGTCCCTAGGGATGATTTTTAAAGAAGTGATGTGATCTGGAATTTTAACTACATGAGTTCATCTCATTGAAGGTGCACAGCAGGAGGCAAATCAAATCTTTGCACATGGGATTGTTTTGAAGAAAAAAGTAAATAATCACCCCTCTTGTTTTGCTTTATCTGGTACTGGCATCGTGCCCACATGACACATAGAGGATTTTGGCTTCTTCATATGTTTTTGGTTGCATTGGCCTTCTGCGGAGAAGGTAGGAGATTGGAAATTTTGCTGTTCTTCTGACAATAACAGTTGGTCTCATGGCCAGCTCTTCTTGAAATGACACTTCTTTCTTGTTTGTCCATGGCTGGAAAACTTCTACATGCATATGAGCTTCTTTGAGAGTGACAGCAAGTTTATTTGGAGAGAGTTGTTCATGGGGCTAAAGAATCTATCGCTTTATTTGGATTTTCATACATCATATTTTTCTTTTGCTGCCTACATTTTTATTTGCCGTTTTCTTTTGTGTTTTTGCTGTGCTTGGTGGTGTGGACTACACTGGATTTTGAGGTTCCCTCTGTAATTCCATTTTTCAGAGACTTATCATAGAGTTTCTCACTTATGGGACATAGCTTTACTTTTCTACCTTTACTTTGTCAAGTCTGAAATTTCTGGTCCTGGAATGAAGATTCCTTGAAGATTTTTGTAATCAAGCCACCATGCTTCAGGGCAATGACATGAATGCTGAGAGGCAGCAGAAATTCCATGACTCTGAACACTCAGGGATGATACAGTTTCTTTAATGTCCAAATGTGCAAACTGTAATGAATATTGCTCTGACAGCGAGGACATACACTGGGTGTGGTGATCTTCGTAGTGTCCTGTGTAAAGATTTCTGTTGGAAGGTCAAGCTCCGCCCTGCGATTTCTTGCTTGTGTAACTGCCTAAAACAGACAAACACAATTACCAGAACTTCTAAATTTTTGTTGTTACCATTTCATTTACTTCTCTAGGTTCTGTCTTCTGTTTTTCTTAAATTTCTTTTAGATTCTTAAAATCCAAGAATGCCACTGACTTGGAGAAATCTAGTAAATAGAGTCCTGTATAAGCTGTGAAAATCGTGTTATTATTTATATCATGTTATTATTTATATCATGTTATTATTTACAAATGCCTCATGTGGAAGTTCTTAACACACAATTTTACCTCTAAACAATGTTCTGGCTAGATGTTTCCTCAGCAACTGATTTTTTTTAGAGGAAGGAGATAATCAAATATTTTAAAAACCTTACTATAAAGGCAATATATGCTGGGCAGCTCAAGCAGTAGGAGTTTAGAATGAGACCCCTCCAGTGACCAAAGTACATGTCTGTAACTTACCCTGCCGCTTTCAATTGTTTATTTGAAGGATGATTGAAAAGTATCTGAGGAAGCATTGAGTTTAACATGTAGGGCTAACATGTTCGTTTTAAACATCCATGAAATGCAAAGTATAAGTTTTAGGGTATACATTATGCATTAAATATGGTCTACATAGGACTGTAAGTCAGGCAGACATGGAATCAAGACAGGGTCTGAGTGGGGGTATGCATGTATACGAGGATGCTTGTGTAGTACCTGTGTCTGTCCAGTTTGGATCCACAGAGTTGAGAGAGGTTGAGGGCTGCCTGCGAGGAAGAGGGGCTGTGGAGGAGGAAGAGGAGTGGGTCAGTTTCCATGCCGGATGGAAGAGCCCAGTGGGATAATGACAGGTCCTTGACCCCCTAAAAACCACTGGAGAAGAAAGGTTATCCATTAATAACTCCTTTCCAAGTAGAAAAATCCTTACTTTGAAGAGAGAGAAAGGAAAGGCAAAGAAGCTTGGGCTGGGCAAAGTGCTTGGGGAACCAGCAGAGTAAAATATTGGGAAGGACATTAATTCCAGGTGGCCTGGCCTCTCCAGGTCCCCAGGTTCTGAGAAGAGAAGAGGCTCCATAACAAGCCCCACATCTGAGAGCCCACATCAGGGCAACAGGAGAAATGACAACTGACTTAATCTTCCTGGCCTCCAGTTCCTTATTTAACATGAAGAAATTGAATTGAAACAGTGATTTTTTCAAACTTTTTTTCTTTAGGTGGTGCTCTTTGTGTTTGTTAATTTTTGCAATTGTGAAGTAAATGATAAAATATCCACATGGAAAGATTTTATTTTAAAGGGTGAGAAATGAGACATTGCCAGCACCCCAGAAGTCTCCCCTACTTCTCATCCTGAGTCTGAATCAGAACTTCCTCTCACTTGCTTTCCCTCCAAAGAAAATTTTCTTCAGACTTTTATGATAATCATTTCCTTGCTTTTCTTCCTGGCTTTATGACTCATATATGCATCTCTACACAATATAGGTTAGTATTTGCCTCCTTTCCAACTTTTTATAGGTGGAATGAGTCTATGTTTTCTTTAATGTCTTGCCTTTTTTTATTCAACATTGTGTTTGTAAGATTCATTCATGTTGTGGCACAAACCTCTGGTTATTACTTTTCCTGCTGTATAGTTTTCTATTGTACAACTTCACTACAATGTATTTATCCATTGTACTATGGGATGATTCTGGTTTGCAGCCATCATGAACAACAATGCTGTGAGCATTCACATACATGCATTCTAGGGCACATATGTACCAATTACTCCAGGACACATGCCTAGAAGTGGAATTGCTGGTTGCAGGGTTTGTACACCTCAAACTGTTTTCTAAAATGGTTGTAGTGGCTCTTTTCCTTCCTGAACATAAACCTGATACATAAGGCCAGGAAATAAAATACATGACAGCAGAGTTGCTGTGTTTAGAGCAGAGGTGACATTCTCAGGGCTTGGTTTTCTTTATACTGTGTTCTGTTGATGTTTTCTTGTGGTCCTTAGACGTCTTGTTCTCCCACATTCTATATTCTCTGTGATGCTTTGGAGGACAATGGATTTCTCATGCTAAGGGCAAGAGGAGATCCTGGCCTTCAGACCCTCAAAGAGTATCGCTACTCAGGATTATTTTAATTTGGAAACCCAAGATTCTACTTTTAAAAACAGACCCTTTCTAAGGAAATTCCTACTATGTAAAGAACTAGAAGATTTTTATTTTATTTTTTTTTAATGTGCAAGCCACTGCCTCTTGGACCTATCTGTCCTTTTCATGATCTTTAATTAGCTTGACTTGGTTCTTGGTTGGAAGCAGAAAAATTGTATTCAGCAGTTATGTAAGAGAGTAGCTGGAAGCAATTGGATTAAAATATTCAAGCAGCTTAAGCCCAGAGAGGATGAATCAAAATATTGAGTACTGTTTGAGGTGCAAGGAGAATATTTGTACAGCATCTGATGTGCTTAGACATTGATTGTCTTGTGGTCATGAAGCCATGGTGGTAGTTTAAGGTTCAGAGGGAATTCATGCTTTAGGAGTGATCCCTCTCAAAATGGCAAAACATCACAATGAAGACTTTTCCCAATGCTGTTCTTTGCCAAAAGCATAAGACTAAAGCAGGATTGATGCTGGAACAGTCTGGGCAGTAGACAGGCCAATGCATGTAATGCATATCATTAAAAATAGTTAGCACAAAGAAATGGTTGTTATTGTGCTTCGTCCAAGTTGGACTTAGTAGCTAATTAAGTACAAGCTCCTTTTTTTTTTTTTTTCCATGGCCATATGCAGTTTTTGAATTCTTATAACACAAATTGTTTTAAAGAAGTTAAATACAGAATGCATTGAGTTTGGTAGAGAAAGTTTAAAGGTCTGCATTTTCCCACCAGAGCTATTTAATATCAGCTGCAGAGTGGGTGTGTGTGTGTGTGGAAGGGTTGTGACCTCCCTTATTTTTACAACCATTGCCATGATTTCATAATACTGGCAGCAGTCACCCAGAGTGCAGAAGTAGACTTTATTACAGTAATTATATGCCAGAATGTGGGTATTAAAACAGAAAAACTTTTCTACTGATAATAAATGTCAAGGGAAAAATGACTTTACCCAACAAATAGCCCTTCATCCATGTTTTAAATGTATTAATGGCCTCAGTGAAGACTGAGATGCGTACATTGGTCAGAAGGTCAGACTCCATATAGACTTTTTGCCTTATTTGCAGATAGTAAGTAGGGAAGTTGAAGGGTAGAGGCATGTCTTGGCAAGTTAGATTTATTTTTCTCCATGGCGTAAAGTCGGGTATATATTCACTTGGGCAGATATAGCTATTGTTTTTTGCAAATGGGTTAGTCAGGACCATAACTGAATTAAGCTATTATTTCTGGATTACCATATTGATTTTCTCAAATGTATTTTGATGGGTTTCTGAGAGCTGGGAGAAGTAATGTGGCATGGAAATTTATCTTGAAATGTAGTTTTCTGACTATTAAAAGGCTCAAATAAGGACAATAAAAGGCCTGAATAAGTACCAAGAAGTGTATCTTTTTGAAAATAGCCACGTTCTGAAACATAAGCTTGTGGTTGCTAAATTATACTTATTAAGCATTAATTGTGCCATTCATTAATATATCACTGAAATAATAAATATGGTCTAAATGTAGAAAGTCTACCCCAGGAAACATTTTTTGCACTCTGTAATTGAATTTGGTGACAGGTTGATTAATCCCAAGAAATTCTAAAATTATAGTCCTTTTATCTCTGATTTCAATGGACTTTGAAGTGGGTAGTTGGACCTTTCTCTGAAGTACTCTATTAGTTTGAATATACAGAATAGATGCAGAAACTCAGTAGCAAAACTCAGAGCAGGATGTAGGTTTCCAGCCTCCATTGTATACAAGTCTAGACATCACACCTTTCTTAGATTTCTGGTCAATTGCTGAAGCCATGCAGACTATCTGAAGGTGTCAGCAGACTTTTCTCTGAATAGCAATGTTTAATCCTGCATAGTTTGTACTTAACAAATACTTGAGGATGATGATTTTCATTTTGGGCCCTGCTTTAATAGCCCTCTGCTTGGTTATATGGAAGGACTTGGGTTAGAAACCTCCAGATGTGAGTTGATTATTGATTATGAACTTAGCTGTATCTCAGGGGAGCCCTGGGCTGGGAGGCATTGATAGCTGTGACTCATAGCAACCTTAGATGATGGCCATAGCCGTGTAGTTCCTTTGCTCAAAGTCCAGATCAGTCTCCAGAACATGATACTAATTCCTCTTCTGTGTCTTCTCTGTTCTCTGCAGTGGGTTTGTCTTGAACAATGAGCCATTCACAGGCACCCAGGGAGCTACCCAGGACCAGGGAGATGACTGCAGGCCCTGCAGGCAGTTGGCCACACTCCAGTCTAGATATTCTTGGGAATGTGGAATTATTTGAATCAAAGGGAAATAAATCTTTTGCAAATGTTAATACAAATGACTGTGGGAAGGACTTGGTGCTAAAAGAGAAGCTGTGAATTCTTGGTGCCTACTGAGTTAGATTTTGGCAGGGAATAATACTAGGTTGCTATGGGAATGATGAAGACAAAATAATAGTCATATTTTAATGGTTGCTCTTACTGTGTCATCTTCAACTGCTCTAGGCTGAAAAAACTTGCTATTTGAATGGTTTTATTACTCTTACTTCATGTTTTGTTTCTTGTTCTCCTATATTTGAGCTTGCAAAATGTGTCTCTAAATAAGTTCATGAGTCCAGCTTACCACGTTTTCTTTGAGCCTAAAGGAATCAGCACATTTGATGTTGATCCCGTTGATTATATGCTTTCTGTGTCATAAGTTTAAATTAGAAAAGGGGTACCCTGGGGATCTGAAATTCCATGTACTTTTCGGATTGGATGGAGAAAGAAGGAGAGAGAAACTGTGCAGTGTGGGACAAAGGCCAGCTGACCTGGGCCAAGCCTCCCCTTTGACACTTCTCGCTGTGTCACTGGGCAGAGGTTAGTACACCTCTCTGACCTGGGTCTCTGCATTAGTCAAATGGGGCTAATTATATCACGACTCTGGTGTTGTGAGCTCCTTAGATGATATACATGAAATCTTAGTACAATGTCCACAAACACCTGGCAATTGTGATGCCAATTCCTTATTGTATACATAGCAGATATCACAGTTCAATCCTTTTCCTTTGAGCAAAGAGGTGGCCTCAGAATCCCTCTCAGCACAATGCTCCAGGTAGCCACTACCAACCCATCACCGTTGACATGTAATATTTACTGAAGCACAATCCTTGGGGCATGACTGACATTCAACAGATGATAGTTCTTTATTCTTACTATTCCTTTTTTTTGAGATGAAGTTTTGCTCTTGTTGCCCAGGCTGGAGTGCAGCGGCATGATCTCAGCTCCCTGCAACCTGTGCCTCCCGGGTTCAAGCAATTCTCCTGCCTTAGCCTCCCAAGTAGCTGGGATTACAGGTGCCCGCTGCCACATTGGCTAAATTTGTTTTTGTATTTTTAGTAGAGACAGGGTTTCACCATGTTGGCCAGGCTTGTTTCGAACTCCTGACCTCAAGCGATCTGCCCACCTTGGCCTCCCAAAGTGCTAGGATTACAGGCGTGAGCCACCACGCCCGGCCTATTCTTACTATTCTTGCTATTATTGTTGTAACAGGAGGCTGTAGATATGATAGCAGGAGATGCAGGTGGCTATTTTTTGCTTTTCCCCTTATAATTCAGCTGTCCTCTAGAATCAGCAGAATTAGGCACAGCTGACCACCTACCTGACTCGTGAATACTGCTCTCCTATCTTTGTCTGCCTCCTGGTACCCTCCTCTGCCTTCTTTGCTGCTTTCTCCTCATCTCAATGACCTGCAAATAATTGTGTACTTGGTCCTTCCTTGTCTTTTTTATCCACCCTCACTAGGTGATCTCATCTGGTCTCAGGGGTCTCGATATTATCCCTATGCATAAATCTCCATTGTGTTTCTAACTGCATTCTTGAGATATATCTCTAATAAAATGTGTCATTACTTGTATCAGTCAGTTCTGTTAATCGAATATCTAACAGGCATCTCCAGCCCAGCATTCGTGTTGAACTCCTGATTCATAACCCATGAGCACTCCTCTCCCCTCTGGCAACCTGAATCTACTCCAGCCTTCCTCTTTCTAGCAAAAGGCAATTCTGTCCAAGAGTTGCTCCGTATTATTCTGTTCTCAGACCACTATAAAGAAATACCTGAGACTGGTTAATTTATGAAGAAAAGAGGTTTAATTGGCTCATGGTTCTGCAGGCTATGCAGAAAGCATAGTGACTTCTGCTTCTGGGGAGGCCTCAGGAAACGTCCTATCATGTTGGAAGACAAAGGGGAAATCAGCACATCTTCCACAGCTGGAACCAGAGAAAGAAGGAGAGAGGGTGGGAAGTGCTACACACTTTCTTTTTCTTTCTTTCTTTTTTTTTTTTTTGAGATGGAGTTTCACTCTTGTTGCCCAGGCTGGAATGCAATGGCTCCATCTCAACTCACTTCAACTTCCGTCTCCCAGGTTCAAGCAATTCTCTTGCTTCAGCCTCCCAAGTAGCTGTGATTACAGGCACCCGTCACCATGCCTGGCTAATTTTGTATTTTTAGTAGAGATGGGGTTTCTCCATGTTGGTCAGGATGGTCTTGAACTCCCAACCTCAGGTGATCTGCCCGCCTCAGCCTCCCAAAGTGCTGGGATTACAGGTGTGAGCCACCATGCCCGGCCAGTGCTACATACTTTTTAATTTTTTTAATTTTTAAATTTTATTTATTTATTTATTTATTTATTTATTTATCTTTTTGAGATGGAGTCTCACTCTGTCGCCCAGGCTGGAGTGCAGTTGCGTGATCTCAGCTCACTGCAAGCTCCATCTCCCGGGTTCATGCCATTCTCCTGCCTCAGCCTCCCAAGTAGCTGGGACTGACTACAGGCGCCCGTCACTATGCCCGGCTAATTTTTTGTATTTTTAGCAGAGACAGGGTTTCACTGTGTTAGCCAGGATGGTCTCGATCTCCTGACCTCGTGATCCGCCCACCTCAACCTCCCAAAGTGCTGGGATTATAGGTGTGAGGCACTGTGCCCGGCCTCTACACACTTTTAAACAACCAGACGTCATGAGAACTCTACCACTATACAATACCAAAGGGGGGATGGTACGAAACCATTCATGAGAACTCTGCCTCATGATCCAATCACCTCCCACCCAGCCCTGCCTCCAACACTGGGGATTAAATTCAATGAGAGATTTGGGTGAGATCCAAACTATATCATTGCTGTAGTGTAAAACCTTGAAAGTCATTCTTGATTCTCTTTTCCTCATACTTCTAATCCACCAATAAATCCTGTCAACTCTACCTCCAGGAATCTTACTACTTCTCACCACTTCCACTGCTACCATCACTGGTCCAAGCCACTGTTATCCCTGGATTCTTGTAGTGGCCAACAATAGCTGCAGTTGTTTCTCAATACACAGGCAAATTGATTCTTTTAAATGGAAATCAGATCATGTCACTCCTGGGTTCCATAGTTTTTAATGCCTTTCCATCTCACTTTGAGAACAAGCTGAAGCCCTTGCAATGCCCTACAAGGCCCTACACAATTGGGCCTCAAGACAGCATCTCCTTCCACTGTCCCCTCGCTCATTCTGCTCCGGCCACCCTGGCCTTCTCGCTGTTCCAAGAATATGCCACTCCTACTTCAGGCCTTTCCTTTTGTTCCCCCTCTGCTTGGAAACGGCTTCCTCCAGATGTACACAACACTTGCTTCCTCATTTCTTTCAAGTCTGTTTATCAGTGAGTCCATCTTATATATGACACTAGCAACCACCCTTCCCTGCTGCTGCAGCCTGGTACCCACTCGCCTACTTCCTCACTTTCTTTTTCCCCATGGCCCATATCAACATCTGACATATTATGACTATACTTGTTTATTGCTTGTCTGTTTCTTGCACTAGATATGAGATCCAAGAGTACAGGAACTTTGTTCCCTGCTGCATCTCCATCACCTAGAAAGTACCGGACACGTGGTAGGCATTCACATTTTGTCAGACTATTAAGTGAATGAAACGAATGGCTCAGCATAATCACTGCTAAGAACAAGAGCTCTTGCAAAGCCTCTGTAATCACAAGGAAAAATATTTGTGTTTACTAAAGTCTTTCAGTACCTTAATTTGTTTGCTTTTAACATGGAAAAACTCTGAACTCTTCTAGTTGATTTCCTTGGGGCTGACCAGCTTTGAGTGGTAATAAAACACAGACAGGTATTTAATATTGCCTGGATGTAGCTGGATGCAGTGGCTCATGCCTGTACTCCCAACACTTTGGGAGGCTGAGGCGGGCAGATCACTTGAGGTCAGGAGTTCGAGACCAGCGTGGCCAACATGGTGAAACCCCGTCTCTATTAAAAATACAAAAGTTAGCTGGGCATGGTGGTGCACGCCTGTAATCCCAGCTACTCAGGAGGCTGAGGCAGGAGAATCACTGGAACCTGGGAGGCAGAAGTTGTGGTGAGCTGAGATTGTGCACTCCAGCCTGAGCGACAGAGGGAGACTTGGTGCCTGAATTTCCATAAGGGATACTAATCTGGTTGGAAAGAAGATGTCGGTCTCTAAGCCGAATTAAGGTGGTTATTTGTATAAGAACATGAGAAAAACACCTACTACTCATTTTAAAGGATGAAAGAGTGATAAAGGCTGCCAATAGGATTTGGACAGGAAAGGAAGGTACTGAAGCTGTCTTCCTCAGAATCATAAACATATATGGGAGTTAGTCCTACTGAGTAACAGTGTGGACTCAAAGTAGTCACTGAAATTTCTTTGAACATCAGTTACCTCATCAGTGAACTGAGGGGCTTAGAATATATTATTTATAAGGTCAATTCCAACCCTGTTTTCTGGTGGTGAGATCAGATCTCAGATTCTCAGATATAACTTTCATTAAATTGGAAACTTCAGATCCAGTTTCTTTTTCTGCAAAATGAAAAGTTTGACTACAATGTACTCTAAGGTTTTTATTTATTTTTTAACAGGTTTAATATTCTTTGTTTTCATTGTGTTTTTGGAATTTTTTTTCCTCTGCACAATTGGCTCTGGTAAAATTTAACCTTTTTATTATGATTATTGGTTGCTGCTTTTGTTTGTTTCTTTGAGGCTGTGGTCACAAACACACACACACTGTGCCTTGAGACAGGGTGTGGAGCAGAGATACATCCTTGAGGTTTGTTTTATTCTCTAAACTTGACAATAAGAGGACAGGAAATGGTCCATTGAGAAACTGGTGACCAAAAATTGCTGAAATTCTTCTTTAACTTCAGTTCCAGTCAATTCACACTGGAAACCGCAGTACTTTTAAACTGTGCGTTCCTAAGTCTCTGATTTCTCAGCCCTGTGGCTTGTTTTAGGGTCTCTAGGTGTATATTCAGTCAGATGAACCACTCAAACGGCCTGGTCACACCTGTGTCTTACCTTTGTGCCTCCATTTGTACAAGTACAAAGAAATGGAGGAAACAGAAATTTTGCTACCCCCTTTCAGTGGTAAGTTTGACATATCCTGATAAAAACCTTCACAAAGGGGACTGAATATTATTAATAGTTTTAAAAATAAAGACAAGAGATTTATGTCTTACAGTTCTGGAGTCTGGGAAGTCCGAGGTTGAGGGTGCTGCATCTCTGAATGTTAATTTTTAACAAATGTGTTGGGGCTGGAGGGTTGGGGTGAGTTGGAATGGGGACAGGGCTCTTGAAAGATGCGTATCAAACCTGCAGTCCTTTCTAACAGACTTTTACAGGTAGGAGCTCTTTCTTTGAGAAAGACGCCCAGAGCTTGTCCTCTTCCCTTGAAAGCCATGGGCAATGAATGATAAAGTAGTTAGTCATCACAGAGCACGGGTGACTTAACTGCTCAAATCAATAAATATTCCCATTTCCATTGACTCATTTAATGGGAAAAGAAGATCACATGTCAAGAAAGAGGGAGGGGATGGAGGAAAGGAGGGAATGAGTGAGACAGGAATTTTGAAATGTATTACAATGTGTTTTTTCTAACATTTTAGTATGAAGATTCCCAAATTACAGGAAAGTTGAAGGAATTAAACAGTGTACACCCATTTACTCACAACTTGGATCCTGCAATTAAAATTTTGCTATCGTTGCTTTATTACCTCTATTGATCCTCTCAAGAGTAGCAGTCTATGAGTTTTGACAAAGGCTTACTTGTGTGACCCAGTCCTAACCAGATATAAAATATAACCTTCATCTCAGAAAATTCTTTCTTGCCCCTTCCCAGGTAATCCCTGCTCCTACATCACTGCCAGAGGCAACCACTATTCTAATTTTTTAAAACTGTAAATTAGTTTTGCCTATTTTTAATTCCATGTTACTAATACCATACAGTATGAGCTCTTTTGTATATAAGCTTCTTTCATTTACCACAATATTTTTGAGATACATTCAGGTTGTTGTGTGTAGCCATTTATTTTTTAAACCAAAATAATCTCTATTCATTTTTAGAGATTCTCAGATTAAGAGTTTCTTTTAAAAGCACCAGGAAAAATAAACTTTTTTTTTTTTTTCAAGGTAGGGGAGAGAGAGTTGAAAGTAACCCGAGTGAAAGGTACTTTGGCCTCTTAATTTTCATGATAAAGAAGTTGAGTCCGTCATTGCTCCAGGGCATGCGCACTGGGCTGAAACTGGAACCCAGATCTCCTGATTCACAGCTTGAAAGGGTTAGGAAGGTAGCTGAGTGGGGTGGTTGTCTGAGTCGAAGCCATGTGAGAATAGAGAGTTTCGACAGAGCTTTGCTTTAGCGGATGTGAAACTACACTAACCTCATGTGACAAAATATCCTCGGAGGCCTTGGTGTGGAGCCAGAGGAGGAAGTTTGACATGGCCTCTGGTTACCAGCTCCACCTCTGAACCCACTGGCCCAGGATGACTTATGGTGAGCTTTTTGATTTGCAATAAAACTAGACATGGGACAGAGAAAGCTTTTCTACACCATGCACGAGGCAGGGCAATGCTAAAGGAGGAAAAAAAAAAACAACAACCAAGAAAGACACCTTCAGCCACATGGCCCTCCCATAGCAGGGGACCTAGAGCTGAAAATAAAACACCCAGGGAGGGAGGGATGCTGTGGTTACAGACAGAGCCTTTGTCTCCCGAGTGCACGTTCCAATTCAGCCCGGGATGACAATGACCTGGAGGTTCCTGCCTGCCAGCTGTTGGCTGGCCTTTGTGAAAGTCCCCGAGCTCCGGGCCAATGCTTAGCGGGCAGGTATCCATATCGTGAAGCCAACTGGCACTGCTGGTACCTTTGTTGATGAAGTGAGCACAGCCACTGGGAACCAAGGCTGCTGGTGCAGTGTTGCTACCAGCTGGCAGGTGCAAACCCATGGGCAGGTGCCCTGGGGAGAGACAGTTTGTGCTGCCATGGTAACCGATTAAAAAAAGGAGGTTTCTTCAAGGTCAGTTTGCCCTCTTTTCTGCTAGAGGATATTGTGAGAGGAAGAAATGAATTTGTGGCAGCCCTGACTTGTGTGTAAATGTGTCCTTCATCTGTTTTGAATTGACACTTCTAATCGGATCTAATATTAGTGTCACCACTGGGCAAATCTGGGTATTGGTGGGTCTCCTGGGGTATGTCGTTGTGGACAAAGATCAAGTCACTGGAGAAGTCCCAGAAGAGACGTTCCAGTGTAAACCAAGCAGGGTTGAACAAAGAATTCCAAAGGTGATTTTGAAAAGGCTGACAGTCAGGTTGGACAGGTTCTTTGGGCTATTCCGGGATGTGAAATTAATGCGGACGTCTGAGGCATGTCACCCTAGATGTCCTTTGGCCAAACTGTCCAGGGTGCAAGGACGAAGGGACACTTGTCAGCTTGCTTGGTGCCTCACAAGTTTGCCACGATGCATTCATTGTAAAGAAGCAAGCTTTCCTTATTACCATTGTCCTTCTCTCTGTAAACCTGCTCATGCCTTTACCTTGGGCAAATACATTTTCTGGCTTTGATTTAAAAGTTCAGCTTCTTGATATTAATATTTCTGTACTTCACTCTGATAAAAGCTGTTCTGACTCAGGTCATTGGCTTGGGTGTCAGTAATTTTCCCATTTACCTCTCTTGTGCGTTTTTCTTATTCTGAGATTTCCGTTGGCAGAAATAATAGCATCGTATTAATTAATTAATAGCATTGTATTATTGCAGGGTTTTTGTGAACCCCTGGGAGAATTTTACTCTGTTCTGCTTACTGGGATGCTACCAAAATTATTTAGTACATTGACAATCAGAAATATTAATTTTTTTGGATAAACTCTAAGCAACTTGCCTGCAAGTGTAACATGGAGGTTGGCCTCAGCTTCCCAATGTACAAAATGAAAAGATTAGATTAAATGATGTCTTCAGGTCCTTGCCAGCTAGTTTTCTAAGATGTTTGATTTTAACATAAAAAGAAAACCTGTGAATATATTCAACAAATAGCAGATGGAATTTACAAAGCTCTGCACTGGATCCTTGTATTCAGTAAATATTTAAAATTCATCTACCAAGGCTGGGTGCTGGGGCTATGGAAGCAGATGCAGCAGCATCTTCTATTCTGAAGGATCTCATAGCCTAACGAGGAGGAGTCAGAAGAAACAAATTCTTCTCAAAATTGGCAGGAGTTTGAAGACAAAATTCTGCTTGGGAAAAGAACTTATCTTTTGGTTTGGAAGGGCATCTAAACTGACATATTTAATGTAGAAAGATAAGTCTTTTTCCCTGAGCCCCCGCAACTGGCAGGGCCAGAACTAAGGTGATACTGAGTGAGGCACTTGCCTGGGATACCAAAAAAAAAAAAAAAAAAAAAGGGTCGAGGGGTGATGTCAAAAAACTTAGTGATTAAGATAAACAGCACCATAAAGTAGTCTCTTAAAAATCAAAATTAATGAAAACAAAATCCCTGATGAACAAAGGATGAAAATTTAAAATAAAGAGAGGATCTGATCCTGCATGTGTATATGCCCTTGCCTCACTTTCCTCCCCCTGATCTTGGCCCTGGTTCTATTAAAACTTTATATAGCTTGTAATTTGATTTTTAAAAGCATAGCATTAAAATATTCGAATATTTTAATATTAATATAATTTAGCATTTTATATTAAAATATAAAATATTAAAATAATAATTAGTATTATAATTAATATTAATATTAATTAATAATATTTTATTACAAATCTGGAGGCATCACATTACCTGACTTCAAACTGTACTATAAGGCCATTGTCACCAAAGGATGGGGGGGTGGCAAAAGATAAAAGACTACACATTTGGTACACCGTACACTGCTCGGGTGATGGGTATACCGAAATCTCAGAAATCACTGCTAAAGAACTTATTCATGTAACCAAACACCACCTATTCTCCAAAAACCTATTGAAATAAAGAAGTTTTTAAAAAAGAACATTAAAAAAACTTACCAATTTGATTTTAAAAACAATTGCATTAAAATAGTAAACTATTTTAACATTAATATTAATTTAATATCTTATATTAAATATAAATATTAAAATAATATTAAGGTTTAGACAAAAAATAGTAGAACAGAATTTAGGGTTTTAGAAGGCTGTCAATAGAGGGAAAAAAGAAGGTCCTGGAAGGGGCCTGGGTTTCTGGAAGATGATGGTGCATAGCTGAGAAATTCTTCATAGTGGAGAATGGTTTGTGATTATTTATGAAAGAGATATCTAATAAGGGTTTTGAAGTTGTTCCTCACTCTATGTTGTCTTTTATCCCCCTTTACCCATTATCCTTCAGTTAGAAATCTGATACATACAATAACTCTTGAATTTATGCTGATTTGAGAAATAGGATGGAAGAAGGGTGTCGTCCAGGAAGTGGGCTAATGAGAGAGTAGGAAAGATGTAGAAACCAGGAAGGATGTAGCAAGGACCGCCTCAGGAGAAGGGAGAGGACTGTGAGGGTGGGTGGCTCTGGATGTTCTGAAGTACAGAGGATGCAGCCTTGAGCTCTAGCGTTTTGTAAAATTAAAGGGAATCTCTTAGGCAGCAGACACTTGGCATGCCTGTGAATCAATCATGACAATATGTTGTTGCGGCCCATCTTTGGTTTGTCACTCCAGGTCCACTTTCTTCCCTTGAAGGCTGCCCGGTATGGACCACAGGAAAGGGCTCCCTTGACCCTGGATTCCAGCTGGAGTTCCCTCCAGCACCAGCAGATAATTGGAAGGAGGGCGGAAGAGCCAAACTCAGGGCTTTTCCAGTGGCTCCTTTCCTGAGGGTTTGCTCCAGACCTGCTGCATTCCTCTACTCAAGGTTGCAGTTCCTGTGAAGCATCCCTCTCCTTCTCCCTCCAGGCTCTGAGAACTACTTCTTCCTCTTACCTTTCCAGGCTAGGGATAGTAACAGAACTCCTCTTAATTTGCCCAGGGGTATGCACTAACTTTGGTGGTCTCCTTATACTCTGCTTCTTTGTAAAGAGTCTCTGTTTTAAACACTCTTCAGTATGAGGTTGCTGAGACCTGACTGATACAGATGTGAGAAGGACTAAAAAAGGTTTGTACAAAGCATTATAGGCTGGAGGTGGAGAAGGCAATCAACTGCACAGTGGGAGGGGAGCATGGGGTAGGGGCATGGAGGGTTACATGAATGAGGTTTGAGGTGAATCATGTGCAAGGGGATATTTCCCTGGGATTAGGGTAAACCCCAGCCTGAAAATAGACTTGCATCTGCCAGGCCAGAGTCTGTAGAAGTAAATCTTAATGATTTGCATGGTCATAAAAGACAATGGTTACCCAGTGGGCTTTAAAAGTCAGAGGCAAATACTATCCAAAGCAATCTACAGATTCAATGCTATTCCTATCAGACTACCAATGTCATTTTCACAAAACTAGAAAAAACTATTCTAAAACTCATATGGAACCAAAAAAGAGCCCAAACAGCCAAAGGAATCCTAAACCCCCAAAACAACAAAGCCAGAGGCATCACATTCCCCGACTTTCAGCTATACTATAAGGTTACATTAATCAAAATGACATGGTACTGGGTACAAAAACAGACAAAAAGACCAATGGAACAGAATAGAGAACCCAGAAATAAAGGCATACACCTATAACCTTCTGATCTTTGACAAAGTCAACAAAAATAAACAAGGACTCTTTATTCAATAAATGGTACTGGAATAGCTTCATATGCAAAAAATTGAAACTGGACTCCTACCTTTAACTATATGCAAAAATTAATTTGTGATGGGTTAAAGATTTATATATAAGACCTCAAACTACAAAAATCCCAGAAGAAATCCCAGGAAACACCATTCTGGATATCAGTCTTGGGAAATAATTTATGACTAAGTCATAAGCAATTGCGACAAAAACGAAATTGACAAGTGAGGCCTAGTTAAACTAAAGAGCTTCTGCACAGCAAAAGAAACTATCAAAAGAGTAAACTGGCACCCTAAAGAATGGAAGAAAGTGTTTGTAAACAATGTATCTGACAAAGGTCTGACATACAGAATTTATAAGGAACTTAACTCAACAAGCAAAAGAAAAACCCATTAAAAAGTGGGCAAAGGACATGAACAGACACTTCTCAAAAGAAGACATACAAGCAGCCAACAAACATATGCAGAAATGCTCCACATCATGAATCATCAGAGAAATGCAAATCAAAACCACAATGAAATACCATCTCACAACAGTCAGAATGGCCATTATCGAAAAGTCAAAAAACAGATGCTAGTGAGCCTGCAGAGAAAAGGGAACGCTTATAGGTTCTTGGTAGAAATGTAAATTAGTTCAGCCACTGGGGAAAGCAGTGTGGACGTTTCACAAAGAACTTAAAACGGAACGACCATTCAACCCAGCAATTGTATTATGGGTATACACCCAAAGGAAAATAAATTGTACTACAAAAAAGGCACATGTACTCATATATTTATTGCACTACTCACAATTCGAAAGACATGGAATCAACCCAGGTACCCATCAATAGTGAATTGGATAAAGAAAATATGGTACATATATGCCATGAAATACTACACAGCCATGAAAAAGAGTGAAATCATGTCTTTTGCTGCAACATGGATGCAACTGGAAGCCATTATCCTAAGAGAATTAGCATAGGAACAGAAAACCAAATACTGCATGTTCGTACTTACAAGTGGGAGCTAAACATTGGATACTCATGCACATAAAGATGGGAACAATAGACACTAGGAACTACTAGAGGGGAGAGACAGGAAGCAGGGCAAGGGCTGAAAAAAATACTTATGGGTAGCATGCTCACTACTTGGGTGACAGGATCATTTCTATCCCAAACCTCAGCATCATGCCATAAATGTATGTAACAAAGCTGCACAAGTAACCCCTGAATCTAAAATAAAAGTTGGAATTACTTTTTAAAAATTAAAAAAGAAAAAGCCCAGGGAAACTCAAACAATAAAATAGCCATTACCCCTACTCCTTTAATTCTGTTGATAATCTGGCATGCTTTCCTCCAGATTTTTTATGGAGTTGAAGTCACACTTCATACAATTTCGGATCCTAATTTTCTAAACATTATATAATAAGTAATTTTCCTACCATTGAAAGAAGCTGCAAATAACTGCTTGGAGGCTGCACCTTATACAGGAAGCCAAATAACCTTAAATAACCAAATGCTATTACATCATGTAGATGTACTATGAGTTTTTAAAATGCTGTAGTGATTTTGCACATTTATATAATAAATTTTTTTTGCTTGTTAAATTTCTTGCTTGCTAGCTAAACATTTTTAATTGCTACTAAAAAAAAAAAAACCCACAAAAACAAAACCTGACTGCAGACGTATCTGTATTTCAGGATTGCTGGGTTATTAAAGATTTTGGTCATTTGTTTATTTTGTTTTCTTTCTTCTTCTTCTTTCTTATTGTTAAAGAAGATTGAATTTTCCCTTGGTGAGTGAGGCAGAGAGGAAAGGGTGCCAGAGACCCCATTCTGAGGGTAGACCCAGTAACTTGACCAGGAAGGGGCTCCTTATGGATAGACATTAGCTACAGTGATGTTGAGTCCAATTTTGTATAGTGCCTTCCCAAAATTTCCAAACCTTCAGTGTCCTGTATAATACAGCTGTACGTTAGTGGTGCCTTGTGGAATGAAGGGGAACAGTGTCCCCGCAAAGCAAGGAGGGCTGTGAGGGTGAGCAAGAGGGTTGAGAAGCTCAGCAGGAGCCAGGAGCAGGGGTTGGGAAAAGAGTGACTGGCACCCACCCAGCAGGAGCCTCCTATGGCAGAGCCTATGGAAGCTTGAGATGGACACCAGACTTCCTGCCGTTCAAATAATTACATGTGAATACTGAAGAAAAGAGAAGCCCCCAAGGCTGAAGGATTCAGTTGTTATGTCATATAACAGCAAATAAGGGAAAACAGAGGAAGGGTTCAGTGGGGACATATTTCGAGGGAAAGATTTGGTCACTTACTGTGTTGGAAGGTGATGGGCATTAGACCTGGAGGAGGGAAATACTATTTTATCAGAACAATTCCTGCAAAATGATCGAGAAGGGTACATGAAAATTTGTTCAGGGTTTTTGGAAAGAGAGAGGCTAATCCTTTCTGCAAGTCTTCTTTTATAAGGTTGAAATGTGGCAAGGTGAGCTATGATCCAACTTATCTGTAATAGGATCTTATAGGAAAGAAATTAATGTTCTGATGGGCTTGAACTCCAAAAGAAATAGAATTACTTGGGTTTTTCTTGTTCATCCCATGATGAAGCTAATTCAAATCTAAACTTAGTTGTGACTTTTACTGAGTGACTTTTTTCCCCATTAGAATCCCCAAATACGTGACTTATTTATTCTCATGTTATTATTCAAACTATTCTTCAGCTCACACTCAGCCTCTGTTAGACATGAAGCTGGGAAATGGCTGGGAAAACATTTGAGACATGTTAGCATTTTTCACATGACTTTGCCAAAAGGGGTTTCTGTATTCAAACTGAGGGCTTCTACCTTGAAAGCTGTCTTAACTTAGCATTCAAATCTGCTTTGCAAGATCTTGAATTTAGAATTTCAGCTAGGTGTTGCAAGTAATTCATAGAATGTTTCTATTTTTCTTGGGAAATGAAAACAGCACCCCTTTGGGCAGCGTTTAGAGAACCCTAGGAAAGTACAGGGCTAAGGTTTTGATGTGTCTTTTATTGTCATATTGATTGGATAAGCTGTAATCTGGGAATCTCTCTTAGAAAGGAGCACATAGGACTTTGGCAAGAAGGGCTGTTTTAATAAAAAACAATCTTCTTTAAAGGTCAGAGGCCGGTTATGTAATGTGTAAGGTAGGATAAAAGGCTGTTCTTTCTGCATCAATAGAATCCTATGTGTGCCTAGTATGAAAAGCAATACTGAACATCCCTATCCAATATTAACTTAAGGAAAACATTAGAATACTTTCTTCTGTCCAAAAATGTATTCCTTTATGCAAAGTGTCTCTGGACTGGGAAGCAGGACTGAACTCTCCAGCATCAGGCATCTGCTTTTGTTGTATCAATGTGGTTCTCAACAGGACATGGTGATGTCTCTGATATTTGGTCTCGAATATCTGAGCTTTTTGGTCTTGTCTTCACTTTCATCAACAAGTTGAATGAAAATAGAGAAGACATATTTAGATGTTTGTGGATTACATAAATTTGAGAGGTTTTACTGACTGAATCAGTATTTCTAAAATAGCTCCACATGTTAGATCAATGGACTGAAACTAAGGGAATAAAGTTAAATGAGAAATGAATATGAGATCTTCGGTTAAAAAAACAAATTGACTGGAGATGACTGGCTCAACAGAAGTTCATGTGAAAAGTCTCATGCATTTTGTCACCGAGGAAGTCCAGTGGGAGTTGGTTGCCATGTGGTGAGCACTGAGTCTTAGAGTGCATTCACGGGAGTAGGATCCTCGGATAGAGGATGGCAATGGCTTGTCTGCATTTTAACCCTAGTCAAACTGCAGCTGAGTTCCATAGACTTAATAGGGTCCAAGACAAATAACAACAAACAAACAAACAAAACCAGAATTTGTCTGGAGACAGTCAACCAGCTGGTTAAAAATCAGACAACTGTGTCACATCTGGAACTGTTGCAGAAATTGCAGAAATCATGATTTAGCTCAAAATGGAAAAGCTCAGGAGGAGGCATGAGTGATTTCTCTACGGAAATATTCATCTGAAGGGTTGAAGGTTTTATGGAATTAGAGTGCATGTAGTAGTGGGGCAAGACCAGGATGAACGTCTGCATGTTTAAGGGAAATCAGATGGAAATTGATGCAAGAAAGGATTCTTCAATGATCTAATGAGTAAGATTTGTTCAAAAGTAGAATGGACTGGCATGGGAACCAGTCCCCTGACCCTGAAGAATGAGGCCAGGTCCCAACCTTCTGGCAAAAATTTGTAGGGGGAACAAAGTTTAAGTTGTACCAGATCCCCCTACAGATTCTGTTCATTGCGAAGTAGGTACAGGTTTTTCCTGGGGCTGTTCCTTCTCCCCTTTATCCCAGCTATCACTCTGGGAAGGACAGGATCAACTACATAGCACCCTAATGTTAATCACCTGTAAAGCTTGATGTCTGGAGCCCACGGGTATTTACACTTCAGCAAATTTCCACCAAAACAGACATACATCTATTCATGCAGAGTACACTTGCTTCCACCAACAAACATGGAATATCACGATAACGGGATTTTCATGTGCAACAATAAGCTCCTGGAAGGAGACATTTGGGCAGGGGGTCAACTTACATCTCTTAAGTGAAAAGACACAAGCAAGCCTTATATCCTGTAGAAGTAGAAAGTCAGGGATGATTCTTCCTCACCTGTCTGTTCCAGACAGTATGCTGGTCTGTTTCCTCAAGGCAATTAGCAATCATTACCTAATGGGCTCGGGAGAAATAGAATACAAGGAACTGTTACTATTCCTTTTTTCTTTTTTTGAGATGGAGTTTTGCTCTTGTTGCCTAGGCTGAAGTGCAGTGGCACAGTCTCAGCTCTCTGTAACCTCCGCCTCCCGAGTTCAAGCGATTCTCCTGCCTCAGCCTACCTGAGTAGCTGGGATTACAGGCATTCACCACTACGCTCAGCTAATTTTTTGTATTTTTAGTAGAGACGAGGTTTCACCATGTTGGCCAGGCTGGCCTCGAACTCCTGGCCTCAGGTGATCTGCCCACCTCGGCCTCCCAAAGTGCTGGAATTACATGCGTGAGCCACCACACCCGGCCTGTTACTGCTCCTTTGTGGTGGTGTGGGATTGAAAGATCAATGGGAACAGTAGCTGTGATCTTAGTTTGTGATGAGAATGTTTTAGTTACCACTTTCCACTCTAGGTCACTTTATCTCAGTAGAGGAAGTGGACAATGAAGATGAAATATTTGGACATGGCTGCAATCATAAACTCTCAGCTTTAGAAGAAGATTATTTCTCCTTTTTCTTCTTTCTCTCAGCCAGCAAGGAGGATAGAACAGGGAGGGTATCCAAGCTGCAGGGAGGCAGGCTACCAAATATTTTTGAGGTGAAGAGTCGCTATCCCAGGAGACGGCAGAAAGGGCTGGGAGGAAGGAAAGAACTGAGGAGTATTTTTCTCCCTCATCCAGGAGGCGCCTGGAGACCCCTTTCTGAATCCGGCATCCTCCGGTTGGTGTCTTTGCAGGGATGTGCAGGAGCCCTGTGGAGTTCCTGCGGAATCCTGCAGCTGTTGGGGCCTCAGAGGAGATGGGCAGTGTGTCTCCCAGTCCTTGTTAGTCCCACAAATAGCCCATTGAGGGGAGCAGGAGAAGGGAGAGGCATCCAGGGCTGCCCCTGGGGTCCCTCAATGGGGGCACTGTTTAGGCTTGGGTGGAGGCCAGCCCTGACACCATGCTGGTTGTTAAGGCCTCATTCTTCCCAAGGAGGCGGCTGGAAAGGCAGCAGAGCAGCTGAGGCTCCAGAAAAGGTACCGCTCTTGTTCCTCACAAGGCCCGACAGACAAACGAGAGGAAGCCACTTCCTTTTTAATTATTTTCTGTTGTTCATTCCATTTACATCCCAAGCGTTTTCCCCCCTTCCCTCTCACTCTCGTTTTACTACTCAAGACCCGAAACTGATGGGTTTTTCCTTTCTCTCCCCAGTCTCAACTGAAAGTTAGAAATGATGTCAAATTTTTCTGTTTTGTACCAATCTCATTGGGCATCCCATCCAAGAAGCACTCTGAGAATGGCTGCAGTTTTGCTGTTGCTCTTGAGTAGTTGAAAGACTCTTTCAAAATGAAGAATGAGGCTCTGGAGGTAGCAATATACTAGTTAACCACTGCGGGAAACAGCTGTTGTTTTTCATGTCTACCATTTATACACCTCTTTCTGTTAACACCACCTCCTTCCATACTTAGCCCATGGGCTTTGGTGGGGTTGATCTGACTCATGGATCCCCCATTTCAGGGGCGAACAGAGCACCTGCCAATGGAAGCCTACATCTTTTATTCTTCTGGCTTGGGTGAGGGGTACTTGGAACCAGACTGGTCCAAGGCAGTCAATCCTGAAATGTTTTGCTGAAAGTATTAAGAAAGAGACTCCATTTCTACTGAGATTGATGAAAGGGTACAGTGTAAGTTGAGAAAAGTAAAAGAGAAAATAATCACTTTTGCTACCACGTGGGGAGAGTCAGTGTGAGAATACAGGTTACAGAGGAAAACTGAACCAAAATGACAGACCCTGATGACATAGGGTACAGACTGGACCCAGGTATGTCTGAAGCTAGCACACTGACCTTTCAGTTATGCTGGTCAGTATATTCTTTTTTTCTTCATTTGTCTTATTTGAGCTGTGTTTCTGTTAGATGCAACTGAAACTACCTTGTATCTCTGAGTCATGCAGAAATATTAAACTTCCTTCTGCTTCCTAATCCCTGCTCAGGCTACTCTTATTTAATTATTTGCTATAGTGTTTTGCTCCAAACAGTACCAGAGCTAAGATGCCTTAACACTGTTTGAGATTTTAGCCTTGATGAAAACAGGGCTTATCCACTCGGCTCCTATATGACTGGACTGGGTAACAGGCTATATTGGAATCCCTACCTGCATCTTGGATCTGTGGTAAGAACCTCAGCCTTTCCCATTCATCCAAGGGTCATTTATTCTGTGTCTACTGCATGCCATGGAATGGCTTGAAGTATCTCATGGTCAAGGAGAGAGACATTGGTGTAAGAGCAAAGAAGTATGGTGGGCACTGCGATGAGAGTCTACCTCTGCTTTCAAGGGGAGGATTGAGGAGGGAGTGGCCAGTTCTTAGCAGGAAGAAGAAAGGCCTCATAAAGGAGGCAATGCTTGAGCTGTATCTTCAAAGAAGAGTAGAGAGTTTTCAGCTGAAAAAAAGTGTGGGACAGACAGATCAGTCCAGCCTGGAATAGAAATGTTAGCTGGACAACCTTCTGGCATAAAAATCTATCAGTTGTAGGACAGAGAGGCAGTTCAGTCTTGTGCATTGATCACATGTTTCATTTGTGTGTTATACTGTATAGCACATAGCAGTTGTCCCCTCCCTCCTGTACTTGCAAAACTCAGAAATACATATAATGTTCTCTTACTGCTAAGCAAGGTTATATAGATGGTTGAGTCTATTGTGGAAGGTGGACCAGCATTCCATGTCTAGTCACCAGCTTTGTGGGGATGTCACTCTTGAGGGGACAGCAGTATTGGTAGCAGCAGCATCTTTGCTACTTCCAGATCCAAGTTAGAACTGTATGCCCTTAAAATAAATTATCCGTTGGTGGACCCTAATTCCTCTTCAGCCCTTTCAGTAACTTTGTAAGCACTATGTTGCTACACTAAATCCCTTTTGTTTCAAATATCTAGGGCATGTTCCGTTGTCCATTCTGAGCCCTGATGGATACAGTGTATTAATAATGTTTTAAAAAATGTTTTGAATTTTATGATGTTTTGACATCTTGAAAATTTTGCTGTTCAGGGTGAGACCGACTCTCCTAGGGTCTGTCTTACAGATAACAAAGGCCTCGCCTTTCATAGGCAAACAAACCAATAGAACAACGGAGTCTATACCTTCAGTAACCCCCTTTAACTCTCATATACCAGTCCAGTATTTATCTGTCCTAATTCATTCCAGGTCCAGGTATCAGACAACTAGAGACCACTCGTAGAGCCCAAAGCCTGCCAGAATGATTCAAACTAGCCAGTCTGAAACTGTTTACTCTACTCAGTTTTAGTTCTCCTGCAGAAACCGCAATGAAAGCTCCAGTCTAGGCTTTCCCCTCCTTGCTCCTGCTTCTGCCTCCTGACCAAAACCCGGTGCTTCCTAGGTGGCCTTGCATGGTGTTGTATGCCTTCTCTGGGGGAAATGCAAGTGATAAATATCTTCTTTCAATAGCATCAGGCTCTTCGTGTCATCACTTGGTCACCTCCATAAATTAAAATCCTGTGGGTACAATCATCGAGCCATACAGTTCCCCACTGTGAGGTCTGTAAGGGTCAAGACCTTGCTTACCTTGTTCTCCATCATGTCCCTAGTATGCAGCTCAGTGTCTGGCAACAGTAGGTTATCAGTGAACAGTTTTTGAGTAAGTGCATGAAAAAATTGTAATATGCACCTGCATGTATAAAAATTTCAAAAGATGCCATAAGGCTGCACATGTCAAGAGATATCCTAGCAACAAGTGTTATGTTGTTATAGGCTAGTAGTTACTGTGAGCTAGACTTGATGGAGAAGTCCTGGTAAAAATAAACTGGATTCTGGTGGATCAGAAGAAATTGGATAGGATAAAAAAGCGGGGGGCATTCTAGGTATGAGTCCCCAGTGCTACTATCACTGTACACTGATGACTAATGTGTACTCACTCCTGAAATGAGGACTAAGTTCCCTTTCAAAGGCATATGGGCTTACAAGTGAAGGGAAAAGGTCTTGGCATAGTGTTCTTGGGTTTTGCCAAGCCCTAATGTTGTGTTTGGAGGCCTCCTCTGCCCCCAGGCCACAAGAATTCCCCTGTCCCTATCCCATACCCACATCAAGCATGTTTCCAAATCTTCTGGGAAGCCACACAGTCAGCAGTCGGATCTCTGATCCTGCTTCAGAACAAGCAAGGCAAGATCTGAGTTCAGTTAGCAGAAATTTCCATGGGGAGCATTTGTCCAGAACATTGGCTGACAGCCTCTCATCCTCCTGAGCTCCAGGAGTGGGTGAAAGGTTTGGTGGACAAAGCTCTCTTCATCATACAGGGATTACAAGGGACGGGATGTGATTGAGGACATCTTTACCCACCAGTCCCAGGTGGATCAGTGTTACCAGAAAGCCACTAGCCTTATGGGCACTCTTTCACCTGGCAACCAATCTAACCCAATGCCAGTTTCTCATTTCATGGTTTAGCTATAAAAAGAAGTTATTACTGGCTTTAAAAATGGAATATAAGGAACTCTTGGAATTGTGTTAAATAGATAAATAAGGTTTTACCACAGTTTGAAGTTCTGACACCAGATTGACTGGAGGTCATCAAATTAATTAATCAGAGATGAGCCTTGTTATGTAAAAGTAAGAGAGACAGCAAATGTTTACAGAAGCTTTGCAAGGCTACAATATCTGTTCTCATACCACATTCAGGGTTAGAAATAAGGTGAGTGGATGAGGCAAAAGCTCTAGGACTTCTGAACGTTTTGTAAGGAGGGGCCTATCCATGCCTAGGAGAACATTTGAGAGGACTGTGCCCTGGGGGCTGTGCTAGTACTTTGTACCTCCAGACTTCACTTGATTGATGTGAGTTATCTTCCTTTGTGTTTAGTTGAAATCAAGTCTGGTCACTGGGGGAGGGGGGGGGCCTTA
This sequence comes from Macaca nemestrina, assembly GCF_043159975.1. Taxonomy (NCBI): domain Eukaryota; kingdom Metazoa; phylum Chordata; class Mammalia; order Primates; family Cercopithecidae; genus Macaca; species Macaca nemestrina. The sequence goes on from NC_092130.1 coordinate 118,854,779, forward strand.
AATTAGGAAATTCCTAATTTTAGAAAAGAAATGTGAGAGTTCACAGCTGTCATATTTAATATGCTCTGAGACCTTATTGCTTTGATGTCTAACCTAAGCCTTCATTCTATTAAGCTAGTGGATTACATTTCTTAATCTCCCTAAACTTTAGTTTCCTCATCTGTAAAATTCCTAACGACTTGTTGTGAGGCTTAAATGAGAAAACTCATATGTATTTCTTAGCCTATCCTGGCACAGAGTAAACCTTCAATATGCATTAGCCATACTTATTATTATTAACATCTAAGGCCATCAGCTCAAAGAATTGTGGACAAGTGAATTGCTAAACCATGCTAGACTAGAGATTATAAATCTCGAGCATCTCCTAGTCTCTGCCCTTGGCTTGTTGTATAACCTTTAGGCACTTGCATGAGCCTGGGAGTGGGGAGAGATTGTACTTGGCACTACAGCAGGTCGTATGCTAAGGGCTTGGAGGGGGCATGGTTGACCAGAAGCTCACAGGACCTAGGCAGGGTGGCTTACCTGGATAAAAAAGTCCCTCAGTCTGAGGCTGCATAGGTCTGTAGGATCCATAATGAGGGAAGTGGTGGTTGGACTCACCTAAGAGCGCCAGGGTTTGAGAAGAATACTGACAAATTAAAGAATATTACAGGATGATAGATGTTCACTGGACCACGTCTCTTGAGGTCCAGTAAAAGGAATGGAAAGATAGATTAGGGGTAGTAAGATTCAAGCTCCAAGTAATTTGAAGCCTGTTGTAGGATAAAATCTAAGATCATTAGGTGAAAATTATGGAGAGGCATTTTTGGCTCTATTTCCAGTTAGGATGGGAGTGGTAAAACCTTCTAGGAGATAGCAGTGGACTGGACTGCCTTGCAAAGCAGAGTTTCTGAGGCCATTCTCACTGTCTAGGCTGGTTCTCAGGAACATTGAGGTGGGTTCTAACCAGGAGCATCTGGAAGAGACTCAGTACAGCATTGTGGATGGAAGCAATGGCCAAAAAAGATCTTCCTGAGTAAATAGACCCCAGGAAGGAGTAGACATTAGGCAGACAAGGTTGGAGAGTCGGTGGGGGAAAGAGGATCAGGGAAGGAGAGAGGGCGTAAGGGGTGCTGGCAATGGTAAGTTGTTTCCATGGCAGGGGCACAGAAGTGGTGGGGAATGAGTGGAGAGGAGGGCAGAGAGTGCTTTCAGGGCTTTTTATGTTATCTTGAGGAGCTAGGACTTTATGCTGAGGGATATGAGGAGCCCCAGAAGGGTTTTAAGCAAGGGAGTGGCATGGCCACGTGGTGTTATAGAAGGATCACTATCATGGCATCAAGGACCTATGTAAAGGAAGAAGAGAATCAATATTTCCTGAGAACCCACCACAAATTTCAGGTAAGAGGGACAGCATGCCACACCTATGACCATCCTGTGAATGGCAGCCATCTCTACTTCATACATGAGGACATTGAGGACCGCAGGGGTTAAGTAGCTTTCTCAACACTGCCCAGTTATTATTAACTGACCAAGCAGAGATTCAAAACCAAATGGATTTGATTTTAAAGTCTGTGCTTTGCTTCCCTTCAATGAAGACAGAACAAAACAAATCCCCTTTTTGAAACTATACCCAAATATCAAATCTTCAGAGGAATTTTACTTAGCCATCTGCAAGACTGTGATCATGCCTGAGCGTGCCTAGCTGTGGATCGTTCCCCTTTCACGTGACCCATTGCTCTAAGACCCCTTTCCTCCTGGTTGAGATTGTTAGACAAGGGCCAGTCTGATACTCCTTTCCAGGAACTCAGGGTTAGGGTTCTGAGGAGTCAGTTTTCTTTCTGTGTAGCTGGACACTTGAGTGCTAAGGGACAGCTACAGCCCACTGCATGGAGAAGCAGAGAAAGACAACTGCAGAGAGAAAACACTGCAGATGGAGGAGCTAGGACTTTATACTGAGGGATCTGAGGAGCCACAGAACGGTTTTAAGCAAGGAAGTGGCATGGCCACATGGTGTTGTAGAAAGATCACTCTCATGGGGTCAAGGGCCTATGTAAGGGAAGAAGAGAATCAATATTTCCTGAGAACCCACTGCAAACTGGACGCTTCAGGTGAAGAGAGCATCCCCCACCCAGAGCCATCCTGTGGATGGCAGTCATCTCCATTTCATAGAGAGGAGAGGCCCAGAGACGCCAGGGCTCTACAGATCTTCTTATGGTCCATCTGGATTTCCTGAGACCTTCTCATCCTAACATATTTCCCCTTTTGGTGTAAGTTAGCTAGAGTTAACTTCTGTTACTTTGGAAGAAGTATCTCATGGGAGTCAGTCCTGTGCTGAGGACCAGCCACCTTGGTGTTCATGTGATGGTTCTTGGGGATGGTTCTTGAGGTTGAACTGCAATGTCCCTTCCATGCCACATAGTCTTGCTGGGTAACTCTCCTCATAAAATGTTCAAGAAAGGAAGGAGACATTTGCAAAATATGGATGCCACGAGAATGAGCCATTTGGATCCCTGAAAAAAAGCCTGCATTTGACCCTGGCCCACTCCTATTCAGAGGTTGGCTTCCCAGTCTGGGCATCACTCAGGCTCTTTGTTTCTTGTTTGCTTTTTTTCTGAAGTATCTGGTTGTTGGGTGATTTGCAGCTCAGGCTCACTTTTACTAATGGAAAGAGAAAAGATACATTACAAACCAAGCAAGCTTGCCACTTGTTAACCACTAAAGATTTGGCATGGCAACAAGCTAATGCTAATGTCTCAATTCAAGGTTTGGGATTGTATTAGTCAGGAATCTGCAGAGAAAAAGAATTCATAGGATATATGGAAAGAGATTTATTATGATGAGCTTCTTTATTCAGTCTACCAATTAAAATATTAATCTCTTTCAAAAATACTCTAGCAGACACAACCAGAACAGTGTTTTACCAGCTATCTGGACATCCTTTAGCCCAATCAGGTTGACACATAAAATTAACCATCACAGAGATTATGTGTGAATTGGAGGTCAAGCTAACAACTGAGAATATATGTTCTCAAAAGAGGGAGGCAAGGAAGCAGGTGGAGCAGGGGGTGGTGGGAGATGATGGGTGGCAAAATGAAGAGAAGAGGCTTGGAGGTAGAAGCCTGCCCTCCCCAAGCTGCTGGAGTTATGCCTACCACAGATGCAGTAAATGTCCTCCGGAGAGAAGAGGAGCATTAGTGCTAACTTGTGGGGCAGCTCGTTATTCATGTTGGAAATAGGGTTTAAAAAGTAAGGGAGAAGTAAATGAGAAAAATCCCTGCCCTGCTGCAGAGGGTGGGAGGCCTAAGTGAGTCCTGGGATGTGTTGTCAATGTGGAGTTTCTCCAGGCTGATTAAGTGGAATTAACTCCGTGGTCTGGGATCTTACAACCTCCTGTTGCTCTCATCTCTCCAAACCCTTGTTTTACCTCTACAGAGCCTCCTGGAACCCTGAGGAATTTATTAATGAGGTCCAATGATGAAAAATTTCAGGATTTTAATCAACTTTGGATGCAGAGCTGAAGGTCCATCTCCTACCCCACCCCCCTGAAACTGTACATGAAACAAGACCTAAGAGGAGCTGCATGCTTGATTTCCCCTGGGTCCCCACCTCCAGCCCTCTCACCCTTTCCGTCTACAGCCTCTCCACTCCAACTTTGCCGCATCCCCCACCCCTGGCCGTCACACAGAGCAGAGGACTTCAGTTACTCCCTTAGTTTAAAAACTGCAGGACAGGCAGGCCAGTAGTCCTGGCTGGCTTCTGTCCAAGCTCTCCCCGCCCTCATTTGTGGCTTTCATCTAGGTGTTCTGAAGAGACTTTTCCTGGCCATTTCCACCCTTGTCTTCTGCAACAAACAATCTTCATTTCCTCCTCCAGGATATTTTTGAAGACAGATTAGAGGCTTGAAAAAACACTTGGAATAACTCTTTAAAAAGGTTTACAAAACACTGGTGGAAGGAAACAAAGGCAGTGTGGGAGAATCAGACCCAAATTATGCTCTATTTATCAGCCTGTGTTGCCTCAGGGCCCGGGTAGCTTGGGTTCTTCTTGGCCTGTGGAAACTGCAAACTTCTGGGGCTCAGTCTCTGCGGTTGCTCCTCATGCTGGGAGATACGGCCTCTCCACCAGCTGCTGTGGGAATGCCACATCTGGCATTCCTGCAGCTACTTCCTCTCCAGGGAGAAGCCAGGGATCCACCCTGTGCAGTTTCACAGAATGATGCCGAGACTCCTGGGAGCAGGGCTGTGAGCTGCTAACATCCTCCCGGGTTCTGCAGGGCTTGGAGGCTCCGCTCAGCGGATTGAACATTCTTCTTCTGGGAAGACATTTAAATGGATCATGGCACAGCATGGCCAGGTTTTCCAGAGCTGAAAATTCCTTTTATCAAACTGGAAGGCATGGTTATTTCTTCAATTTTTTCAAAAAAATGAAACTAAGTCATCTGGAAAATTGACCTTCAGAAGTGGGCGCTTTGGCCCTGCCTCTTTGATGAAGCCTTCCCTGTCCACTGTAGCCAAGAGGAACTTCTTAAATTAGCTAAGATTCTTTTGGTTGCAAGCAACTGAAAAGCCACTTTATCTCCAAGTTGAACAAATTAGAGCATTTGTAGGCTCCTGAAATCAGGGTGGGAATAAATTTATTCTCAGGAATAAATGGAACCTGTGGGGTGCTGATTCTGGCTCGTGCTAGTTCTTGAGAGCCAACTGCTTGATTTTGAGGGATTTTGTAAGCCAGTTGTTAAATATAACATTATTAAAAAAATAAATCATTTAAAAATTATATTAAATACAAAAGTAATAAATTCTAAAACCTCATTACTTCTCAATTATTTTACTGCATTTTGCTATTATCTACACCTTTGAGATTCTTCATATCTGTGGTGTTGGTATGGTGGAAACCCTGTCCAGTGTTGCTGTACTGTGCTAATAGGTGTGCTATTACACATCTCTTTCCAGCTCCATATATATTGATGTCATGTTGGAAGCTTGAAAATGGCCATAGTGGAGGCATTTAAATCATAGAAATGAACAAATGCTTAAAACCAGGGTTTAATGTATTGTTTTGTTGATTGTCTAGATTCTAGACTTAAGAAAGTGATGAAGAAAATGTTGACAATGCAAATTGAACTTGGAAGTATGTTGTATCTGCAGTTCTTACATTGTGAATAGCATCGAAAATTGCTAAGATCTTTCAGATTTTGAGAACAATTATTTGACTTGACAAAGCAGTCAGTCATCATTGAAAAGTAAGTCATGCTCCAGTATGTGTCTGTGTTGATTTCATTTCATTTTACTCACAGAAAGAGAATTACCAACCACCATTCTTGTCAGAACTACATTTGGAGAACTAGTTGTTAAACAATGACCAGCACACTGCTGTCTTTGATGTCTCTTATTTCATATTTCTAGTTATTTCTTGGTATTGGCTTTCTTTCCTCAGACCAGCGTCTTCCAACAGGCTAGAACTGTGTGTTTTGGCAACCCCAAAGTTCATGTGCCCAAGCTTCATTTCACAAGAGGGTCAGAAAGAAGGAACTCTCTCACCTTAGTTCCAATTTGAAGACACCAAGGAACTCTGATTGGTTTGATTTGTATCACACGACCAGGAATGCACAGTTCTATGACTGGCCCAATAGAAGCACATTGTCTGTGTGTGTGTGGGCGTGTGTGCATGCGTGCACGCGCACATTAGGGACAGGGCGATCTTGAAGACAAGATCCTCAGAAGAAAGAGGTTGAGATTGAAAGAAAAAAAAAAACAGGAGATGTAGACAGATGAAATAATAGATGTCCTTTTTACCATGTGACCATGCGAATTTAGGCAAGTTATTCAATCTTTCTGAACTTCAGTAAAATTGAGATAATTGAATCTCTTTCATAGGGTTATTGTGAGGATTAAGTAAACAATGTGCACAAAGCATTTTGCATATAGCAAATACTCAGATTATCATTGTTGTAGCATTATTTGAGGTCGCATCATTTTTCCTAGAATGTACACTCTGAGAGAGTAGGTTTTTTGCTAATATTTTATCCACTTTTAGCATCCTACATAGCATGTTTCTTACACGGCATAAGTGAATATTTTTAGAAAATTTTAATAAATACTTCTAGCAATAACATCTTCACTGAGATAGACTCTACTGTAAATCTACTCTGCCTATTATGTACTTACCGTTTAATAGATAATGGAAATCACATCCTAGGCCTCACATCCCATCAAAAAGTTCTAATGGATTGAGCATTTCTTTGAGCAGCAAGTAAGTGTGCATGCCTGGGAAACCCCAATTTTTCCTGCCTGTTTACAGACCCAAAAAAAAAGAGAGAGAGAGAGAGAATTCTTTGATCTAGGACAGATCTGCAGATAACCACTTACCTGGAACATATTTCATTAGTTTATATCTGGCTGGTGGAACTTTTTGTTTTCATTGTCTGTGTTTTACTTTGGGGAGAAACAACCATTAGTGGCTGGCTTTTATTTTGTATTTACATGCAAAAAAAGAGACAGAGAAAGCTTTCAAACTGAGGCCCCAGGTCCTGGGGACTAGAGTATGCTTTATCTCTAGTATTCCTATCCAAGTTCCTGAAGCTGTGGGTGAGACAGCCTGGGCCCTGAGCCCTGGGCCTTGCTTTGCCTGTTTTTTCCATTCTCTGCTCTAGACTCTTGCCCTGTCTTATCTCTTTCTAAATCAGGGTAGTTCCTACAGTTAATTTGCCCAACTCACTTTGCATAATTTTTCCTCTGAGTTACCCCAGAAATCTCTAAGCAGGTTCACTGATTCCCACTCCAATCCTAGCCTCTGTCACTTACATTTCCAGGTAGCGGCATTCAGTCAAGTGGTTTGGTTTGTTTCAGTTTGTGCCCATCTTCTCCACTGAGCAGTCCTGCTGCTCTGGCCTCCTTGTGGAACCACAGGGCCCTGCTTACCCAGTGTGGCATTCATTCCCAACAGCTCCATTTGGATCCAGTGGCCAGCTCCTTCTACCAAGTAGAGCTGATTGGGCAGCAGACAATGGCAAGGAAAACTAAAGAATGTCACTGACCACAGGCCTGCCGAGAGTGAGACTCCTGTGCTCCCGCTGTGTCATTTGTGATTTCCCTTTCTTGTGTCTTCTATGCCAGCATGGATTCAACCTTTGGTTCCATCTGAAAGTGTCCACTGAACAATTGTTATTCTTAAAATATTCTTCGATGTATGTGCAGAACCTCTGAATTCCATTATATGGAGAAATAAAAGCATCCGTTTTCTCCAGTGCTTCATTTTATACCTCAAATTCTGCTGAAGTGATTTAATTTTCTTAGAACCACCCTCTTTTATGCTTTCCTGGTCAACTTCCTTTCCTAGGTTGACAAAGCAAGCTGAGGATTTTCCTATTAAGATTTTTAGTTCCAAGCAACAGAAGTTAATTTACCTGTGTATTTATCTATGGGTGTGCAGGGCAACTCCTTGCTATACTTTCACTTACAGAAGGGCAATAGTGACAACCTAACAATGGTTAGGCCAAAAGCAGGTCCCTGCTGTTGCAGAATAGAAGCTACCACAGAATGAGCATGTACTGTGTGGCTCCTATTGTACCAGGTACTTAATACATGATCTCATTTAGTCCTCAGAACAACTTGGTATATTATTATAATATAATAATATTATCCCATTTTATCAATGAGGAAACTGAGTCCCAGAAAGGTGAAGTAACTAGATCAAGATAACATGGAACTAAGGTTTGGACTCGGGCCTCCCCAGGCCTAGCAGAGTCCTCTCTTCATTATACTGCATTGCTTGTTTTTCTTGTTGATGGGAAAGAGATTTGGGGAATTATCTTGGTGTCCCTTAAATCGCACCAAGCCAGCATCTGTCTGTGTCCAAGGAGTCAAGCAGTGAGTCTTGTGTGTGTACATTTTCGCACATTCAGAACTTTTGGCTCATGCCTTTACCATCACTGTTTCCCACTGATTCAAGCAGACAGATGGGCCTCTTTCCCAACCTGGGTCATGAGCACAGTGGTTCATGAAGGATTTGTTCAGAATCCTGATTCCAGGTATAATCTGCATGAGCCCCATTGAGAAGGAGCCCCTTCTTGGAGGGTATCAGTGCTCTTGTGGATTGGCAGGGCTGGTGGGGTGGGGTGGGGCTGGGGAGTGGGCCTTACACAGGTCATTCAGCCCAGGGCTACTGAATATGTCACCGAACCCATGACTCTGCTTCCATGCTATTTCACAGAACCATTGAAAGAGCAGCATATGAAAGAAAACATTAAAAAACAAATTTTATTCAAGAATACATTCCAAATGCCTTGGTATTGAAATCGCTCCTTCTACACCTTAAATTGATTTCCCCTAATTTGGTTTTCCAGGTATATGCAAAGAAATCATCCCTGTGTTTCAGATATTTGAGGTTTCCTAAAACTTCCTGTTCATCTCTTCTAAGCAAACCTTTGCTTTCCCCCCAGTCTTTTAGGTATTTCCTAGTCCATTTGAGCTCTTAGCCGGTTTTGCGTTTTTCTCTGCATCTCATCTAAATGTACCACCTGTTTAGGTTTTACTGTGATAATTAACAGAGTATATTAATATGCCCTGCCTTGGAAATTCAATTTGACAAATATTTACAAGTGGCTCTTCTGTACACAGCACAGCTATGTGCTCTGTAGGGTAAAAGAATGGGCGCTGGCAGGCCCCCACTCTTAACTGCCTTACCACCTGGTAAAATAAAAATGTAATTGTCTCAAAATTAAGTCTTAGGGTTCAAAGGGAAATATCTCTCACAATGATTTCAAGGTATCACTTTTCAGATTTTCTTTTGTCTTTAAGACAGACAGCTTGCTGTAATTGATAATTTTTCAGACGATTTGGCCTCAGTGAAATCTCTTGTACTATCTTCCGTGCTGATGTCTCCCTTCTCTGAGTTATTTTAGTGCATATGGCCAGTACTGCACAATTTATTTGTTTTCTCCTTGTTTCCTGTGTGTATCCCTTTTCTACTCCCAACCAAGGTGTAAGGTGGGGAAGGCAAGGACAATCACTATTATTTTTCTCTCCCTTAATATCTGCTAAAATGCCAAATAGTTATGCAAAAACCAGCTGGTTTCTTGGCTTATGGGCTGACACCCAGAAGAACTCTTCTTCTCTCTAATGTCTACACACTTCTGATTTGCTGCTTTTCATCCACCAACAATGGGCAAAATCGAATGAAAAACTTGTTAGCCTTGTGGACAAAATAAGAGTACTTAGCTCTGAGTGATATTCTAAAATATCTCTTATCAGTGAAATTTACAACCATGAAATATAGATGTTTAACATATTACTGTCTATTTTGCCTGCTCAGAAGCTTCCCTTTTCCAACCTCATGCTTACTTTTTGGTTATTTCAATATTTTGAACTGGCTGAGGTTAGACAAGTAAGTTCTGAGTAAATGTTGTGTCATGATGGCCTTCCAAATAAGTTTATAAATTGCTTTTTAATAATTTTCAGATTTAATTTTTCAGATACAGAAAATGGGGGCTTCTTGTGACTTTATAGCTTTTGATTGATGAATGGCGTGGCTGGATTTTTGGTAGAGTTATGAAAAATCTAATAAAAATGTGATATTTATAATCCAAAGTATATTATTTTGTTTTCAACTATCTGAAAGGATTAAACCATTTACATCCTAAAAATAATGCAAACAAATCCACAGAGTATAATTATACATTAAAGTTTATACAAGATAATTCTACATAAGAAATCATTTCAACAAATCTCTGTAACTAATAATTTTTTTTTTTTGAGACACAGTTTCTCTCTTGTTGCCCAGGATGGAGTGCAATGGCACAACCTCGGCTCACTGCAATCTCCACCTTCCAGGTGGAAGTGATTCTCCTGCCTCAGTCTCCCAAGTAGCTGGGATTACAGGTGTGCACCACCACACACAGCTAATTTTGTATTTTTAGTAGAAATGGATTTTCCCCATGTTGGTCAGGCTGGTGTCAAACTCCCGATCTCAGATGATCCGCCCACCTCGGCCTCCCAAAGTGCTGGGATTACAGGCGTGAGCCACCACACCTGGTTGTAACTGATAATTTTTTATTGGTATTTAACAAAGTGATACAATTCATAACAGTATTCTCCATTGGTTATGAATGCAGAACAGGAAGGGATTTGGAAAATCAATCCAGGTATACTGAAGAGGGAAGATTACAATTGCACTTAAAAAAAATCTTTCAAACCCAGGGATTGGAATTTACATGAGATAATATTGGATTTGTTCTTATGGAAAACTCAAGTTGGTTTTGGTGGCACAGACATTGGAAATAGACTTCTTCCAATGCAAGACAGTTCCATTAGGATTTATTGAGTGCCTACTATGAGCATTATTCCCACGCAGACCCTCAACCAAGTATTAACCAGACACAACATTGCTTACTTTCAAAGATAACAATGAAATTGAGGATATGAAGGCTGATATGGCCTTATACCCCAAGCAAGTATTTATTGAGTGCCTAATGTGGGTCAAGAACCATACTATTATACTACATCCTTTTTTCGTTTTATTGTTATTATTTTTTCAACAGTCTCACTTGTTGCCCAGGCTGGAGTGCAGTGACATGATAATAGTTCACTGTAATCTTGAACTCCTGGGCACAAGGGGTCTTACTGCCTCAGCCTCCTGAGTAGCTGGGACTACAGGTGTGCCCCACCACGCCCAGATAACTAAAAAAAAATTTTTTTTTGTAGAGATGGGATCACGTTGCCTGGTCTAGTCTCAAATTCCTGGCCTCAAGCAATCCTTGTGCCTCAGCCTCCCAAGTGCTGGGATTACAGGCATAAACCACTGTACCCGGCCCCATTCTTGATTATAGATGAGGAAACTGAAGCTCAGAGAGGGTAGCTAATTTCCTGAAATATAGGAGCCAGGGTTTGCAGTCAGCCTAACTCCAATAATGGAGCTTCCTTTCTGTCCCATTGTCTCCCATGTGGCTGCAAACAGAATTTCCTGCCTTGATAGGATCCTTTCTCCCCTTCATTGCGCTGGGGGTACCACAGTCACCTGGGGCAGGAGCACCACCTACAACTTCATAAGATGGAGACCTTAGGGCTTAGATGTCAGGAATAGTCAGTACACCTTATGAATGGGAATTCTAGTTCCCTGGCTTAAAGAAATTTTGAGAGAATTGGCACTGGTATTAGCAAGAAGTACTTTGAGCATCTCAGATGAAAGGCTCTATGTGAGTACAGAGGGTGGCTATTAGAGTCTGGCATGGAATTTTATATGAAGGAGAGTGCTTACTAATTATAAGATAGCTACTCATTTGTAGATTTATTTTCTAGCTTAATCTCTCATTGTTGCTATTACAAGGACTTAGAAAAAAATGCCCAAAGGTTTATGACCAAGATTCAAAAGCTAAGCTTGCATGTCCTGAATAGACCTATCTGATTAAAATAATAAAAATAATAATAGTAATTAGAATAAATTCTGTTTATACCTTGTCTTTGCCTGAATGCCTTTAGAGTCCTGTAAAACTTTGCCTTTAGTATCTATGTTCGTTCATTGGTCTGTGCTTGCCTGAGCATCTGAGAACATTTTAGAAATGTTAGAAACTGACAGGACCAGAGAATTAATGAGGCATCATCTTTGGAGCATACCTGGTGGGAGGAGAAGAAGGGAAAGCTGAACTTTTTCCTCCTGTAGCCTAGATGGCCACAAATCTTCCAATTCCTTTCATGTTCTTAGCCAATCCTGGTTCAGCCCTAGATTGTTATTATAAAGTCCCCTCGAGTTAATGTTTCCCTTTGTCTATTGTTTAATTTAAATGACCCAGGCAGTGGCTCAGAAAGGAATGCAATTCTCATAAAACATTTTCCCACATTAAACAATCAAAAATTATTTGGGGGGAAAAAGAGAGAGAAAAAGCAGGAGCAGGAACTTGGAGTTTTGGGAAACCTTTTACAGAAATTTGATTGGTATGTTTCTTTTCTGGCTATAAATAGAAAGCCAAGGAAAGGTTAAGTGCTAGGGCCGAGGTCACAGAGTAGATGGGAGTTGCCAAGAAGGAGTGGACATGGACTGCTCAGGTCATGAGGTGCACATTCTTTGTGTAAAAGAAGATTTCAATATTCTTTATTTTGGAGTCCTGTCTTCAAAAATCATCCATAGATACCATCTACCAGCTTCTTCTTTCTCCCACCTGTTTCCCCTTCCTCTCATGTAATTTCCACTTGATTGATTATTTAAAAACGCAGCCAGTGGTCTCCTCAGTCACCTCCCTAACCTCATCGTGCTATACTAATTAAGGTAATGATAGTTGCTCTAATAAACTCACCCCTAATTGTACATTGGATTGAACAATATAATTTTTTTTTCTTGCTGATATAGAGTCTAAAATGGTTGTAATGACTGATAGGACTCTATCCTCCAAGCAGTGGTCTGGGAACCTGATCCTTTTGAAGTCTTGTGGCTCTACCATCTTCAACATTTGGCTTCCGAAGTCACCCTGAGTGCGAGCACCCAAGGATGGAAAACAGCACACAGAAAGACAGGCAGAAGGTCGGTATGTGCCTGGTCTAGAAGTGACCCATATCATTCTGTTCACATTACTTTGGCTAGAACTCATTCAGGTGGCCACACCTAGCTATAAAGGAGTCTGAGAATTGTAGTTGGCTCCATGTCCAGAAAGAAGAAATGGGATTGTGATCTGACCAGACTGCCTGGCTTGATCACTTTCTCCAGCATTGGCTTCTGTGGTTCCTCTTCCTTTCATTGGATGCTTTTACTGATCCTCTTATGTCCTTTCAGTAGCAAGTACAGCAGACTCTCCTTGGAGAGACTTTGGTCTTCCTTCATCACCTCTTCTTCTCCAGACTCACTTTCTGTGGGAGCCCCTTGGCACCTAGCCTGCTCCTAGGCCTGAGTGGTGCTTCTACAGGGTTCTGCTTCCCCTTTTCAAGCTTCTCTGTTTTGTATACCTCATACATTGCAGGAGAACAACAAGCTCCCCGTCCTCTCACTTTAGCCTCCTCAGTGCCCAGCTCCCCTATTTCCTTGTGTGCCCACACTTTGTCTTCTAAACTAGAAGCTCTGGGCTGCTATTTAGGTAATCCCATTTGCATAACCCTTTTGAGTTGACAGATAAATTTGTCAGAAAATATACTAATCCCATATACAATCTGAAAGACAGGCATCATCCATGTCAATCCACCCATCAGAAAACAGATCTGGGGAGAAAAGTGACTTTCCCAAGGCTATGCTGTATACACAGGGTGAAGATTTAAGCTCAAAGCCTATTACTGCTTTGAATTTATTAGGGCTCTTAATTTAATTCACCTAAACCACCTGTTGCAAGGACTTGCTCTTGCTGCCTCTATTTTTCCACTGCCCCAGCCTCTTGCCTCTTCTGCTGTCTGTGGCCAAAAACATAGAGCACCTTCATGCCCTGACTTCATATCTATATTAGTCTGTTTTCACACTGCTATAAAGAAATATCTGAGACTGGGTAATTTATAAAGGAAGGAAGTTTAATTGACTCACAGTTCTGCATGACTGGGAGGCCTCAGGAAACTTACAATCATGATGGAAGGGGAAGGGGAAGCAAGGCATGTCTTACATGGTGGCAGAAGAGAGACAGAGCACACACAGGGGAAACTGCCACTTTTAAACCATCAGATCTCATTAAGAACTCCCTCAGTATCATGAGAACAGCATGGGGGAAACCTCCCCATGATCCAATCACCTCCTACCAGATCCTTCCTTGACATATGAGGATTACAATTCGAGATGAGGTTTGGATGGGAACACAGAGCCAAACCATGTCAATGTCTTTAAAGTCAAGACTGCAGACTGGAGTGGAATGCCCCTGGAAGGAGCATATGCAGTATGGCTAAGACTCTGAAATGATAAGATTTGTAGACTGGTGAAAATTCTTTAAAATGTTATTTTAATATAGAAGAAGTAGTGTGTGGAGGATGTAGGACTGTGTGCAGAATGTAGGACTATAGATATCAAATGAATGACTGACTGAATAAATAAATAACCCACTACTCAGCTGACAGTTTTTGACTCCCATCTACATAAAATTTTGTGTTTGGAGTTGTGAGCCACACAAGCAATGAAAGAGAGTCCCTGCTCTCAAGGAGACTTAGAGAAGCACGAGAGATAAGACTAAGCCCAGATACTGATAATAAAACAGGGAAATGATAGTGCCAGGGAAGCACAAAGTTCCCTTGTTACTTCAGATGGACTAATAAGAATATACCCAACTGGAGAGGCTGAAGGTTGAGCTCACCAAGGAAGTGGAAATTTGAACTTGTCTTTACATGTATTCATATGGTTATTAACTTGACAATTGATTTAAGCACATACTAGAGACCCTCTTTTAGAGAGGTATCACAGAGCACAGTATGTGCAGTTTTTGTCTTCAGGAACTTACTATCTAGGAAGGGAGAGTCACCCCACTGATAACTGCACAAATCATTGACAGGAGGGATAAGTGTTATGAAGGAAAAGCACACAAGATGTGAGAGTGTATAATAGGGAGACACTATGGAGTCTGCACCTGAGGGATCAGATTTGAATATACTGAGAGAGAGTGGGTAGCAGGGAGACCGTCTAGGTGGAAGGAAGGAGGCATAGAGCTCCACAGTAGAGCAGTCTAACCTGGGCTGGAAGGGAAGACAGGAAAGGTAGATTAGTACCAGCCCCAGGAGGGCCTCATCAGGTGTCAAGACTCTAGAACTGATTGGTTAGGAAATGGAAAACCACAAAGGTTGAGGTAATCAAGAAGAACACTTGTGACCCAAACAAGAACAAGGCCACGTGAGAATTACGTAGCTCTTGTTTTTGCACATAAAACTATGCTGGTCCATGTGAGAGGCAAGACAAGACAAGATCAGCAGGAGAGGGGCTGGACGCATGGTACATTTCAATGGAAATCCTCTCTGTGGTTCATGACCCAGAGTCTTGGTCTGTTTGCTTGTCTCACAGTGGACAAGAGGCAAGAGCTTAGAAAGCAGATCAGGGAAGAAGGTATTTGTGCATCCCTGTGGGGGAAAGGTGGGCACTTCCCAGCACAGCCCAGGACACTGCAAGGAACAGCACAGAGGAACACACTGCTTTTTGGTTCACAGTATGGCCAGGGCAGAAATGAGACCTTTCTCTACATCCTGAGGTTTTATTTTCTTCGTCTTTCTCAGGTGGAGCGGTTAGGTCAGGCCGAGCCTGGCTGTGTTCTGACACAGTTAACCTAGCAGATTTGAAGTGAGACTATTAACAAGAAGAAGAAGGCATGCCCTGCCATGGCAAAACCTCACCATGTCTCCCTGCATGATTCTTGAATGTCTTCTTTAGCAAGGTTACACCTGGCATACAGACCCTACCAGCCACTGACTGCATTCCTTACAAACCCAAACCCATTGGTGGGCAGAGCAGGAAGGTGGCTGGCCACCATCCAGACAGTAAACAATAGAGGCAATTATTATGCAGCCATTAATCTTGTCAATTACACATTAACCCAGGCTGTGTGTAAACAGGAGCACAATCCTCATGCATTTTTTTCCCTTCTCTTTCTCTGCCTTTCTCAATGGCTCCCCACACCACCTCCTCAGAAAATAAAAAGGGACTGCATTCTACCACATTCTCAATATCATCCTTCATTCTGCTTTTTCACTTATGGAAACAATCATACCAATCTGGAAATTCCTTTAACTTGTATATCGATTTTATCTTTGTGTGTGTGTGTGTGTGATTTCTATTATATATGACACTCTGCTGAGTACTTGGGAAGCTAAGTTTGCTGTTTTCTACAAATCTATGGTTCCTTTTTCACTTTGAGCTCCCCAGTTGAAAAAGGCTATATTCATATATATTACCTCATTAGGTAATATGATGATTGATAGCACAAATTTATTACATGTTTTGAAGTCGCTTTCTAACATACCTGGATAAGGATCTATTTCCTATCTATCTTCGTCTGGGTAGATGCCACCCAAAGACATCCTTGTCCACTTAAAAACCTGTAGCAGTTGGCTTTGTTGTCAAAGGAGATTTTTGTTTTTTTTAAGTGAGGAGCAGTTCTGGAAGCAATTAGATCTGGCATTGTTCAGGGCAGATGGTGAAGTGGGCAGAGATTCTCTTCAAAGCCTCCAGCCTTTCATTTTCCTGTGCTCACTCTTCCTTTAGTATACTTGACCTCTCCTTTCCCTCCTCCTTCTCCAAAGCCATCTCTAAGAAATGGCCCACGTCAGTCATTTATCTTTTCCTGGGCATTAATGAGTCTAGGGAATGCTCATTCCTGCTGTGTTTTCACTGAAAGCCTTATCTTTAATTGTGGAATGAAAGGAATTTCAGGTATTGGATCACAGCTCAAAGTTCAAGTTTTTAATGTTCTATTCACATAGTGGTCAGGAGAAAAAAATCCTTTTTGATTGGAAGGGGGGCAATTTTCACAGGCCCTCTTCTCAGGCTCTGGTGGTGATCCGTCTCTGTTCTCTCCTCCTTGTGGAGCCATTCTGGAGGACAGGACTTGAGGTCGGGGTGGGCAGGACAAGTAGCACAGAGATTTCTAAAACGTTGCTTAATAAGGTGTTTGAGACCGATTTCAGTAGAACCCTAATACATGTTAGGTAAGAAGATTTCTGAATCAGGAATGTGAGAAAGGTCTGTGGAAACTGGGCATCGACACCCATTTTCCTTGGGATATGCCAGGGAATTCCCCAGGAGGCTTCCATGTTCAGGGCAGCCCTGCTACCCTAGTTTTTGGATGGTGGGGTGGGAACTTGGAATGAGGTCTTGCTGGCTGAAATTAAATTAGCATGTTGTTTCAAGGGAGTTAGGAACATTTTCCTGTTGCTGTGCATAAACCTGCAAGCTCATTTTCTCAGATTGGGTTCATGCATATAGGGTGGTACTACGTATTCACTAGAAAGGGTTCAGACTTGTTACATCTTGGCTCTGTCTCTAGATCTAGGATAATGCATTTATTCCAAACCTTAATTTTGGTAAAATGAAAGAATCGACTAGGCAATCCCTGAGGTTCCTTCTGGCTTCAAAAATCCCGATGATCTCTGAGATCCATGAAGTAAAATTAATTGGTGCAATTTGTGAGATATTTAAGTGAAAATTCTTAGAGTCAGGGCACTAGTGAAAGGTAAGAGCCAGGAATGCAGGGGATACTGGTCATTTTCCACACCTTCTTCCCTCCCAAATTGTAGCAATTCTGGGGTCGTGGGAAGAAGTAGAGATATGGGTGGCAAATCAATACGAACTGTGTCATCAATAAGGTTGTTCACAAAGAGTGGAAAGGAACAGGCTAAGTCTGAGAGAGTTAAGGGAAGCGCCAATTTCTACCAATGACAGTGGGTTTTGTTTGTTTTTTACAAAAAGCGTGTATCTCATTTGATGAAATGATTACATTGAGCCATGGGAAAGTTCCTGGGAGGAAAAAAAAAAAAAAACAAATTGAAAGTCAGCAGCCATCAGACGATCAAAGTGTTTATTTCACAAATGATCAGCTATTGAAAAAGTGCTCTCAGCCACCAGATCTTCAGGTTAGAGGTGTCCAGTGAGCATCGTACCTCACAAATCGATGGAAAGACAATAGAAAGAAATTTAGAGGAAGCCGAAGATTTCAGAGTTTATTAGGATTTCTATTTTGGCAGAGTGTTTCTGTCTTCGATGCCACTGTGGGTACTTTCTTCAGTAACACATTTGATTAGAGAAGGGTGTTAGCAGAGCCAGGGTCCGGGGGTGGTTCCCATGGGCCTGTCATCTCTAATTCAGTAATAATTGAGCAGATCCCTTTTGTCCTTAATACTTTGCCAAGAAAGACAGGACAAAAGAAAGGCAAGATGCATTCACAGCCTTGGAAGAATTTAGAATTTAGCAGAGAATGCAAAAACACACAATGAGTAACAAACTTGGAAAACTTTTAACCTTGCAGCTAGACTGTGTCATCTGGCCAGGTGTCGGGGCTCACACCTGTAACCCCAGCTATTTGGGAGGATTGCTTGAGCCGAAGGGTTTAAGCCTGCAGTAAGCTATGTTTGTGCCACTACACTTCAGCCTGGGTAACAAAGCAGAACACTGTTTCAAAAAAACCCCAAAAATAAAAAAACGGTGTCATCAACCCTGATGAGCCATTTCCAGAATGGGGGTCTCAAGAGAGACCAAATAAATTAGTTGGATAAAGGTATTTCTCACAGTATTAACTCACCATCACTCTAGAGCTTGTGTGTTTGTGTGTTTTAGGGTACTTATTCCATACACAAAAATTCATGTATTTTCTAGTAGAATATTGATAGTTATTTCTTTCCTTTGTAATAAAAATATGGATTTGGTGATAAAAGGACTATGGTTTTAGAGTTTAAGTTCCTCCAACTTCTAATATGCACAAAGTAAAGATGAGGAAAGTAGTCTATGATAAATAGGTGATAAAAATCTGTTAATAGGCTAATATTTTTTGAAAATCTAGTCTATGAAAGGCCCTATGCCAGTTTGCAAATTCCTTTTGTACTCCCTACTCACATAATCCTATGGGATTGATTAGCCCTGTGTTTTGATCCTCCGAAGGACTCTACCTAAGGGCTGACGCATAAAGTTTTACTGCTCCTTCAAGCGAAACCTGGTGTTAGAAGCCAAAAATTGACAGGTACTTGCAGACCCTCTCATTCCACCCTTACCTGTGGACAGTCCTGTTCCTTTTGTAAGCCTGATAGAGGACAAACTCATTGAATATGAAATGGCTAGAGTTGTTCTTGTGGTTAGCAGCTTTGGAAGGTTTAAATGTATTTGGGATTTCTCCCGCTGCTCCCTGCTTAGTCTTGAAAAGTATTAAGATTAAAATTAAAAGAAAATTGACTAAGTTGCACTTATTCCAAGAATTCTAGGTTGATTTTGTATGTTGCCATGTTACCAAAATAAAGGGGGAAAAAAGCATATGATCATAAGAATAAATGTGGAAATTTTTTTTACAAAAAATATCTTCCATTCTTGATATATATTCTTTAGGAAACTGGGAACAGAAGTGAATTTCTTAACTGGATTCACAGCATGATGTATAGCACAGAAACCTATGGCAAACATCATGCTTTGTGGTGAAATGTAGAGTGCCTTGGGTCAGGTTCCCCAGAAGTAGAGATTGAGAAAGGGAATGTTGAGGGACAGCTCTCAGGTGAAACCTGTGCCAAAGGGAAGGAAGCAGGATAGGGCAGGGGAAAAGGCCAGTCAAAGATGGGGATTCAGATGAAGCCAGCTTCTGCTGATCCCATAGGGAACCCTACAACAGGAATGGTACCACAGAATTATCCCACCTTCAGGCAAAAGGGCAGGCCTTTTTGGTGCCTCATATCTGTTAGTCATTGGCTACTGGACACCCCTGGGAACCAGGCATAGCTTTCTACATACTCTGTTTCCAAGTGGCTGCCATTGGTCAAGGGCAGTTCTCAGAAGAAGAATATAGCTGTGAACTGATAGCAGTTCCTCACCTCTTCTGCAAATGGGAGAAGAGTATTTCAACCCAGTGAAGGAGATGTAATGGGCAACAACAGTGTCTGCTAATTGACACTTTATGTTAAAAATAATTTAATTGGCTGGGCGTGGTATCTCACACCTGTAATCCCAGCACTTTGGGAGGTGGAGGTGGGCTAATCACGAGGTCAGGAGATCGAGACCAGCCTGGCCAACATTGTGAAACCCTGTCTCTACTAAAAATACAAAAATTAGCTGGGAGTGGTGGTGCGTGCCTACAATCCCAGCTACTCGGGAGATTGAGGCAGGAGAATAGCTTGAATCAGGGAGTCAGAGGTTGCAATGAGCCAAGATCGCGCCACCACACTCCAGCCTGGCGATAGAGCGAGACTCTGTCTCAAAATAATAATAATAATAATTTAATTCAATTCACCTACAGCTAAAAAAAACCTTCATTTTGACCATTTCTGGAGATCTGTCTGGTTCCATATTCCAAGTTTTGATCAGTAAATCTTCCTTCTACCTGTAGAACTTCCTTTTACAATTTTTGTAGTGTAGGTCTTCTGATAATAAGTTCTCTCAGTTTCTTTTTGTCTGAAAAAGTCTTGATTTCTCTTGAATTTTTAGGACTTTTTTTAGGACTTTTTTTCCACTGGGCATACATTCTGGGTTACTAGTATTTTTCTTCCAGCATTTTAAAGGGATCATTTTACTGTTTTCTGACTTGCATAGTTTCAGATGAGATGCCTGCTGTCACTCTTAGCTTTGTTCCTTTGTACAAAATGTTTTCTTTTTCAACTTTCCTCAAGATATTTTCTTTATCTTTAGTTTTAAGTCACTCGACTATGATGGATCTAGATGGGTGTGGGAGTGTATGGGTTTCATTTTTCTCCTCCCTCTTCCTCCTCCTTTTTCTTTACCTTGTTGTTTAATCTCTTTGGGCTTCTCTGAACTCCTTGGACCTGTGGATTAATGTATTTCATTATTTTTTGGAAAATTTTCAGCTGTCATCTCTTCAAATATTTCTCCTAACCTAAACATATATTAGACCCACAGCTCTTATATGCTCTGTGTTTTTAAAATTTTTTGTCATTTATCATTCATCCCTTTTTTTCCTTTGTGTTTCTGTTTGAGGAATTTCTGTTTATCTATTTTCAAGTTCACTGATTTTGTTCTTGCCTTGCTGAGTCTCTCGATCAGCTAGTTGAAGGCATTCTTTATCTCTGTTATGATGTGTGTCATTTTTAGCATTTTCCATTTTTTTCTATAGCGCTAAATTTCTCATCTATTTTTATGTTCTACTCGCCTTTTCCACTAGAGCCTTTAAGATATTATATTAAACAGTTATTTAAAATTCCCTCTATGATAGTTCTAACATCTGGATTATCTCTGAGTCTGGCTCTGTTGCCTGCTATGTCTTTTTTACAATGAGTTATTTTTCTTTGATTTTTGTGTGTCTTCTAATTTTTGATTGATTGCCTGATACAACATGTAGAAAGGTGGAGACTGAGGTGAATAATTCTTTATGCCTAGAAATGGACATGTCCCTTCTGCTGGGCTATTAATCTGGAAGGAGGGGGGTGAGGTTGAATCAATCTAATCAGAAGCTGAATTGTGTTTGGCTTTTGTTGTTGCCATGGTTGCCCTCAGTGTGTCACTGAGTTCAATTCATCTGATTTTACGTTGCCCTTGGGGTGCAGGTTGGATTACTGGAGGACTTTTTTCAATGCTTCTACTCCATCTTCAGCTTTAAGATTGCTTTATGCCCTGTGCTTCAGAGACAGTTTCTGTTTATGTTCTTGACACTCATCCAGTCATAACTCCTGTTTCAAGTATATAGCCTGGTGGTGGAAGCAGAGGGTTTCTCTGTTGCCCTGGTTCATAGTTTGTCTCAGAGAAGCTTTGTGTCTCTATATCTTTTGAAAGCCTTTCTGCATGGAAAATATGTTCAAATATATTTTGACAAGTGAATCAACAAGTAGAGCCTTGGGACTAAAGCCAAAAGAGACTTTAGCATTAGCACTGAGGCGAGATCAGCACAAGGTTTCTTTTTAGGTAGCCAGAGAGTTCTCCTCTTCATTTTTACTCTTGTATAAATGTAGGGAAACAGCCTGGGGCAATGCTGTACTACTCCAGGGGAGACCTTCACATAGAATATAACACAAATGGTATACCTGGAGTTGTGCAACCCAGCAGTCCTGGGTGAGGGCATATTCTAGACGATTGTTGGGACTTTGGGGAAGTTGATTGAACACTGTGATGTACATGGATATTTCTGGGTATTTGAAATACCTCTGAACAGTTGACTTCCAATGTCTTGGAGTGGAGAGACATGGTAGCTGATAGTGAGATGGGAAAAAAAGTACTGGGCAGCTTTCATGCCTGTGCTTGGGTCTGCTACCCTGTCAATCAATACGCCACACCTAGAGAAGAACCCTCTAGTCTGTTTTTCAGTCAATTTCTTTATGACCCAGATTGAGGAAGGAAAATGTAGGGGGAAAATACCACTTCTATTTGCCTATTCATGGAATGGAAACTCTTTTACTCTTTTCAAAACTGTGCTGGGATGTCATTAATATTACATTTTTGAACAGGTGACTAGCTAGATCCCCTGGGTCCATTTTCCTGCCTCTCCCTACTCCTAGGGTAAGGCTTGATGATCTCCCTGCAGATGACCTCTGTGCTTGCCCTCCTACAATCCATTCTCTACACAGAAGCCAGAATGATGTTTAAGAAATAGAATGAATCGATTGGTTGATTAATTTTGTAGCAATTTTTATAAAGAATTATTCTAGTCATTACAATAAAGTCATTCACAATGTAATGCAAAAATTCTAGTCATTACAATCATTGTAGAGTTTTTATTATAGAAAAACATTAGAAGCAACATAAATGTTAAAAATATAGAGGCTCAGAAATATAATATTTTGTACCTATCAAAAGAACATTTATGAAGAAGTTTTAATGACATGGGAAAATGCTTGTAGTATTAAAAAAGCAAGTTTTAAAATGTGTATGTATCTTCTCATCACCACATGGCACATACTCTCAAATCAACCACATAATTGGACGTAAAACAATCCTCAACAAATGCAAAAGTACCCAAATCATACCAAACACACTCTTGGACCACAGCACAATCAAAATAGAAGTCAAGACTACAAAAATTGAATTGCTCAAAACCATGCAATTACATGGAAATTAAATGACATGCTCCTGAATGACTTTTGGGTAAATAATGAAATTAAGGCAGAAATCAAGAAGTTCTTTGAAAATAATAAAAACAAAGCTATAACATACCAGAATCTCTGAGACACAGCTAAGGCAGTGTTAAAAGGGAAATTCATAGCACTAAATGCCCACATAAAACTTTAGAAAGATATCAGATTAACAACCTAACTCCACAACTGAAAGAATTAGAGAAGCAAGAACAAATCAACCCCACAGTTAGCAGAATAAGAGAAATAACAAAAATCAGAGCTGAACTAAAGGAAGTCAGGTCATGAAAAATCATTCAAAAGACAAATACCATTTGACCCAGCAATCCCATTACTGGGTATATACCCAAAGGATTATAAATCATTTACTATAAAGATGCATGCACATGTATGTTTATTGTGGCACTGTTCATAATAGCAAAGACTTGGAACCAACCCAAATGCCCATCAATGATAGACTGGATAAAGAAAATATGACACATATGCACCATGGAATACTATGCAGCCATAAAAAGGATGAGTTCATGTCCTTAGCAGGGACATGGATGAAGTTAGAAACCATCATTCTCAGCAAACTAACACAAGAACAGAAAACCAAACACTGCATGTTCTCACTTATAAGTGGGAGTTGAACAATGAGAATGCATGGGCACAGGGAGGGGAACATCACACACTGGAGTCTGTTGGCAGGTTGGGGGCTAGGGAAGGGATAGCATTAGAAGTATCTAATGTAGATTACAGGTTGATGGGTACAGCAAACCACCATGGCACATGTATACTTATGTAACAAACCTGCACGTTCTGCACATGTACCCAGAACTTAAAGTATATATATACATATGTATATAAAGACCAATAAATCCAGGAGTTGGTTTTTTGAAAAAATTAATAAAATAGGCTACTAGCCAGACTAATTAAGAAGAAAAGAGGTAAGATCCAAAGAGACACAATTAGAAGTGACAAAGGGAATGTTACCACTGACCCCAGAGAAATAAAAACAACCATTGGAAACTACTATGAACACCTTTATGCATACAAACCAGAAAACTTGAAGAGGTGAATAAATTCCTGGACACACGTAGCCTCCCAAGATTGAGCCAAGAAGGAATTGATTCCCTGAACAGACCAATAACAAATGCTGAAATTGAATCAGTAATAAATAGCCTACCAACAAAAAAAGCCCAAGACCTGATGGGTTAATGGCCAAATCCTACCAGATGTACAAAGAAGAGCTGGTACCATTCTTACAGAAACTATTCCAAAAAATTGAGGAGGAGGAACTCTTCCCCAGTTCAATCAATGAGGCCAGCATCATCTTGATATCAAAATCTTGTGCAGACACAGTAAAAAAAGAAAACTTCAAGCCAATATCCTTGATAAACATCAGTGGAAAAATGCTTACCAAAATACTTGCAAACGGAATCCCACAGCACATCAAAAAGCTAATCAACCATGATTAAGTAGGCTTCATCCCTGGGATGCAAGGTTGGTTCAACATATGCAAATCAATAAATGTGATTCATCATGTAAACAGAGCTAAAGAAAAAACCACATGATTATCTCAATAGATGCCAAAAAGGCTTTCAATAAAATTCAACATCCCTTCATGTCGAAAACTCTCAATAAACTAGGTGTTGAAGGAGCATAATAATAATGGCTCAAAATAATAAGGGCGCCATCTATGACAAACCCACAGCCAACATTATACTGGATAAGTAAAAGCTGGAAGCCCTCTCTTTGAAAACTGGTACAGGACAAGGATGTCCTCTTTCACTACTTCTATTCATCATAGTATTGGAAGTCCCAGCTAGAGCAACCAGACAAGAGAAAGAAAAAAAGGGAATCCAAATAGAGAGAGAGGACATCAAACTATTTCTGTTTGCAGACAACATAATTCTATATCTAGAAAACCCCATAGTCTCAGCCCAAAAGCTCCTCCAGCTGATAAACAACTTCAGCAAAGTTGCAGGATACAAAATCATGTACAAAAATCACTAGCATTCCTATACACCAACAACAGCCAAATTGAGAGCCAAATCAGAAAGGCAATTCCATTCATTATTGCCACTAACAAAATATAATACCCAAGAAAACAGCTAACCAGCAAGGTGAAAGATCTCTATAATGAGTTACAAAACAGTGCTCAAAGAAATCAGAGAAGACACAAACAAATGGAAAAACATCCCATGCTCATGGATAGTCTATTAGTTTGTTTTCATGCTGCTGATAAAGACATACCCAAGACTAGGCAATTTACAAAAGAAAGAGGTTTAATTGGACTTATAGTTCCACATGACTGGGGAAGTCTCACTATCATGGTGGAAGGCAAAGAGCAGCAAGTCTCATCTTACATGGATGGCAGCAGGCAAAGAGAAATGAGGAAGATGTGACAGCAGAAACCCCTGATAAAATGATCCTATGTCATGAGACGTATTTACTTCCAGGAGAACAGCATGAAGGAAACTGCCCCCATGATTCAATTATCCCCCACCAGGTCCCTCCCAAAGCATGTGGGAATTATGGGAGTTCAATTCAAGGTGAGATTTGGGTGGGGACACAGAACCAAACCATATCATTCTGCCCCTGGCCTCTGCCAAATCTCATGTCCTTGCATTTCAAAACCAATCATGCCTTCCCAACAGTGCCCCAAAGTCTTAACTCATTGGAGCATTAACTCAAAAGTCTGCAGTCCAAAGTCTCGTTTGAGACAAGGTGAGTCCCTTCCACCTATGAGCCTGTAAAATCAAAAGCAAGCTAGTTACTTCCTAGATACAATGGGAGTACAGCCAGTGGGTAAATACAACCATTTCAAATTGGAGAAATTGGTCAAAACAAAGGTGCTACAGGGCCCATACAAGTCTGAAATCCAGTGGGACAGTCAAATCTTAAAGCTCCAAAATGATCTTTTTTGACTCCATGTCTCACATCCAGGTCACGCTCATGCAACAGGTGAGTTCCCATGGTCTTGGACAGCTCCGCCCCTGTGACTTTGCAGAGTACAGTCTTCCTTCCAGCTGCTTTCACAGGCTGGTGCTGAATGTCTGCAGCTTTTCCAGGTTCACGGTGCAAGCTGTTGGTGGATCTACCATTCTGGGGTCTGGAGGATGGTGGCCCTCTTCTCACAGTTCCACTAGGCAGTGCCCCAGTAGGGACTCTGTGTGGGAACTCTGACCCCACATTTCCCTTCCACATTGCCCTAGCAGAGGTTCTCCATGACAGCCCAAGCCCTGCAGCAAACTTCTGCCTGGGCATCCAGGTGTTCCATACGAAATCTAGACAGAGGTTCCCAAACCTCAAATTTTGATTTCTGTGCACCCGCAGCCTCAACATTACCTGGAAGCTGCCAAGGCTTGGGGCTTGCACAATCTGAAGCCATGACCCGAGCTCTATGTTGGCCCCTTTCAGCCATGGCTGGAGCAGCTGGAATGCAGGGCACCAAGCCCCTAGGTGGCACACAGCAAGAGGACCCTGGGCTTGGCCCACGAAACCACTTTTTCCCCCTAGGCCTCCAGGCCTGTGATGGGAGGGGCTGCTGTGAAGACCTCTGACATGCCCTGGAGACATTTTCCCCATTGTCTTGGGGATTAACATTTAACTCCTTGTTACTTATGCAAACTTTTGTAGCCTGCTTGAATTTCTTTTCAGAAAATGGGATTTTCTTTTCTATTGCATTATCAAGCTGCAAACTTTTCACACTTTTATGCTCTGTTTCCCTTTTAAAACTGAATGTTTTAAATAGCACCCAAGTCACCTCTTGAATGCTTTACTGCTTAGAAATTTCTTCCTCCGGATACCCTAAATAATCTCTCTAAAGTTCAAAGTTCCACAAATTTCTAGGGCAGGGGCAAAATGCTGCCCGTTTCTTTGCTAAAACATAACAAGAGTCACCTTTGCTCAACTTCCCAACAAGTTCCTCATTTCCGTCTGAGACCACCTCAGTCTGGACATTATTGCCCATATTGCTATTAGCATTTTGGTCAAAGCCATTCAACAAGTCTCTAGGAAGTTCCAAACTTTCCCACATTTTCCTGTTTTCTGAGCCCTCCAAACTGTTCCAACCTCTGCCTATTACCCAGTTCCAAAGTCGCTTCCGCATTTTCAGCTATCTTCTCAGCAGTGCCACACTCATTGGTACCAATTTACTGTGTTAGTTCATTTTCATGCTGCTGATAAAGACACACCCTAGGCTGGGCAATTCACAAATGAAAGAGGTTTAATTGGACTTACAGTTCCACATGGCTGGGGAAGCCTCAAAATCATGGTGGAAGGCAAGGAGGAACAAGTCCCATCTTACATGGATGGCAGCAGGCAAAGAGACACAACAGCAGAAACCCCTGATAAAACCATCAGATTTTGTGAGACTTATTCACTACCAGGAGAACAGTATGAAGGAAATTGCCCCCATGACTGAATTATCTCCCACTAAATCCTTCCCACAACATATGGGAATTATGAAAGTTCAATTCAAGATGAGATTTGGCTTGCGACACAGAGCCAAACTATATCAGATAGTAAGAATCAATATCATTAAAATGACTATATTGCCCAAAGCAATTTACAGATTCAATGCTATTCCTATCAAACTACCAATGATATTCTTCACAGAATGAGAAAAACTATTTAAAAATTAAAATGGAACTACCATGTGACCCAGCAATCCCATTACTGGGTGTATAGCCAGAGGAATATAAGTCATTCTACCATAAAGATGCATGCCAGCAAATGTTCACTGCAGCACTATTCACAATAGCAAAGACATAAAAATCAACCTAAATGACATCAATGACAGATTGGATAAAGAAAATGTGGTACACATACACCATGGAATACTATGCAGTCAAAAAGAATGAGATCATGTCTTTTGTGGGAACATGAATGGAGCTGGAGGCTATTATCCTTAGCAAACTAAAGCAGGAACAGAAAACCAAATACCATGTGTTCTCACTTATAAGTGGGATCTAAATGATAAGAACTTATGAACACAAAGAAGAAAACAACAGACACTTGGTCTGTTGTTGATGGGGGAGGGTGGCAGGAGGGATAGGAGCAGAAAAAATAACTATTGGGTACTGGACTTAATACCTGGGTGATGAAATAATATGTAGAACAAATCCCTGTGACATGTGTTTACTTACGTAACAAACCTTCATATGTACCCCCAAAGCTAAAATAAAAGTTTTAAAAAGCATATGTATGATTGTTTCTTAACTGTGTAAAAATATAAGGTTCATATAAGAAAAAGGCTGAATGAAACCTACCCAAAATATTAGCCATTAATTCTGGGTTGTGGGATTATGGGAGATTTTCCTTTAGAAAATGGGACAAATTCTTTATAATCTTCCTGATTTTCTAGCTTTTCTTTAGTGAGGAAATACTACTTTTAAAATCAGAAAAAGTGAATAGGTAACAATGTGAATGTGATATTTAGCAATTACTAAGGACTAGAACAAGTGTCATTTTTTCATCAGTGATTATCTTTATGTGAAAGCCCTCAATTTTTGTATAAGTATTGAAAGAAACCATACTATTTTTGCTTCAAGTATTTTATGGATATCTTACATACTAATATTAGCCATGATTCATTGATTCTGGATTCTTGCTGTTATGGTCCAAGTACACTATTTATGTATATATGGAAGGAATGCAATGCTTTCTGTGTTAATATTTCCCCCTCTCTTTTTTGGTTAGAGGCCAAATCTGTGTGACTTAAGTAACGTATGTGGTTTGTTTGTTTGTTTTCAGTATTTTCAGTATTAGGAAACTCTTCCAGATGAAATCCATTCAACTCTTTCTTGGATAAATGAGCAGAACAGTCAATCAGCATTTTTGTTAAAGAAGTTTCCCAAATGGGAAATGTTTCTCATGAGTCTCAAAGAATGTTGCAGAAATTTATCTCAATTTTGGAGACATAGGTCACCAGTAGTTCTGTAAATATTTTCCATCCTCAGGAAAAGATCTCGCAGTACTCGACACAATATCTGACCTAGAGGAGATCTTTAATAAATATTATTATTATTGATATGGTTAATTTTTGTATTAGTACTACATCATTGTGTCTGTAGGCCATAATGATGTCCTGTAGTGGATGATGTCATTTGAGTAGCATATTTGCTTCAAGAAACAGATCAAGAGTCCCTAGATTACTTTCGTTTAATCACTAAAGTTCAAGGTTTTACTTTTGTTTTTCCAATACCTGTTTCACATATTGAACATAGACATTGGACATCATTTATTTGACTTGAGAATATTATAGAAGGAGAATGAGAGATGCATGTAGATGATTTTGTGATGGACACATCAATGTTCAAGATTCCTCTGATCTTTTCGTCCCATTATGGGACTGATCTCATATGCCACATTATTAATTCCCCCTTATCCAGCAAAATCTGGAGGATGTCTACCTCAAAACCTTTTTTTTTTTCTTTTTCCCCTTTAGTGATATTGGCAAGCTGAGTTTCTCCAATGTCATGAGAAGTTCCTCGATCACATCTGGATCTTGATTTTTCTGGAATATACTATTAGAAAGACAGGAAAGAAATTCTTTGGGTAGAGTCATCCTTATATTACAGATAACAGTTGACCCAAGTCAGACACATTTCATTCTAAGGCATTTCCATGTAACTAAAGACAGTGTAAAATGATTTTTTTCCCCATTACCTGTGTGTGTGTGTGTGTGTTCCCGTGTGTGTGTGTGTATGTGTGTAGGAACTGGGTCATGTTGGCAGGTAGGTCAACTGCTGCCACAACTTTAAACAAATAAACAAAAAGTTTAAACAAATAAACAAAAAGACAATACTTAACCGCATGGGCAATTGATAGCAAATCGGGGCTCTAATTGGCACTGGTCAACCACTATATAATGGGAGAATGTAGTATGCTCTAGCTGTGGCTGAACTACAGAGCAGGTCAGTGGCTCAGCCTCCTGGTTCCACCTTCCCAGGGGAGGCCTCCCTGCTTCAGAGGAAAGGCTTGATGACTTTCCTGCAGATGACCTCTGTGCTTGCCATCCTACAATCCATTCTCTACACAGAAGCCTGAATGATGTTTAAGACATATAATGAATTGATTGATTGATTGATTTTGATTGATTTTGTAGCAAATTTTTATACAGAATTATTCTAGTCATTACAATTAGGTATTTTTTTGTTTTTTGAGATGGAGTCTCGCTCTGTCGCCCAGGATGGAGTGCAGTGGCTGAATCTCAGCTCACTGCAAGCTCTGCCTCCCGGGTTTATGTCATTCTCCTGCCTCAGCCTCCTGAGTAGCTGGGACTACAGGTGCCTGCCACCAAACCCGGATAGTTTTTTGTATTTTTTTAGTAGAGACGGGGTTTCACCGTGTTAGCCAGGATGGTCTCGATCTCCTGACCTGTGGCATTTAAAAATGCCACAATTAGGCATTTTTAAAAGAAATAGGCTGGGCACAGTGGCTCATGCCTGTAATCCCAGTACACTGGGAGGCTCAAGTGGGAGGATCACTTGAGGTCAGAGGTTCAAGACCAGCCTGGCTAACATGATGAAACCCCTGTTTCTACCAAAAATACAAAAAGTAGCCAGGCATGGTGGCCCACACCTGTAGTCCCAGCTACTTGGGAGGCTGAGGTGGGAGAATTGCTTGAACCCGAGAGCCAGAGGTTGCAGTGAGCTAAGATTGCACCACTGCACTCTCCCTGTAGACAAGGGGAAATGGCACAGGGTGAAGACCAAAGAGAAGTCAAAGAACAGGTTATGGCACTTTACAAAGTTAGGGTAAAGTCCTTGGATGGTATTTAAGTGTTATGGGACTTCCTGGTAGACATTTCCCCTTGTCTACTGTGCCCTGGCACAGAGGGTTTCTTTTGGCCTCTGGAAGTGGTTAAATTTGTTGCTGCGTTAGTGCCTTGCCTCCACCTGCTCTCTGCCAGCAATATTATTCCATTTCCCCACACATGTTGTCTCCGTCTTGTCAATCAGAATTCACCTCCTCAGAGATACTTCTCTGATTGCCTAGTTCATTGATGATTATCATAACCCTCTATTTTCAATTCTCTGCATAATAGTTTTCACTCTAAGTTATTTTTATTTCTTTGTTCATTGTCAACCTCCCTCATCTGCCAATGCCTGAATAAAAGCTTCATAGGTACAGAGACTTTGTCCAGTCTTATGAATCTCTAATCCTACTGTCTAGAACAGTGCCTCGTACATAGTAGGCCTTCAAAAATAATTGTTAAATGAACAAATAAATGTGAAATTGAAGCAACAATGCTGACCATAAAACATTATTGTGAAGATTAAATGAGATAATGTCTATAAAGTGCTTAAAATGGAAATGGCACATAATATATTCAATAAATCATTCTTATTATGAGTGTTGTCATTATTATTTTCTTATTTCCCTGGTTTTTCCCCCCCAGTCTTTATAACTGGGAAGTTCTTTCTTTGATGTTAACCAATTCCTGCTGCAATTATCTAATTTTCCTTTCTGTGAGTCACACAAAGTTGTAATTCTTCTGAGCTATTTGAAAATAGCAAGTTTAGCTTTTGGTATTCTTTCTTCCAAGTCGAATAATTCTAATTCTGTTCATCTTTTCCTACAGGTATTATGCTTGAAGAAGTTTAAGAATACTTATGCTATCCTGATCTGAGTCCTGAGGCAGGGCTACTGAACTGAACCATCAACACATACTAATTAGCAAATTCCTGCCCAGCTCTAATTTATCCAGACATAAAGGAAGCTACCCACACACTAGTCACTTGAAAATGACAACTTTGCAATAATAGTTCTACCTACTCCTAATGAGCAGGAGAATCCTTGCACAGACATTCTCATATACACAAAAAAATAACATTGGCTGCTAAGGGGTTCTGGTCTGTGCAACTCTTGGTTCCTTAGATATTTTTAAATATCTCCCCTCACTACACGTTAGATTTCTCCATTCATAAAAATGACATGATCATTAAAATTAGTATCTGTGAAATCATTTCATATCTGAAGTAAATACTATATTCCAACATGATCAGAGAAGTCATTTGTTCTGAGTTTTTCAACACAGAGGGCATTTATGTTCTGGGGGTTTAATGTTTAATTTAGATCTTAAGAATTGAAAACACTATGATTGCCATACTTTTCTTTTGTTACTTTGGACAGGATTTTATTTAGGGACCCTTGATTTTGATAGAGGACAGTTGCTATTTCATTAAAAAAGAAAAAATAATGTACAAATCTACTTAATGTATCAGAGAAGTTGATGGAACTTTTTAACAGTCTGGGAAACAATTACCATTTACATATTATAGATCTGTAGATTTGGAAGGGAATTCATCAGCTCACTCTGGGTGCGGCCAAACTTACTCATGTTTGGCTACTTTTCTAAGTTTCTTCTCAAAATGGAATGTACATTTAGAGAAAAGAGACAAAACAAGAGCATGTAAAAACATCACAAATGCCAAATTCATATATTTGTATATATGTTATATATCATAAATACACTTTTTTCTCCACGATGAAGTCAATTATCCTTTTTATTTTCACTCTTCATACTAAAACATTGTGAGATTGAGGCCAGTTTAAATCTGAAACACTATGGAATATTCATGACTGCAGCCTGACTAGCCATTTTGTTAAAGCAATTTAAATGATATTAGAAGTAGTAAAAACAACACTGATACTATGAAGAACCAAAATTAGTGAGATAAAAGATAGAACTAAGAAAAATCCAAAAATAACTGAGGAAAAGAACTGAATTGCAAGAGATTAGAAATGACATTATGGCTGTGAAGAATAGTCAATGGAGATTTAATACAGAGAAAATAGCAATTCATGGACAAGAAAAGAGAAAAAATAAAACATTTAATGATATAAGAAAACTTTCCTAGAATGAAGGACAATCTGACTCTGCAGATTGAAAGGGATTATTGTAACCTGAGAAAACTTAATAAATAACAACCCATATCAAAGTATATTCTGGTGATGTTAAATAACATCAAAAAAGAAAAGGAAATGAATAAAAGAAATTTCTGTAATCATTCAACAATAGAAAGAGAAGCAGATCACTATTACTTTATTTCTACCCCTACTTCCATAAAAATCAGCCCACAAAAACAAAAACAGGCCAACAGTTCAGCCTGATCTCAAGCACTTCAGGAACATTTTCTGATGAAGACAATGGAATAACATCTAAAGAATGCAGAGGGGAAAGAGTGTCACTCAGCCAAGATGTCTTTCTCATGTAAGAGAAATACTAAAATATTCACAGGAATGGAATTATTCATGTACCCTTCCTGGAAAATTTTTTGAGAAACATAACTCAGCTAACCAGATTAAATGTAATAACAATAATGTAAAAAGAAAGAAAGAATCCTAACTTTGTAAGTGAAATAAAAAGAACTAGAAATAGCATCAAACTGACTTAGATTTTAAATTAAGGGCAATAATTTTAATTGAAAGTATAGAGAAATGTCTTCTTATACTGACACCTGAAATTAATATTTATAAAGGCAGGACTGAGCTGGTGGTAAAGTCGGAAAACAATTAGAGGCCAGAGACAGAAGAAAGGGTGATACCACAGGTAGAAGTGAACTCTGATCTGTGTTTGCCTTGTGCAATATCCCCTTATACTCTCTTAAATCCCTGGAGGATTTTCCCTAAATTTTGATGGGCCAAATATTCTCAAGGGACAGGAGCAAAAACTGGAGCTTAATCCAGGGGAGGGTGTATTGAATACCTTCGCATAAATTTAGAACTCCTAAAAGATGTCATCTTCAGTGAGTAAAAAATCAATGAGACAAAAAAGGACTATTCAATTAGAAGTAACGGGGGAAAATTTGTTGTCCTTACAAAGGATAAAAAAATTAAAAATGACTTTCTCTTTACACCTTACACAAAAATCATTTCCAGACGCATTCATGACTTGAAAATGGAAAGGCCAAATTTAAGCCTTTTAGAAAAAAATAGGAAATATCTTCATGATTTCGAGGTAGGGAAAGACTTCCTACGCAAGACACCAAAAGCATCTAAACATAAAGGAAAAAATTATTATATTTGACTATATTAAAATCAAGAACTTCAGCTTATCAGAAGAAACCTTATTTTCTCTGAGAGAGAGAAAATAAGAGTTATAAAGAGGGAGAAGATATTTGCCACACATGTGACCAAAGGGTTAGTCTCAGAATGCAAAAAGAACTCCTTTGAATCATTAAGAAAGAGATGAATAAACTAATAGAAAAATGGGCAATTTTCATGAACAGTCATTTTCTAGAGGGGGAACTACAAACAGCCAATAAATATATAAAATATTATTGCTCTTATTATATGTCAAGACAATGTAAATAAATACTACAATAGTATCCTTTCATATCAGATTAATAAAAGTTAAAAAGTCAGTTAATACCAAGTGTTGGCAAGAAAGCAACAGGAGCTTTCAAGGGCTGCTTGTGGGAGTGTAACTTGTTACAATCACTTTATTAAACAATCCAGCACTAACTGGTAAAGATGAATATGTGCATACTCTATGACCCAGGAATTTATCTTCTATGTATAAATCTTAGAGAAACTTTTACAGGTGAACCAGGGCATGTTCAGAAAAGCATCATTCCTATTAACAAAAATCTTAAAGTAATACAAATATCCATCAACAATGATGATGGATTGAAAAACTTAAGGATATACATATACTGTGCTACTATGTAGCAGTAAAAATAAATGAACATGCTGTATGCTATCTGTATATGTAAACACATATGATGCTAAACCACAGAAGGAAGTTACAAAAATATAGAATGATTTTGTTAAGCAAAGTTGAAACAAGGCAAATGAAATGATATATTGTTTGGAGGAACACACATGTGGTAAAACTATGAAGAAAAGCAAGGGAATGCTCAGTGCTATTTCAGTGTAGGATACCGCTGAGGGCACAGAAATGGGACGATCAGAAAGCAGCACATGGGCCCTCTGCATGGATCAGAGCAGTGTGAGGGACATGGGTGTCATTTTCTATTCTTTATTAAGTGGTGAAAATATACTGTATGCACTTTTAGTGCATACAATTTTTAAGTAATAAACATTTTAAGACGTTAAATGGAAAACTATAATAAATATGGTGAAAAGTGATTTTATTGTAATAGATTGACCAAAGTACAAGTGTACATCAAGAAAAGTAATTTAGGGTAAAAAGTGTTAATAAAAGCAAAGCAAATGATTTTATATGTTGGCTCAAATACAAAATTAAGACAACAATTATAAAGAGGACACCTAGGAGCCAAAAAGAGGCAGCTTTTAAAAAAATAGAATGCAAAGCCCAGAAACAGACCCAAGCACATATAGAAATCCAACATGATTGTAAATATTTTGATCATATTTACTAGGTACATTGCTACTTGAACTTAAATTAACTCCTGATTTAAATGTAGAATGAAGCCATAAATATATGACTCAGAATGCAGCTTAAATGTCACTTCCTACAGGAAGTTTTCTTTGACGTCCCTGGAAGTCCATAAATGCCCCTGCTATGGGCTTCCATAACAGCCTATATGTTCCCCATTACTACAAGTAACATTCTTCATAGCAGTTCTGTGTTCAAATCCATCCCATTCTAACCCCCTAAAAGACTATGAGCTCGATGAAGGTATGATACTGTTCTTGTTTTTGTGTTTTGAGACAGGGTCTCAACCCTGTAGCCCAGGCTGGAGTACAGTGGTGTGATCACGGCTTACTGTGGCCTCCAACTCCTGGGTTCCAGAAATCCTCATGCCTCAGCCTCTTAAGTATCTAGGGCTACAGGTACATATCACCATGGCCAGCTAATTTTTTTTTTTTTTCATTTTTTCAGAGACAGAGTCTCACTATTTAGCCCATGCTGGTCTCAAACTCCTGGGCCTCAAGCAATCCTCCCGCTTATGCCTCCTGAGTCACTGGGATTACCCGTATGAGGCATTGCACCCAGCCCCCTATTTTATCTTATTCACTCTGTGCCTGGCACAGAGTAGTTGTTCAATAAACATATGTTAAATTCACACATAAATAATCAAAGAGATGGATATTGATTTGATATGGGGCAGGCCTATGAAAGCAGAAGCCATAGCAGCAAATAATTGAATAATTGACTACATCAGACACAAAAACACAATAATTCTATACCCAGAGAAAAGGCAAATGGCAAAGTCAAGAAATGTATGGTATTGAGATAGAAGAATAGGGAATTAGGGTAACCAAGGGTTAAGGCAGAAGCAAGAGAACAGCAGGTGCAGCCAGTTCTAGGCAAGATTAGGCAGTAAACAGACCACATTATCACTCCTGTGACGACAAGACAAAAGTCTCCCCTTCAGCCTCGGACTGGTCAGGGCAATCCTTCATAGGGTGTAACCAGTTGGAGGCCTCTAAAGGGGACCTAGGAGTGTTATCAAGTTTTTTTTAGCTTAATAAAAACCCTAAAGAATATTGCAGTGGGGTGGGGGTGGCTCTTGAGTTGATTGCTAGAGCCCGCTCCCACTCTGTGGAGTGTACTTTTGCTTCAATAAATTGGTGCTTTTGTTACTCTGTTCTTTTGTTGCTTTGTTTGTGTGTTTTGTTCAACTCTTTGTTCAACAAGCCAAAAACCTGGACAACTTACAGTCAAGACCTTTCATTCGGTAACAGTGTTAAAATGTTAGGCAAAGAGTTACTATCCCTCACTTAAAAAAGCTCTTATAAGTCAATAAGGAAAAAAATGAGCAAAGGAATTTCATACCCACTTCATATATATGCACAAATTTATTATGTCTCATGGATCTGTGAATTAATGGGTCTCAGCTGGACAATTCTTGCTTGGCATCTTTCATGAAGTTGCAGACAGGTGTTGGCTGGGGCTGCACAACCAATATGGCTGACTGGCATGGTCAGCAGCTCCTGATGGCTGATGGTTGAGAACCCAGATGAGGCTGTTGACCAGAGTGCCTATGTGTGGCTTCTCATGAGCTTCTCACAGTGAGATGCTAGGTCCATCCTACCAGTGAGTATTCCAACAGTTCCAGGGGAAACTGCACAGCCCTAGTAACTAGCCTCAAAAGTTATTCAGCCTCGTTTCTGCCATGTTTGCTTTCCAGCTAGGCACTAAGGATAGCTCAGATTTCCAGATGGAATTAGATTCCCATCTAAATGGGGGAAGCAGCCCATGTGTCTAGGAAGTGCAGGCATGGATGGCAGCCATCTTTGGAGGCTATCTACCACACCAACCTATCTGTTGCCTGCTTATTTAGCTATCCTGGACAGAAGCACTCAGATTTCTGTCCCAGGAAAGATGTACATCTGTTCTACTGGATCTTGGTTTGAAACCACTTGGTGTTCAGTGGCCCTGTAATTTGTGCTCTGCTCATGGTTTTATTATTTTTCTTTAAATCGTAATTTCTTTTTCAAAACCAGCTTACTTCTAGAAATCTGTAGTGACTTTTATTTTATTTTCTTATTTTTTTAGTTTTTGCAAATGACTAGCTTTGGTAGTCATCCTTAAGGTCATCTAGACAGTGAAGGTGGCTTTTGAAAAATGATGACCAGGTCTGCTTCCTCCCACCTTTTTGAATTGTCCCTTGCAGTTCTCAAGTTACAGGAAATTTTGTCATGTTTGCTTGCAGTGTGTGTGTGTGTGTGTGTGTGTGTGTGTGTGTGTGTGTGTTGGGGGAGTGTCACTTCACTGGGAAAGCTCTTTGAATCTGAAAGACAGTTTTGCATTTATTTGAAAGCTTTTATTTGTGAGCTTGAGTAGTCCAAAGTGTCCTTGTCTACAAGCCCCGCCTTTGCTAACTCCTATTATTATCTTGCTACAGAAGGTCATGCCAACTGCTTAATTACATGGAAAGTTATGAAACAGCTAGGGCACCAGAACATTGTTCAACTGTGGGCTCCTAAAGGAAAATAAACTCTTCTTACACTGGGAATGGCTGCCAATAACCAGGCAAGTTTGTCTGTTTGTGGCCACATGTATAGCTCGCTTGTATAAAGGGATTCTGTGGTTGGACAAAAATCCTGGATTCACCTTTGCTAATAGCACCAGCATCTTAGTACAATAGAACCCTTTTAATTCAGAGAGAGATTAAATCTGACTACTTCAAGTCAGACTTTTCCTTTCATTCAATGTAAACAATAAAACCTCTCTATGAAAGCTTTCCTGCTTCACTCAGAAATAGGCTAGTATGTTTCATGGTATATCCCTAATCAACCATTGGTGTGATAAAAACGTGCATTTATTAGAGATGATTATGTAGTTTAGGTTACTATAATCCTCCTGCCCCTCAATGATCAGGAAAAAACAATTTGTGTGAAGAAAATTCATGTTCAGAAAAGTGAAGGCTTTTCATTTGGTTCAACCTGTCAGATTCTTGTTTTGGTCTAATTCTCACCTTGAAAACAAACAGACTTCAGCATTTCATGCATCGCCTTTGCTTTATCCGCCTTTATACGAAGACCACGCTAATTCTAAGTAAACTCCTTGGAGAGTTAGGCACTGAAAGAGAAACAGAAACAGACCCTTTGAGAAAGAGTTTCTCTCCTGAAGAAGTATTTTTCACAAGGAATAACTGGGATAGCCACTAACTCTTGCTTCTACAGGAAACAGCTTGCCCTGCTGCAGAGGGTGGGGCGCTCTCTTATTTCTCTAAACACTTTTGGAGGAAAAAAAGAATCAGGCTCCAATGCCAAAAGACAACTTTAACCCTCAAATCCCAGAACCTAAGGTCAACCAAAGGTTACACATGCAGTGCTTAAACCAGAAGGTTGGCAAACTCTCCAGGCAGCGTCTGTCCCTGCTGAAATCTATAGCTGAAATCGAGGCCATGGAAACAGGGCTTGCACATTCTAAGTCCAAGGTACCTGTGATTTATGAAGTGGTGTGAGGCACTGGTCAGGACATAAAGTTAAATACTGAAAAAGACTCCTGCTCCCACGGCTGCCCTTCCTTCTTGAAACCTAATTTAGACCATATCAAAGTTTTTATAAAGACATTCCTGATACCATTGTGCTGTAAATCCTGTCTGATCCAACCTTCAAATATTTATGTAAACTGAAATATGTCTGGAAAGAAGTCAAAACAAAACAAATATGCCACACCATCTCATTCCAGCAGGTCCTTCCTTCCTCATTTACATTCAAGCGTAAACCTCTCCAACTGGCTTCCAACTGTTAGGGCTGGTTAATTAGTGATAATTGCAGAGACTATTTCTTTGAGTGCCCTGATGGCCTTATGTCTTGCAACCAATTTAGCCTGGAGTTTTTAGCACGTGTGAAATGCGTTGGTAGCATTAAAAAAAAAATCATTACAGATAAGTGCAGTTGGTTTAGTCTTCCTATGACCAGCTGTAGCAATAATTAGTGCTTTTGAAATATCTACAGGTTGGTCCCAATGTATTCCTTAAGCTCTGCACTCAGCCTTTGCTTTTACTCTGTCATTAGAGTGGGTTGTTTCTTCTTGGGATCCTTATGGGTGAAGTGCTCTCAGTTTCAGATGCAGTTTGCTAATGATAATTTGCGTCACTTGTAAGTTGTAGCAACATGAAGATCTCATGGTCTATCTTTTAGTCCATGATATCATGTAATTAGAGAGAGTGGAAAATAGGAAAGAATTTAAAAGTGGCTGTGTACTCATATTACAGCTTTAAAACCCAAGGGAAGAAAAGAGGAGGCAGCCATTTGTGTTAAGAATGAAATGCTCTTATACACTTTGGAAGGTATGTTGTACTCTTTTGACACTGGAATTAAAAATGGAAGTAAATGATCTTTGTCCACACAAAATTTGCTTCTTTAGGTTATAGTAGTTTGGGGATTTTATTCATTCATCCACACTTATTGCACACTAAGACTGTGCTATGTTTAGAGAGACGAGAATGACTGAGTGAATGGGTCACTGAACCTGCATGGGGGAGTTCACTTTCACATACCGTATCTTATTTGAGATTTACTACAGTTCTGGGAGGTAATGAAAGGCAGGTGTTAATTACCCAATTTCTGTCCCTTGCAGGTGAGGAAACTGAAGTGCAAAAAGGTTAAGTGACTTGCTCTTTGTCATACTAGTGGGAGCCAAGATTAGGAACCAAGGCTCTGACTCCAAGTTTAGTCTTTTTTCCCGACATCTTGAGGTCTCAACGTTGGGAAATGGGACAAATACAAATAGGCTTGTAAAAAAAAATGGCCGCCATGGTCACATTCCATTGACTAATTCAGTTATATATACCAGAGCTAGGTCTTCTGGCCAGTGAGAGATGCAAATATATAGGGAGAACACAGGAGTGATGAGAGTCCCTACAGACATGGACTGCGCTCCTGCGTGAAGCTTATGGGGCCTTTATTTTGAATTAAATAAACATTGCTTCAAGTTTGTAAATTTTCTTAGGGAAAGGTGGTGATAATGATGATGACGGTGAAGAAGAAGAAGACACAAATAACAGCGACTGAAACAACAGCCAGGGGTTATATTTAGTGAGTGTTTACTATGTGTTAGGTGCTCATCTAAGCACTTTAAAAAATATTAACTCTTTCTTTCTTTCTTTCTTTCTTTCTTTCTTTCTTTCTTTCTTTCTTTCTTTCTTTCTTTCTTTCTTTCTTTCTTTCTTTTTTTTTTGACACAGAGTATTGCTCTGTCACCCAGGCTGGAGTGCAGTGGTGCCATCCTGGCTCACTGCAA
Source organism: Macaca nemestrina (assembly GCF_043159975.1). NCBI lineage: Eukaryota > Metazoa > Chordata > Mammalia > Primates > Cercopithecidae > Macaca > Macaca nemestrina. Next base: position 118,895,024 of record NC_092130.1, read on the forward strand.
GCTCCACCTCCCAGGTTCATGCCATTTTCCTGCCTCAGCCTCCCAAGTAGCTGGGACCACAGGCATCTGCCACCACGCCTGCCACCACGCCCGGCTAATTTTTTTTTTTTTTAAGTAGAGACGGGGTTTCACCATGTTAGCCAGGATGGTCTTGATCTCCTAACCTCATGATCTGCCCACCTCGGCCTCCCAAAGTGCTAGGATTATAGGTGTGAGCCACGGTGCCCGGTCCAAAAGTATTAACTCTTTTAATCCTCTCAACAACCCTATGAGGTAAATATTATCATCCTAATTTGACAAAGGAGGAAAAGGAGGCATGTAGAGTCAAAGAACTTTGCCCCAGGATGTCCTGTTGCAGGTATAGGATTTGAACTGGCAGTCCGTCTCTAGCACCTTCTGAGCTGTTTTGCCTCCCAATCTTCTTCAGCCGATGCTTCTCCCAATAGATGAAAATATATGTAAAACCTTTCCCCATGGCTTCAACTCTTGGAACTGAAGTCTTTCTCAAAACTTGCCTGACCACTACTTCTAATCCAGATGGTGCAGAGAAGGGGCCAATAAAAGAAAATTTGGGTATTTACTGATGTGGGCTCATAGTGGTGAGCAGCTTAGGAGAAGGAGGCTCAGACTAAATGGAGAACTGTGAGAGGCTGTCACCATGTGTCTCCCTATAAAGCGGCCAGTTGTCACACTGCCCTTTGTGCAAAGTGAGAAGACAATCATGGCTGACTGTCCTAGGCCATCAAGAGGGAGCCTACTGGGGGTTCTTTGTGGCTCATCAGTGTGCTCCAAATGGGGAAGAATCAGTTGCATCCAAATTGGTGCAACCCCTCCAGGAATTAGAGCCTCCACTTGTAGATTTCTAAGGAGCTGCCATCTCTCCGTCTGTTTCAGAACTAAAAGCTCTGTGGCATAGGTCTTTTTTACAGGCTAAAGTCCTTTAAATGGGTACATAATGTACCTCTATTGATTTTTCTGTTGACTATTGCTTTATTATATGGTTCAATCAACTTTGCTTTACACCATTCCATATAAAGAAATAGGTATTGAATTTCACTAAGAGTTTCATTTCAGGCATATTTTGACTCTTATCTGTATGGTCTCTTAACTTTCAATAGATACTCAGTATGCCTGCTTTTAAGTGGACTGTTTCTTCAGTCTCTTCAGATACTAAAGGAGACTGGCAGTCAAAATAGATTTTAAAACAAAGGGGAAGAGTGAAAACAAATTTGAATAAATGTTTGTTTGTGACTAATGTCCTTATATTTATAAAGAGTGCTTAAGAAGTCACTGCTCGAGAGGTGTAGTATTTTGAGATTGGGGGGTGCCTTATGGGGAGATTATATTCCAGCTCACCAAGCTACTCATGCCTGGGACCTGCATTCTTGTCCTCTTTGAGTGCTGCTTAGAGACCAGTTAGTTTTATAGCACAAAGTTAGAAAGTGAGCCAGTGTGGTAAAGCTGAGTAGGTCTAACAAATGTTTTAGGTCGGATTGCTAGAATCACACCCATTATACGACTTATTTAGTAATAAAGTGTTCTAAGAAAAAACCAGGAAGGAAGTGAGGAAGCAAACAAGTAAGAAGGGAAACCAAGCAATGGTGTGATTTCAGGTGAACTCCCATCCCTTAGCAGAAGGATGCAAAGCTGAGGGACTAACACACAGATCTGGGTGGAACATGGCAGAATTGCTACATAGCCTATTCCTGCAGGTGCAAATCCTGGAGGAAGAGTCCAGATGTGTCCCTGAGGGCTCAGAGAGGGGAGAAATTGTGGCATAATTCTGGAAGGGGAGGAATAGACAGCTGTACTTGGAGGCATGGAAGTAGGTGGCAATTCCCTCAAACTGTGAATGGGACAGGGCTTGGGCTGCATCCCCAAAGGATAGACCACTGCTATGCTCTTTCCTGGAAGATAAGAGAGATGAGAAGACTGCTTAGGAACAGAGTGCTCCCAGCCTCGGCATGGAACAACCACTTGTTTTCAGTGATTAATGAGCATCTCAGGTCTGACTACTGTGGAGAAAATCTCCAGGCTCTTGTAGCATTTTCTGGTTACAAATCAAGCCCTGAGTTGACCTAGATGGAGACCCTTGATGGAGAGTAAAGGATCCAAAGTAGGGTTTCGTAATCCATTTTGGGACAGTTTTTTTTTTGTTTTTGTTTTTTTTTAGTTTTTAATTTTTGTGAGTATACAGTAGGTGTGTATTTTTATGGATTATGTGAGATGTTTTGATACATGCTTACAGTGAATAATAATCACATCATGGAGAATGGAATATCCATCCCCTCAGGCATTTATCCTTTGTGTTACCAACAATCCAGTTATACTCTTTTAGTTATTTTTAAACGTACAATTAAACTTTTATTGACTATAGTCACTCTGTTGTGCTATCAAATAGTAGGTCTTATTCATTCTTTCCAAATATTTTCTGTAGCCATTAACCATCCCATCCCCACTTCCTCCTCAGCCACTTACTACATTTCCCAGCCTCTGGTAACCATCCTTCTACTCTCTATCTCTATGAGTTCAATTGTCTGATTATGAGATCCCACAAATAAGTGAGAACATGCACTATTGTTGTTCTGTGCCTGACTTATTTCACTTAACATAATGACCTCCAGTTACATCCACATTGTTGCAAATGGCTGGATCTTGTTCTTTTTTTATGGCTGAATAGTACTCATTGTATATATGTGCCTCTGTAGGAAATGAGTTCACTTTAGGTGTGTGGACTTGTTTCTTGGTCCTCCATTCTGTTCCATTGGTCTATGTGTCTGTTTTTATACCAGTACCATGCTGTTTTGGTTACTATAGCTCTGTAGTATAATTTGAATCAGATAATGTGATACCTCCAGTTTTGTTCTTTTTGCTTAGGACAGCTTTGACTATTCTGGGTCTTTTGTGGTTCCATATAAATTTTAGGGTAGTTTCTTCTATTTCTGTGAAGAATGTCATTGGTATTTTGATTAGGATTGCATTGAATATGTAGATTGCTTTGTTTAGTATGGACAGTCTAACAATATTGATTCTTCTAATCCATGAACATGGAATATCTTTTCATTTTTTGGTAATATGGTTTAGCTGTGTTCCCACTCAAATCTCAACTTGAATTGTATCTCCCAGAATTCCCATGTGTTGTGGGAGGGACCCGGGGGAGGTAATTGAATCATGGGAGCCAGTCTTTCCTATGCTTTTCCCATAATAGTGAATAAGTCTCACAAGATCTGATGGCTTATGAGGAGTTTCTGCTTTTGCTTCCTCCTTATTCTTCTCTTGCCACCCCCATGTAAGAAGTGCTTTTCACCTCCCACCATGCTTCTGAGACCTCCCCAGTCATATGGAACTGTAAGTCCAATTAAACCTCTTTTTGTTCCCAGTTTCAGATGTGTCTTTATCAGCAGCGTGAAAATGAACTGATACATTTGGTATCTTTTTCAAGTTATTTCACCAGTGTTTTATAGTTTTCATTATAAATGGGTCTGAAAATTTTTTATGTGCCCACTGTACGTTTATAGCACTGTACCTTAATTCTTACAGGATCTCAGTTGAGACCCTATAACTATAACTGTCACTCTCAGTCAGAGGGACTCACAGAGTTTAAGCAGAACACAGCTACTTTCCCTTCCCAAACTACCTCTTCAAATTCATCCTGGTGGCTGACGCCTTTCAGGCAATAGATAGTAGTCTCTCACTCCTAGTCAGAAAAACAGTTTCAGTTTAGTTATTATTATGTCTAGGCAAATGTGATAATAAAAATGTACACTTATTTCGAAGTTAAAGTTTCTATCACTGCTACCCCGCCCCAAGCCCAGACCTGCAGTGGAAGAAAGAGGACTGGCTTCTCCATCTTACTGCCTTGATTTTTTCTGCCTTCTCATTCAATCTCTAGGTTGCCTTGGGCCCCTCCTGGGTTGAAGCAAAGGAAGGGGAGGAGTGCAGAGGCAGGACCGTCCCGACTTGACAAATCCTATTGTGCGTCATCTCAGAGCCTACGCGTGTTTAAGGCTGGCTCTACCAGAGAATTTGGCAAGTTCTTCAGGTAGAGTCTGCCCATATAGGGATAGCTCATGTGGTTCTCCTGCTGATGGCATAAAGTTTCTCAGCTTGCGGGGGCTGGTGGTTTGCCACCAAAGGCATGTGGCATCCATTTGCCTCTCCAGACAATCCTCTTGTTTAGGATCCAAGGTGATCTCAGCCTGCCCTCTCTTCTCTGTGGCTGATATCTGATCCATGGGAAACATTCAAGCTTCCTCTACTCTGACTATCTCTGGGTGCACTGTCTGATCACAGTGCAGTCATCCCTCTTTTATTCCACTGGAGAGGTAGCCTGCTAGCCCTTACTACTCACCCTTTACGTGGTTTATGCATGAGACAGACACCTGACCACTGTGACCCCATTTTCAGTCCACACCTATCAGTCTCTTAGAGTGGACCATTTATGCCACCTTCCCTCGATTTCAGATAAAGGAAAAGCACCCACAACCCTTATCCCATGGGTGGGAGTGGGACTTACAGCACTCCCATAGTTCTCTCCAAAAATATTATTCTATTTAGTGCCCGTTCACCTTTCAATTTAGTAGGGTGTACTCTGAGTGTGGCGAATGGCTAATTGTGGCTAAAGCCTGGTTTGTAGACACTGCCTTTGCAAACCCTACCTTGTAGTCTCACATTTCGCTTCAGAGTGTGGTGTCTATTGTCTGATCACTAAATATAAGTGGTTATTGATGAATTATTGCATATATTGATTCATTAACTCAATGAACATTGAGTACATTCAGCATGCTAATACCTAGAATATAGCTATGGTATATGCAAGAATACATATTTTAGAATTGTGAAATCCCTTCTATATATAAAAGCTGTAAGTTATTGTCAATGGTATAGTTTTCATGTTGAGTGGTAGTTTTGTGGATATTTAGCATAAAATGAATACATTAATTAATAAGAAGGACCACTCATGGATCAATAACGAGAATACTTCATAAATCAAAGATTATAATTAATCTAATTCTGTATACCCAAGTTTTTTTTAAAAAACCTTCTTGGGGATCTCTGAGTCTAGACACTAAAAGCAACAATCATAAACATTTATCAAGCATGACTATGTGCCAGGCATTGTGCTAAGTGTTTTACAAACAACACCTCATTTATTCTTTTTAACAACCTTAAGATATAGGTAGTAATAGTCTCTTTCCCATTTTATATATGAGGAAACTGAGTCTCAAAAGAGCTAAATAACTTGCCCAAATTCCCATGGCAGAGTGTGGAACAAAATTCAGGTCTGTCTGACAGCCAACCTCACTACTGCTTTCCACACATAAATGTCTGAATATTTAATGGGTTGTGCTCCAAGTCAGGAAGAGACGGTATGTTGACCTGGAAAGAAGAAAGGCTTCGTAGTCAGTCACAGATCAATTCAGAGATGGCTTCAGTACTGTTAGCTGTACGATTAGGGATGAATTCAAAGTGATAGAAACTTTAACAAATCAATCTTGACCGCTGAGCCCAACTATAAACTGGAGGATGACAAGACTTAGTTTTCAGTGTTGTTGTGAGAGGAGATTATGACTCTGCATCAGCAGGCACATTTGAAGCCTCAATAAATCACACGTATTATTGTTTCATTCCTGCTCTTACCCATAAAATGCCTTGCAAGCAGAGAAAAGGAGACAGGCTAGACTGGGATCTCAGACTCCAGTGATCTGGAACGTTTCTGCTTGGAAGATCAAGTTCCATTGATCTAGAACTTGTCTCTATGGTGGTTAATCTATGTGGTTGTTAAGCCATGCTAGGCAGTGGAGTCACAGAGCAACCTTGGGCGAAGGGTTCAAGATCCGTGTTTCTCCTCGAGTTGGACTTCTGAATACATTCTTTTCCCCACCGGAAAACACACACTTCTTCCCAGGGCCTTGCTGCTCCTGGCCAGCATGTGATTCGTATCTGGCAAAATCTCTCTTCTGGCAGGAGAGCGGTTGGGTTTTGGCTGGGGTAGACACTGTAACGCTGTGGAGTTACTCTGCAGGGGACAAAACGAGAGAAGCCCAAGGGCTTCCATCCCCCACTCCCTGCCCCTGCAGAATTCTCAGCTGAGTGCAGTAACAGTGTGACTGGGCACTTTAAGTCTGCCATTGTGCCTTAACATCCTCCTTGTCGTTGCCTGTTAGCATCTCCTTTCTGAGAGGGTGGCAGAGGCGGGGCCACATATGAACTTGAATGGTGACGTGGGGTGCTGTTGCTATTTCTCGCCAATTCCCAAACTTCCAGCTGCATATCCAAGTCTCTGGCTTGGAGCCAGGCAGCCAGAGAGGCAGGAGAGAAGGACCTAGGCAAGAAGAACAAGAAGGCCCCACTGCACAGCTCCATCCTCATCCTCTCTGTTCATATCCCTCCAGTGTGGAGCTCAGTTGTGGGGTCCCCAGCACCTCCTCAGCAGTCAGCTTCCTGAAGCCCCAGGATGCTTTCACTCCCAGCCCTGCTTCCTCTCCACACCTTTCCCGCTCCTCCCTGCATCTCAAATTGGTTCTTAGAACCGCTGCCACATCCAAAGAACTACTTGTGAAATACCTTTGTGATTACAGTTTCTGTGTTTAATTAGAAGCTGGGCATTAAGCTTCCAAACACCACAAAATGAAAGCTTGAGATTCTTCCAACAAACCCCAGCTTTCCACGAACGTGGGCTGACTCATCCATCTGTCTCCTTCTCTCCCCCGTTGCCCCAGCCCTGTCTTTCATGCTGAAGTCATTCACTTTCTTCACCTGGATTTGGAAAATTGCTGATGTCTCATTCAGCTTCATTCCTAGGTTGTCCTTCAAAAGCAGGGACATGCAAAGTGGCTGCCTGTGGCAGAGGCAGCAGGAGAGAGGCACACTTGTTGAGTCTGAGAACCTCACAAAGACTGTTAATTAATTGCTCATTTCGACAAATGAGAACAGATTGCAAATGCATAGTTGAACGTGGAGCAGGAAGAACATCTTGCTCTTGTAACTTGGTTTTAAACGTTGCATCTAGAAGATGTCACTTATTTCCTTTTATGAATTGAGATAAAATGGTTCTAATTCTTTCACTGTATTCTGGCTTTAGAACCCTGTGAAAGAATGTTTATTCTTTTGCTCTTGGTGGGAATTGGATGTCTGTCGATTTAGCATATGTTTAAAATATTTTAGCTTTGGAAAACTGCCCTGATAGCCTTCTCCCTCTAGTCAAAATTAATCTCATCTTCCCGCAGCTCTCACAGCCAGTGATTCATGGCTCTAATACAGCCCTTCTCATATTCTTCTTTATTCTATAAAGACTTACTTTTCTATAAAGACTTTTATTTCTGTTTGTCTCTTACATCCAATTGAAAGCTTTATGTGGAGAAGAACTCTGTCTTACACATCTTCGTGATTACCTGAGTCTAGTCTGGTACATTATATTTGGCAGCATTCAGTACATATTACATTGAACCTGCAAGATCACAGAGAGAGGGGGATTTTGAGGGTGGCAACAACCACTTTTGTAGCAGACGCTGTTGGTGTCCAACCTATGTCCCCTTGGCTACCCCAGAGTTTGGCTGTAGTCACCTGCTGTGTAGATGGACAACCTCCTGCTTCTCTCTGTCTGTGGGCATTCTTCAGCCATAGAAATGAGCTTGGAAGCAGCCAGGCATAGTGGCTCACACCGGTAATCCCAGCACTTTGGGAGGCCGAGATCGGCGGATCACAAGGTCAGGAGTTCAAGACCAGCCTGGCCAACATAGTGAAACCCCATCTCTACTAATAATACAAAAAATTAGCTAGGTGTGGTGGCAGACGCCTATAATCCCAGCTACTCAGGAGGCTGAGGCAGGAGAATCCCTTGAACTCAGGAGGTAGAGGTTGCAGTAAGCTGAGATTGTGCCATTGCACTCTAACCCCTGCGATAGTGTGAGACTCTGTCAAAAAAAAAAAAAAAAAAAAAAAAAAAAAAAAAAAAAAAAAAAAAAAACAAGAAAGAAAGAAAAAAAGAAAGAAAGAAAGAAAAAGAAAAGAAAAGAAAAAAGAAAAGAGCTTGGAAGCACACAGGTTAGTCTGCAAGTGCCAGGGAATTATTGCCCAAGGAATAACCCTTGGCCAAAGAGGGAAAGGCTTGGCTGGATAAATAACCCAACGTCCTTGCCCTCATTCTGAGGAATGTTCTGCAGTCTCCTAAGGGTTTCCTGCTGGAGTAAGCCCTGCTTGCCCAAAGCTTCTTAACACATTCTTTATTAGCTTTCCTCCCTTCCCTGTTTCATATTCCCTGTGCTCCCCTGGGATCAACAGCCAAAAGAACAACTTCACCCAAGCCCTTACCTCCAAGGAAGTGCCACAGGGGAACTCAAAGGCCCTTAATCATTAAAAAAACTTTAGAGATGCTGGCTGAGCCATCAATGAGAACATGGATGCATACACAGAACCTACACCTTGTTATCTCTGCTCTTCAAGCAATGGAGCTGGAGAGACACAGAAGCAATGAAGCCGAATACTGTGAGTGGGGCTTCTGCACAGCGGGAGAGGGAATTTCTACTTCTGGCCAGGAAACAGAGCTGGAGCCTTGTAGAAAGGCTCGAGGTAATGTAGTCAAAGGGCAAGCTTAGAGCAGTATGTGAAGGAACTCACCAAGGATTAGAACCAGCCAAGGGTCAGACAAACCAAATGAGATCAGAGGAGGAAAGTGGTGTCTTGGCAGAAAGCACTTCCAGACGCATAGTCACAGGAATCTTCAGGAGAGGGGCGAAGAAGAGGGCATGGATTGCCAGGCGCAGGAGAGTCTAAAGCTGGTTTGGTGGGGAAGAGTTTGGCTGCGTCTGTGCAGGATCCAAGAGAGGGGGACAGAGGAGCTGGGTGTCTGCTGTCAATGTGGCCAATTAGGAACACAGTCTCAGGCTTGGGTCTCAAGCCCCAGTGATATAGAACTTGTCTGGTTTTAGCTACTCTATATTCATTTCTTAGAGAGAGAGAGAGAGAGAGAGAGAGAGAGAGAGAGAGAGAGAGAGAGAATGTGTCTGTGTCTGTGTGTATGTGTGAAATTTCTCTTAACTGAAACACAGGGCAGAACCCTAGAGGAAACCAGTGCTGTACTTTTCTGCTTATCTGTCAACACAGTCTTAGTGCACGAAGTCTTGGTCTTAGTGGCTGGGCGTGGCAGTTTCCCAGAGGTGGGGGGCTGTAAAAAAGAGAGAGAAAGGGAGACCTGACAGAAGATGGAGACCAGATAGAAGGCATCTGCTACGTGCATAGGTGCCCCTTTCTGAACGGGCTGCTTTTTGGTTACGAGATGCATTCCTGAAATCGATTTTAAGACACTCTGTGTTGGGTGATGTAACAGAAGCACTGTTGGTGCACAGATTTGAAAAATAATGGCGCATCCCTCCTCAGGGTTTGACAGCTTGGTAACTTGCAACGATGTTTTCTTTTAATAATGAAGCCAAGTGCTTTGTCAGACAAAAATAGAACAAAACATCCACTAATTTTTGCATGCAGGAGTAAGACAACAGTATTGGGAGATCTCAGCTGTAAATGTGCCAGCTCTGGGAAGTTTGGTTAAGTCATTTCACCATTTGCCTGTTTCCTCACCTATAACCAAGGAGGCAGCCAAGCCATCCCTAGTATTTGCTGGAATTCTGAGATCCTAAGTGAGATTGTTGAGTCTGGAGAGGTTGGATTCAGTGATTGACTAGGAGGATTGACTAGTTTGTGTTACTGTGTTCTATACGGCAAAGCTTGGGTTCAGCACTTTGGCCAACTTGGATTCCATAGAATTGAGAATGTAAGAGCCTTTCCAAAAGTCATATTAATTGAAACTATGTGCAGTCTGACTTAACTTCCATCTATATGCCTCCTTTCCCTTCTTCTAAGTCGTTTTTTTTCCCAGTATTCCCCCAAACAACCACCTTTGTTCAAGTCTAAATGAATGTCTTTGGTTTCAAGATAATTCTCCCTTTTTAAGCAATTTCTGAACACCCTGTCCTACAGAGAGTGGCCTGGGGTGGGGGGAAGAGTGAAAGCTTGGCTTGAGGAAGGAGACTGAGGGGACTGTGTAGGTCACACGTTTGACCAGATCTGTCCCAGCCCCCAGCTTTCTGCACTTTGGGAGTTTTGCTTAGTGTTGTCATAAATTTTAGTACTAACACGGCCAGCAGAGACCAAGTAGCTCATGGCTGGTCCTCTCACACATACAACTGGGCTTCTCTGTTGGCACAACAGAGTGTGCAGACTTACTATAAGAATGCTTGGTTATCCCGAACTCAGTCCCTGAAGGACAGGTGTATGTTTTACAGCTGCACGCAGGGAATTTTATTCCTGGACCAGCTTCCAATTGCCCTTAGCTAGGCTCTTGTACCATTTCTCTAGCTCGGCTCCCCACCCTTCCCCCTGCTCAATTTTGGTATTGGCCTAAATGAACAAATATGATCTTAAAAAAAAAAAAAAGCACCCTCATGGCTTCTAGGGGTATTTATTTTTGTTGTTGTTGTTGTGTATAAGTGTATGCGAGAAAGGTGGCACATACGTTTTATAGATTTGGAAAATGTAGATGAATGAATTTAAACTATTTGCCTAAAGGTCAAAAAGTGGGAGCATGTTAACTAGACCTACACTCATCATTGCCTCCTTCAAACAGCAATGCTCCACAGTTGATGTGTGTCCGGAGCCTTTGTGCTGGGCCCTGCCTGGTCTAGAATCTGACACTGAGTTCTTTTATGCAGACTTTATACCTTTGAAATTGTCTTCCAATTATTCAAAAATTCAAGATTCCATAGTCTCCTCAGACACTTTTTTTTTTTTTTTTGAGACAGAGTTTCTCTCTGTCACCCAGGCTGGAGTGCAGTGGCACAATCTTGACTTACTGCAGCCTCTGCCTCCTGGATTCCAGTGATTTTCCTGCCTCAGCCCCCCAGGTAGCTAAATAATTTTTGTATTTTTAGTAGAGATGGGGTTTCACCATGTTGGGCAGGCTGGTCTCAAATTCTGACCTCAGGTGATCCTCCCACCTTGGCCTCCCAAAGTGCTGGGATTACAGACGTGAGCCACTGTGCCCAATCTCTTCAAACACTTTCTACAGGATACCTACTATGACTTCTGCAGTCGAAGTGAAACTTGATCAACAATAAAAGCTACTAGCGAAAAATCTTGTGGTGATAGTGGGCAGGGAGAGGGGGTAGAGGAACCCCTTATGATTGTGGTCTACGGTAAATCATTGTAACATTTACCCTTACTACTGACATATTTACATTATTACATTAAAAACAAATGGACTAATTTGTGACCGCTAAGATGTATGGTTTGACCCCTGACTTTCAGAGTAGCCCCTTTGGTTCTGTTTTCTCTAGTCTGACTGTGGAGTCTCAGACTAACTCCAATTTTTCAGCATTTATTGAGTACTTGCTATGCTCTTGGTGCTAGGGCCACACAAATGTTTATCATAACACACCCCTACCTTTGAAAGAAAGCCAACCTGCCTTTCTCAGGTGCTGATTTTTAGGGGATTTAGAAGATAGGAGTTGCTGGGCAAGGTTATCGTTTATGTAGAAGGTATCATTGTTAGGAATCTAATTGCTCTTTTGCTGTGACCCATAATTATAATGATCACACTCACATGATGCGCTGCCATTTAGAAAGAGGTTTTGCATGTTCAATTTCATTTGGTCTCTACAACAATCTTTTGAGGTAGGTCACTGGAATACCCTTATCCTCAGTTTATATATAGAGAAACTGAGGCATGGAGAGGCTAGTGACCTGCCCAAAGTCAAAAACTAGCAAGCGGAGAAGCCAAATCTCAAACTTTGATCTCATGACTCTTCTAATTCAGAAGTCTCATTATCATTCTGTCTCTTTTAGAAAAAAAGGGAAGAGCCACACCGTGAATTCATCTGAAGGCAGAGACCTTGTCTTTGTTACCTCAGGATCCTCCCTGTTCCCATAACCTCTAGCCTAATGGCTGGTATACATCAGGCTATCATACAGGTTTGTTGGTTGAAATCAAATCAAATCTCTCTCAATGAGAGAGAAAAAAGAGATGGCCACCTTTCTCCCTTCATATTGCCAGACATTAAAGATTATGATGATGACCTACTCTACTTTATTCCTGCCCACCACCCTGTATAGAATTGCACATAAATATTTGTTAGTGTGAAACCTTTCATTTCCCAGCACTGTAGGGCTTTGTTGGGTAGATAGTAGGCTGAAAGGTGACACTACTGAATTTGCAGCATGCTTCACTCACGTTATAGCCTATTTATCTTCAGTCTCATGACAACTTTGAGGAGTGCACTGGAAAATTTGGACTCTGTGACTGCTCCAGAGACAGGGCAAGTGGACAATTTTAATAACCTCACTGTGAATGTCATAAAGGCAGGCAGGAGGAGAGGGGTCATGAGCAGTCTTTTCACATCTACCACTACAGAGATAAGCCAGGTACTTGTCTCAGAGTTCAGGCTCCAGAAAACACTCCTCTTGTTTCTATCCTCTAGAATCATCCTTAGCAGAGGACAATTTATTTCACGCTAAAATACATGCTTATTCCAGTCTGAAACCACAGTTGCTCAACTCCAAGAAATCTGCATAACCTCAAGCAGGTGACATTTCATGGTTTTCTCTTTTGTATCAGATGAATTTTAATTTTTCTCTGAGGTCAACAGGCACGATGCTGAAATACTTCAGTGGATGCTCATTGACCTGAGCTATCCAACTTGCATTCAGCAAGTACAAAATCTATTTCAAATGAGTCTCTGTTCCCATTCTGCCCTGTCAGCAGGGAAGAAAGGGAACAATTATTTGGTGATAATCACTCTGACGGCAGTAATCTCTGGCAGCTGCTAGAGAAGAGACATAATTGCCTCCTACACCCCTAACCTTTAGAATAGAGCTCTGAAAGCTTGATAAGAGGGGCTGAAGATGTGTGAACAGCCTCGAAATAACTTTCTGTCCACTTCCATCACTTGGGCTTTAATTAAACACAATGTATACCTCTTCAGAAACTTGAGATGATGAATATGAAGGAGCTTTATAAGGGCGGGGCCATACGAATATCACACATTGTCATACATTGTTCAGTTCCTCTTAGCCAAGTCAGGGGTCTTTCAAGGGCTGCTGCCCTCAACCCTGCCTTTTCTTCCTGGAAGGAAGGGGGTGGTCTTGGAGAAGAATCATATTTTCTCCTGGAAATTTTGAAAGAGGATTTTGAAGCGGAAGATCTGTGAGTAAATATGGAAGATAAAATTTATATAAGTACTATGGATTGGCAGTCTTATGCCATGAAGCTCTTTCCCCATGTAAATGGACTCCTTGAAAAGTAAGAAACCACAACAGGCCTTTCCACAAGGGCATTTTCTAGTCTTTTTGCAGGTGTCTGTAGAACTTAACCATCCTCCTTACTACAGGATTTGGAAGTAGAAGGATGCTAATTCAGTTGAATGTTGTGATTTTTCCGGCTGGTCCCTGAAAGGCAGAGAAGAATGAGGGCAAAGAAGCATCATTGGAGGCAGGATCTTGGTGGCACATTTGGGTTGGTTCACTTTCACATTAAACCCAAATAAGCCTATTTTTATATGTTTTGTAGAGACTTTGGGTGCATTTTTAAAAATCTGATAAAAATGTTCTCGTATGGAAGTTTTTCTGTTCAGTTTTAAACCATTTCATCAAATAGTCTAATCATAAATTGTCAGAGATGTTCTGAAGTTCAAAGGTCCTTAAGAACACATGTGAATTTATTTAATGAAAGCCACAGATCAGCATTTGTTGTTAACCCCTCTCTACTTTTTCCCATCCCTATCTTAAGCTTAAACTCTGTGCATCATACAGGTCATGATTCCTGGTAAGTTGTAAAACGTCCCTTCCTCTTCTTGCCTCTTCCTTTGTCCTTGGCTCCACTTCACTGATGTTGTACAACCTATTGTCATTACACCTTCCAGTGTCTCTGTGTTATGATCTGGCCGCTGGTTGAAAGTTTATGAGCATAGCCAGAAGACCAAGACCAACTTGCTACTTTACAGGCCTTATGAGCCTAAAAGCACAATTCTGGGCTTCCTGTGGGAGTCATGCAGCTCCATGGGTACATTAGCACATTAATTTTTTACTCCTACCTCAAGAGTTCACCACCACATTGGGGCCATTAATTTATGTGAGTAGGAGTGTGTCATGGGGCCTTTGAACAAAGGTGCTGTTCTCCTGCCCTGGTGAGTAATGTCACAAATGAGCACTGTCCCTTTAGAGTTGTTCCATCGATGTGAAATAAATCTGCCTTTCCTGACCACCCCCAGAGAATAACCCGGTGCAGTAACTGCTTTGGTTTCTGATGTTCTAAAACAGCCCTTCTTGAATCGTAATGAGCTCACAGATCCCCTGCAGGCCTGGCTAAAGTTCGGATTCGGATTCCATAGATCTGGGGCAGGGCCTAGGACTATGCATTTCTAACAAGCTCCCAACCTTTCTGGTCCACGGACCATGTTTTGAGTAGCTCTGTGAGATGGAGCTCTGGGCAGGTCCTCTCTGCAGGGAAAGGTGGGCATCTGGAGCAAAGGTTAAATTCTTTGGTGGTCCATCCTCAGCTCTGGATATAAAAATGGTGCCCTCTTCAAATACTTTAGAAAACTGAGGACTGTTGCTGAATTTTACAAATCGTTTATTATTATTTGTGGAGCATTTATTTTAGAAAAGGGTCTTATTGTACACTTTTGGTGGTCAATGCATTTTGGTAGGCACAGCTTGTTTTATGGTTCTTTATTGAAAATGGCAGATGTTATGCTTTTTACAAATTGAAGGTTTGTGGCAAGTTTATCAGCATCATTTTTCTTTTTTTTTTTTTTTTTTTTTTTTTTTTTTGAGACGGAGTCTCACTCTGTCGCCCAGGCTGGAGTGCAGTGGCCGGATCTCAGCTCACTGCAAGCTCCCCTCCCGGGTTCCCGCCATTCTCCTGCCTCAGCCTCCCGAGTAGCTGGGACTACAGGCGCCCGCCACCTCGCCCGGCTAGTTTTTTGTATTTTTTAGTAGAGACGGGGTTTCACCGTGTTAGCCAGGATGGTCTCGATCTCCTGACCTCGAGATCCGCCCGCCTCGGCCTCCCAAAGTGCTGAGATTACAGGCTTGAGCCACCGCGCCCGGCCTCAGCATCATTTTTCTAACATATGCTCACTTCGTGTCTCTGTGACATATTTTGGTAATTCTCACAATATTTCGAACTTTTCTGTGATCATTATATCTGTTATCATGATCTGTGATCAGTGATCTTTGATGTTGCCATTAAGAACATCAAAGATTGAGATTAGGCTAATTAAGAATCCTACAATGGCCTCTAAGTGTTCAAGTAAAAGGAAGAGTCACACATCTGTCACTTTAAATCAAAAGCTAGAAATGATTAAGCTTAGCAAGGAAGGCATATTGAAAGCTGAGATATGCTGAAAATTAGGTCTCTTGGTCTCTTATTCCAAACAGCCAAATTGTGGGGGGGGGGGGGGGGGAACAACTCTTGAGGGAGATTAGAAGCGCTACTCCAGTGAACACAAAAATGAGAAAAAAAAAAAAGAAAAGCAAAACAACCTTATTGCTGATATGGAGAAAGTGTCAGTGGTCTGGATAGAAGATCAAACTAGCCACAACATTCCTTTAAGCCAAAGCCTAATCCAGAGCAAGGCCCTAACTCTCTTCATTTCACTGAAGGATGAGAGAGGTGAGGAAGCTGCAGAAGAAAAGCTTGAAGCTAGCAGAGATTTGTTCATGAGGTTTAAGGAAAGAAGCCCTCTTTGTAACATAGAAGTAGAAAATGGGCCGGGCACAGTGGCTCACGACTCTAATCCTAGCACTTTGGGAGGTCAATGTGGGTGGATCACTTGAGGTCAGGAGTTCAAGACCAGCCTGGCCAACATGGTGAAACCCCATCCCTATTAAAAGTACAAAAAATAGCTGGGGGTGGTGGCACATGCCTATGACCCCAGCTACTTGGGAGGCTGAGGTAGGAGAATCGCTGGAACCCTGGAGGTGGAGGTTGCAGTGAGCCAAGTTTGTGCCATTGCCCTGGGCAACAGAGCAAGACTCCATCTCAAACAAAAAAGAAAGAAAAAAAAAAAAAAAGAAGTACAAAGTGAAGCAGCAAGTGCTAGTGTAGAAGCTGCAGCAAGTTATCCAGAAGATCTGGCTAAGATCATTGATGAAGGTGGCTACACTAAACAACAGATTCTCAATGTAGTTGAAACGACCTTCCATTAGAAGAAGATGCCATCTAGGACTTTCATAGCTACAGAGGAGAAGTCAATTCCTGGCTTCAAAGCTTCAAAGGACAGAGTGACTCTCTTGTTAGGAGGTAAGGTAGCTGGTGACCTAAAGTTAAAGCCAAAACTTGTTTGCCATTCAAAAACATCCTAGGACTTTAAGAATTATGCTAAATCTCCTCTGCCTTTGCTTTCTAAGTGGAAAAACAAAGCCTGGATGATAGCAAATCTCTTAACAACATGGTGTCTTGAATATTTTAAACGCTTTATTAAGACCTATTAATCAGAAAAACAGATTCCTTTCAAAATATTACTGTTCATTGACAGTGTATCTGGTCACCCAAGAGCTCTGATGGAGAGGTACAAGGAGGTTAATGTTACTTTTATGGCTGCTAATAATATTCATTCTGTAACCCATGGATCAAGGAGTAATTTTGACTTTCAAGTCTTATTATTTAATAAACATATTTTGCAAGGCTACAGCTACCATAGATAGTGATTCCTTTGATAGATCTGGGCAAAGTACATTGAAAACCTTCAGAAAAGAATTCACCATTCTAGATGCCAGTGAAAACATTCGTGATTCGTGGGAGGAGGTCAAAATATCAACATTAACAGGTGTTTGGAAAAAGTTGATTCACACCCTCATGGATGACTTTGAGGAATTTAAGTCTTCAGTGGAAGAAGTAACTGCAAATGTCGTGGAAATAGCAAGAAAACTAGAATTAGAAGTAGAGCCTGAAGATGTGACTGAATTGCTGTAATCTCATGATAGAACTTGAACAGATGAGCAAAGAAACTGGTTTCTTGAGATGGAATCTTCTCCTGGTGAAGATGCATTGAACACCATTGAAATGATAACAAAGGATTTAGAGTATTCCATAAACTTAGTTGATAAATCTGCAGCAGGGTTTGAGAGGATTGACTTCAGTTTTGAAAGAAGTTCTACCTTGGGCTTCAGAGAAATATTTTATGAGCCAGGCGCGGTGACTCACGCCTATAATCCCAGCATTCTGGGAGGCTGAGGCGGGTGGATCACCTGAGGTCAGGAGTTTGAGACCAGCCTGGCCAACATGGTGAAACGCTGTCTCTACTAAAAATACAAAAATTAGCCAGGTGTGGTGGCAATTGCCTGTAATCCCAGCTACTCAGGAGGCTGAAACATGAGAATTGCTTGAACCCGGGAAGCGGAGGTTGCAGTGAGCCAAGATCACGCCACTGCCTTCTAGCCTCGGCAATAGACCAAGATCCTGTCTCAAACAACAGCAACAACAACAACAACAAAAATGGAAATATTTTGTGAAAGGAAGAGTCAACTGATGCAGCAAACTTCATTGTCATCCATGAAGAAATTGCCACAGCTACCCCAGCCTTCAGCAACAACCACCCTGATCAGTCAGCAGCCATCAACATCTAGGCAGGACCCTTCACGAGCAAAAAGATTATGACTTGCTGGAGGCTCCATATTGTCAGCATTTTTTTTTTTTTTGCAATAAAGTACTTTTAAATTAAGGTATGTGGATTGCTTTTTAAAACATAATGTTATTGCACACAATAGACTATGGTGTAGTGGAAACGTAACAGTTACATGCAGTAGGAAACCAAGCAATGAATGTGGCTTGCTTTATTGTGATGCTCACTTTATTGTGATGGTCTGGAAGCAAGCCTGCCATCTCTGAGGCCTGCCTGTATATCACTTGCTGTTTGTTCACACTGATCATCTTCATCTTCACCTTGTCGGTGTTGCTAATGTGCACACTCCCAGTCCATAGAACATTATCTCATCTGGAAAACACTCATAGCTGTGAGGATTAGCAACAATGTTCCCTTGGTACTAACAATGAGCCACAAGTGATTGGAGCAATCATCAATCGGTGGCTCGTGATCTTGTTCTGTCTCAGTTCACATGTCACTGGGAGTCTGGTTACTCAGTGGTTATATCTCTGTCTCTTCCCTTTAAGGGAATGATGACTTACCAATGATCCCGTGCTTTCCCTCCATGAAGATTCTTCGTCGGTATCCCTGCATGAGAGTTGGTTAGTAGAATCAACTTCTACCAGCTCCAAGTTTAAACAGAAGAAAACAGTTTCATTTATTTACCTTATTTCAATGGCTTAAGAGGAAAATATGCCAAATTTTCCTTTTTCTTTATTTCTTCTCAGAAGCAGAAGGTATAGACCCCAGACTGTAGGTCTGTGGAGAAAGGACTCCCTCAGCCCTGCCTTTCCCATTTCCTCCCAAGCTCTCCTCCTTTGCCTCCTTCCCCAAGCGTGTCTCAGGTTAGGAGTGGTCCCACAGGGCTGTCAGGGAGGTGGAGAAAGAAATTTGCTAGCTCTCCAGGCTGCCTCTAGAGCTGTGGTCTGTGGTAATTGGAAGGCAGAGGCTAGGTGACCACAGTGGTTGAAGAGTGAAGGAGGATCCAGGCTGTCATTTCCACAGCCACAGGGCTTGGAGGGTGGTCACCTCAGGATGGAAGCCTACAGGAAGGGAATTCCTGAGCTTACACTTGGGGAGTGGGCTGGGAATGGCAGGATGGAGGGGAGTATCTAATGTGGTTGAAGCTCTTGGCACCAGAAAGGCACTGAGCTGGTGCTTCCCACACCTCACCTGATGGAGTCCTCATTACAACAGCTCTGTGAAGCCAATCTTCATAGCCCTGTTTTACAGGGGAGAACCCACAACTAAGAGAGATAAAGCAAAATGGTTGGCTC
Organism: Macaca nemestrina; assembly: GCF_043159975.1. Classification (NCBI taxonomy): domain Eukaryota; kingdom Metazoa; phylum Chordata; class Mammalia; order Primates; family Cercopithecidae; genus Macaca; species Macaca nemestrina. Next base: position 118,913,937 of record NC_092130.1, read on the forward strand.
TACTGGACTGATAAGAGGCAGAACCAGTATTTGAACCTGGGTTTGTTTGATTTGAAATCCCTTCACATCCAACTCTACAAAGCAGGGCATTATAGGAACCTTTTGTAACCTAAGGCAGGTGAACAGGGTGGCAGGCTGGCTGAGGTCCAGTACCAGCATTGCTTTGGGTTATAGTTTACGTTGTTTTAAAATCTGCTGCATTTGGTAAATACACATGCTGGTGGTTGAGAGACTAGTTTTGCAGAATCGAATTAAGTGCCCTTCTAGAATTCCATATGTACTCTGTGCAGAATTGGATTTCTAAATGCTACCTGACTGTGGCTTGTTACAACAGTACCTCCCAGGTGTTCCAGTGATAGTGCTGATGGCACATCCCTCAATGCTGGAGGCCAGAGGTTCCCCACGGGATGTTTCATAGAAGATCATAGAAGTCAGCTCAGCTTCTTTGTGGTCAAACCACAAAATGCTAAGGTTTCCTTAAACTCTCAGAATTCCAAAGGGTGTGGGCCCACCCTGAAAAAGAATGCTGAGCTCTGTAAAACCCTCAAGGGAGGAACAAATTCTACTTTTGGAAACTTGGGCATGAGTTGAACTCCTTACATGTTCATTATGGGGAATTGGAGATTTTAGGTGCAGGAGTTATCTATGCCAGTATGGGTGAGACTTTACTGTGCATAGGAATAAACTTGTTAAAATGCAGATTCTAGTTTCCTGGGTCTGGGGTGGGACCTGAGATGCTACATTTCCCAAGCTCCTTGGTGATGGTAATGGTGATGCTTCTGGTCTGTGGACCGCACTTTGAGTAGCAAGGGTCTACAGTATGGCACCTCTCCCCATCGTCCCTGTTCTCCTTCTCCAAGCTGAGCAGAGATTCATTTCCTTGGGGATAGTTTTATCAGGAAGAAGGGAACATGAAGAATCTTCTGAGTAAAGTATCTTAAGAAGCTTTATTGCAGCATGCTTTGGATGTGAAAAAGTGTTATAAAGACAACAACAAAAAATGTGGGGAAGGTTTGTAGTCAAATACACTTTGGAAGTGTTGGGTTTAAAAATTAAATAGGCTTCTGTGTTTCATGACTTTCCAGACCTTTAATTACCTAATGTGCATTGTGACTCTCACAGGGAAACTTTTCTTAAATTCATTTGACCAAAGAATACTACTTTTTGAGGACCCTCTTAAGAGCATAATGTTCACTGAGGCTGACTGTTTCAGACATTGACTTGGGTGGGCACATGAGAGAAGGAACTCTTCCCTAACATATTGTGTAATTGTGAATTTGCTCCCATTCTAAATAGGTTAAGAGTAATTCTGAAATAAATTGAACTTTAGAAATAAGAAAGAGTTGAGCTGTGGGATGGACTGACTGTGGAGTTACATGCACGTAGAATCCTGGGCACATATGACTTTGGAGGAAGAAAACTGATATAAATGGATGAAAAATAAGTAAAGAAAATGAAACTATTGGAACAGGGATATAGGGCAGGGAGGAGTCACCTAGAACATGCTTGCATGTGGAGAGCAGTCAATTAGGGAGCTTAGTCTATGAGGCTAGCAGGTGTGGAGTGAGGAAAGACTCGGGAAATAGGAGCCAGGCCCATTCCAGGGGATGGCGGGCAGTTGTCAGTGTTTTGGATGCCCAGTGACCGAATCCCTTTCCTTTTGGGGAGGAATTCCTGAGCTGATAAGGCAGAGTCTTCTCTTATAGAAAAGTTGAACGTGGCAGACCTGTGTTTCCTCAGCCTACTTTGCAGCGAGTTTATGGGCACATTAACCTGGGTGCCACCAGTCAGAAGTGCCTTTCCTAGATTTTTTTTATGTTTTATTTTTATTATTCATTTATTTAGTTTGTTGAGATGGAGTTTCCCTCTTGTTGCCCAGGCTGGAGTGCAATGGCATGATCTTGGCTCACCACAACCTCTGCCTCCTGAGTTCAAGCGATTCTCCTGCCTTGGCCTCCCAAGTAGCTGGGATTACAGGCATGTGCCACCACATCCAGCTAATTTTTTGTATTTTTAGTAGAAACGGGGTTTCTCCATGTTGGCCAGGATGGTCTCGATCTTCCGATCTCAGGTGATCTGCCTGCCTCAGCCTCCCAAAGTGCTGGGATTACAGGCGTGAGCCACCACGCCCAGCCCCTTTCCTAGACTTTGAAGCAGAGCCAAAACAGACACTACAGACAGACCTCCATTCTGGTGAGGGCAAGACACCAGTGACTATGCTTAGTTTCCAGAGGCAACAAGGACTGTGGTTCCATAGCCAGCATCCAGCATCCAGGGCCGACCACACACAGTACCTGGAGCTGGCCTGTGCCCAGTAGCAATTGCAGCAGCGTCTTTTGTGGCCTAGCTCTGTGGCCTGATGTGGGGCATCATTCTTGAGGGAGAGTCCTTGTACTTGGTTCTGCATCATTCTGGAAACTCTGAGCAGTCTATTTACTTTTGAGGACTTCCATTTCATCTTAGACGAAAGAGTTGGTTCCTGTTTCTTGCAGCTTAGAACCCTTACAGACACAGAGGGTAATGAAACCTCTCAACTCAGCTTCAGAGAGCTCCAGAAAGCATTTTCAATCTTGAATTAAAATTGTAGGGCAGACTTTGGCGTTTATGAAGGAAGGTCTGAGCGGCCTGAGAGTCAAGGTTCCCTGAGAACCATGGTGAGCCAATTCAGGTAATAAAGGAAGTAAAGCAACTAATATTACTGCATGAGCGCTCACAAAATGCCAACTAGATGTTCTTATCTATATGTTTCTCATAACAATCTTGTGAAATAAACATGATTATCCTCGTTTTGTAATAGGGGAAGCCGAGACACAGGGTGTGTAATCAGTTGTCCAAATAGTAGCTGTTGGAGCTGGCATTCCAACTAAGGTCTGTCTGACTCCAATTACTGCTACATCAGGCTGCCTCCCAATGGTTTGGTCTATATGTGGGGCACCTTCCATGTGTCAGACATGTGGATAATCGTCACGCATACATGCCTTTGTGGGAGTTAAGATCTGCTGCAGGAGATAGAAACTAACATGTCGCTACAAACTATGAAGGAGTGGTATAATGGGAATATATAGTAGAGAAACCTGCCCTAAATATGAGTGTGTGTGAAAGGAATTGGTTTCTCTGAAGGGATGCTCTTTGAGCTGAGTTTTGAGGGCTGAGTAAGAGAAAACTACTTTGGATGGGAGAAAGACAGAAGAGCTTTCCTAGCAGGGAGAACTAAGTACAAAATCAGACATACCCCATGCTTGGTTTGTACCCTGAGAGCTCCCTCAAGTACAGCATGCTGGCTTTGTGATTTAAATGGTCATCTGCTCTATTAAAGACAGATACAGAAGAGTAATGAAAGGAAAAGGCTCAGAGTTCCAAAGTCACAGAAGATGGAGGATAAACCTTGTTCTTGGGTAAAATGGTTCTGGAGCCACCTGTCTGCCCCAAGTCTTATCCTATCTTGGGAAACGAGCCCCCTCCTGATTTCTTTTTCTTTTTTTTTTTTTTTTTTATTATACTTGTGCCATGTTGGTGTGCTGCACCCATCAACTCGTCAGCACCCATCAACTCGTCATTTACATCAGGTATAACTCCCAGTGCAATCCCTCCCCGCTCCCCCCTCCCCATGATAGGCCCTGGTGTATGATGTTCCCCTTCCCGAGTCCAAGTGATCTCATTGTTCAGTTCCCACCTATGAGTGAGAACATGCTGTATTTGGTTTTCTGTTCTTACGATAGTTTGCTGAGAATGATGGGGGGTCAGCTGCATCCATGTCCCTGCAAAGGACACAAACTCATCCTTTTTTATGACTGCATAGTATTCCATGGTGTATATATGCCACATTTTCTTAATCCAGTCTGTCACTGATGGACATTTGGGTTGATTCCAAGTCTTTGCTATTGTGAATAGTGCCGCAATAAACATACGTGTGCATGTGTCTTTATAGCAGCATGATTTATAATCCTTTGGGTATATACCCAGTAATGGGATGGCTGGGTCATATGGTACTTCTAGTTCTAGATCTTTGAGGAATCGCCATGCTGTTTTCCATGGTTGAACTAGTTTACAGTCCCACCAACAGTGTAAAAGTGTTCCTATTTCTCCACATCCTCTCCAGCACCTGTTGTTTCCTGACTTTTGAATGATTGCCATTCTAACTGGTGTGAGATGGTATCTCATTGTGGTTTTGATTTGCATTTCTCTGATGGCTAGTGACGATGAGCATTTTTTCATGTGTCTGTTGGCTGTATGAATGTCTTCTTTTGAGAATTGTCTGTTCATATCCTTTGCCCACTTTTTGATGGGGTTGTTTGTTTTTTTCTTGTAAATTTGTTTGAGTTCTTTGTAGGTTCTGGATATTAGCCCTTTGTCAGATGAGTAGATTGCAAAAATTTTCTTCCATTCTGTCGGTTGCCTGTTCACTCTGATGGTAGTTTCTTTTGCTGTGCAGAAGCTCTTTAGTTTAATTAGATCCCATTTGTCAATTTTGGCTTTTGTTGCCATTGCTTTTGGTGTTTTAGACATGAAGTCCTTGCCCAAGCCTATGTCCTGAATGGTATTACCTAGGTTTTCTTCTAGGGTTTTTATGGTATTAGGTCTAACATTTAAGTCTCTAATCCATCTTGAATTAATTTTTGTATAAGGAGTAAGGAAAGGATCCACTTTCAGCTTTCTACTTATGGCTAGCCAATTTTCCCAGCACCATTTATTAAATAGGGAATCCTTTCCCCATTTTTTGTTTTTCTCAGGTTTGTCAAAGATCAGATGGCTGTAGATGTGTGGTATTATTTCTGAGGACTCTGCTGTGTTCCATTGGTCTATATCTCTGTTTTGGTACCAGTACCATGCTGTTTTGGTTACTGTAGCCTTGTAGTATAGTTTGAAGTCAGGTAGCGTGATGCCTCCAGCTTTGTTCTTTTGACTTAGGATTGTCTTGGCAATGCGGGCTCTTTTTCAGTTCCATATGAACTTTAAAGCAGTTTTTTCCAATTCTGTGAAGAAAGTCATTGGTAGCTTAATGGGGATGGCATTGAATCTATAAATTACCTTGGGCAGTATGGCCATTTTCACAATATTGATTCTTCCTATCCATGAGCATGGTATGTTCTTCCATTTGTTTGTGTCCTCTTTTATTTCACTGAGCAGTGGTTTGTAGTTCTCCTTGAAGAGGTCCTTTACATCCCTTGTCAGTTGGATTCCTAGGTATTTTATTCTCTTTGAAGCAATTGTGAATGGAAGTTCATTCATGATTTAGCTCGCTGTTTGTCTGTTACTGGTGTATAAGAATGCTTGTGATTTTTGCACATTAATTTTGTATCCTGAGACTTTGCTGAAGTTTCTTATCAGCTTAAGGAGATTTGGGGCTGAGACAATGGGGTTTTCTAAATATACAATCATGTCATCTGCAAACAGGGACAATTTGACTTCTTCTTTTCCTAACTGAATACCCTTGATTTCTTTCTCTTGCCTGATTGCCCTAGCCAGAACTTCCAACACTATGTTGAATAGGAGTGGTGAGAGAGGGCAGCCCTGTCTTGTGCCAGTTTTCAAAGGGAATTTTTCCAGTTTTTGCCCATTCAGTATGATATTGGCTGTGGGTTTGTCATAAATAGCTCTTATGATTTTGAGATACGTTCCATCAATACCAAATTTATTGAGAGTTTTTAGCATGAAGGGCTGTTGAATTTTTCAAAGGCCTTTTCTGCATCTATTGAGATAATCATGTGGTTTTTGTCTTTGGTTCTGTTTATATGCTGGATTACATTTATTGATTTGCATATGTTGAACCAGCCTTGCATCCCAGGGATGAAGCCCACTTGATCATGGTGGATAAGCTTTTTGATGTGATGCTGGATCTGGTTTGCCAGTATTTTATTGAGGATTTTTGCATCAATGTTCATCAGGGATATTGGTCTAAAATTCTCTTTGTTTGTTTTGTCTCTGCCAGGCTTTGGTATCAGGATGATGTTGGTCTCATAAAATGAGTTAGGGAGGATTCCCTCTTTTTCTATTGATTGGAATAGTTTCAGAAGGAATGGTACCAGCCCCTCCTTGTACCTCTGGTAGAATTCAGCTGTGAATCCATCTGGTCCTGGACTGTTTTTCGTTGGTAGGCTATTAATTATTGCCTCAATTTCAGAGCCTGCTATTGGTCTATTCAGGAATTCCGCTTCTTCCTGGTTTAGTCTTGGAAGAGTGTAAGTGTCCAGGAAATTATCCATTTCTTCTAGATTTTCTAGTTTATTTGCCTAGAGGTGTTTATAGTATTCTCTGATGGTAGTTTGTATTTCTGTGGGGTCGGTGGTGATATCCCCTTTATCATTTTTTATTGCGTCTATTTGATTCTTGTCTCTTTTCTTCTTTATTAGTCTTGCTAGTGGTCTATCAATTTTGTTGATCTTTTCAAAAAACCAACTCCTGGATTCATTGATTTTTTGGAGGGTTTTTTGTGTCTCTATCTCCTTCAGTTCTGCTCTGATCTTAGTTATTTCTTGCCTTCTGCTAGCTTTTGAATGTGTTTGCTCTTGCTTTTCTAGTTCCTGTAATTGTGATGTTAGAGTGTCAATTTTAGATCTTTCCAGCTTCCTCTTGTGGGCATTTAGTGCTATAAATTTCCCTCTACACACTGCTTTAAATGTGTCCCAGAGATTCTGGTATGTTGTATCTTTGTTCTCATTGATCAAAGAACATCTTTATTTCTGCCTTCATTTTGTTATGTACCCAGTAGTCATTCAGGAGCAGGTTATTCAGTTTCCATGTAGTTGAGCGGTTTTGATTGAGTTTCTTAGTCCTGAGTTCTAGTTTGATTGCACTGTGGTCTGAGAGACAGTTTGTTATAATTTCTGTTCTTGTATATTTGCTGAGGAGTGCTTTACTTCCAATTATGTGGTCAATTTTGGAACAAGTGTGATGTGGTGCTGAGTAGAATGTATATTTTGTTGATTTGGGGTGGAGAGTTCTGTAGATGTCTATTAGGTCTGCTTGCTGCAGAGATGAGTTCAATTCCTGGATATCCTTATTAACTTTCTGTCTTGTTGATCTGTCTAATGTTGACAGTGGGGTGTTGAAGTCTCCCATTATTATTGTATGGGAGTCTAAGTCTCTTTGTAAGTCTCTAAGGACTTGCTTTATGAATCTGGGTGCTCCTGTATTGGGTGCATATATATTTAGGATAGCTAGCTCTTCCTGTTGAATTGATCCCTTTACCATTATGTAATGGCCTTCTTTGTCTCTTTTGATCTTTGATAGTTTAAAGTCTGTTTTAACAGAGACTAGGATTGCAACCCCTGCTTTTTTTTGTTTTCCATTTGCTTGGTAGATCTTCCTCCATCCCTTTATTTTGAGCCTATGTATGTCTCTGCATGTGAGATGGGTCTCCTGAATACAGCAAACTGATGGGTCTTGACTCTTTATCCAATTTGCCAGTCTGTGTCTTTTAATTGGATGATTTAGTCCATTTACATTTAAGGTTAATATTGTTATGTGTGAACTTGATCCTGTCATTATGGTATTAGCTGGTTATTTTGCTCATTAGTTGATGCAGTGTCTTCCTAGCATCGATGGACTTTACATTTTGGCATGTTTTTGCAATGGCTGGTACCTGTTGTTCCTTTCCATGTTTAGTGCTTCCTTCAGGAGCTCTTGTAAGGCAGGCCTGGTGGTGACAAAATCTCTAAGCATTTGCTTATCTGTAAAGGATTTTATTTCTCCTTCACTTATGAAACTTAGTTTGGCTGGATATGAAATTCTGGGTTGAAAATTCTTTTCTTTAAGAATGTTGAATATTGGCCCCCACTCTCTTCTGGCTTGTAGAGTTTCTGCCGAGAGATCTGCTGTCAGTCTGATGGGCTTCCCTTTGTGGGTAACCCGACCTTTCTCTCTGGCTACCCTTAAGATTTTTTCCTTCATTTCAACTTTGGTGAATCTGGCAGTTATGTGTCTTGGAGTTGCTCTTCTCGAGGAGTATCTTTGTGGCCTTCTCTGTATTTCCTGAATTTGAATGTTGGCCTGCCCTACTAGGTTGGGGAAGTTCTCCTGGATGATATCCTGAAGAGTGTTTTCCAACTTGGTTCCATTTTCCCCCTCACTTTCAGGCACGCGAATCAGACGTAGATTTGGTCTTTTTACATAATCCCATACTTCTTGCAGGCTTTGTTCATTTCTTTTTCTTCTTTTTTCTTTAGGTTTCTCTTCTCGCTTCATTTCATTCATTTGATTCTCAATCGCTGATACTCTTTCTTCCAGTTGATCAAGTCGGTTACTGATGCTTGTGCATTTGTCATGTATTTCTCGTGTCATGGTTTTCATCTCTGTCAATTCGTTTATGGCCTTCTTTGCATTAATTATTCTAGTTATCAATTCTTCCACTCTTTTTTCAAGATTTTTGGTTTCTTTGCGCTGGGTACATAATTCCTCCTTTAGCTCTGAGAAGTTTGATGGACTGGAGCCTTCTCTCATCTCGTCAAAGTCATTCTCCATCGAGCTTTGATCCGTTGCTGGCGATGAGCTGCATTCCTTTGCAGGGGGCGATGCGCTCTTATTTTTTGAATTTCCAGCTTTTCTGCCCTGCTTTTTCCCCATCTTTGTGGTTTTATCTGCCTCTGGTCTTTGATGGTGGTGATGTACTGATGGGGTTTTGGTGTGGGTGTCCTTCCTGTTTGTTAGTTTTCCTTCTAACAGTCAGGATCCTCAGCTGTAGGTCTGTTGGAGATTGCTTGAGGTCCACTCCAGACCCTGTTTGCCTGGGTATCAGCAGCAGAGGCTGCAGAAGATAGAATATTGCTGAACAGCGAGTGTACCGGTCTGATTCTTGCTTTGGAAGCTTCCTCTCAGGGGTGTACTCCACCGTGTGAGGTGTGGGGTGTCGGTCTGCCCCTAGTGGAGGATGTCTCCCAGTTAGGCTACTCAGGGGTCAGGGACCCACTTGAGCAGGCAGTCTGTCTGTTCTCAGATCTCAACCTCCGTGTTGGGAGATCCACTGCTCTCTTCAAAGCTGTCAGACAGAGTCATTTGCATCTGCAGAGGTTTCAGCTGCTTTTTTTTTGTTGTTGTTGTTGTTTAGCTGTGCTCTGTCCCCAGAGGTGGAGTCTACAGAAACAGGCAGGACTCCTTGAGCTGCTCTGAGCTCCACCCAGTTCGAGCTTCCCAGCCGCTTTGTTTATCTACTTAAGCCTCAGCAATGGCAGGCGCCCCTCCCCCAGCCTCACTGCTGCCTTGCCGCGAGATCGCAGACTGCTGTGCTAGCAATGAGGGAGTCTCCATGGGCGTGGGACCCTCCTGGCCAGGTGTGGGATATAATCTCCTGGTGTGCCCGTTTGCTAAGATCCTTGGTAGAGCGCAGTATTGGGGTGGGAGTTACCTGATTTTCCAGGTGTGTGTGTCTCAGTTCCCCTGGCTAGGAAAAGGGATTCCCTTCCCCCTTGCGCTTCCCAGGTGAGGCCATGCCTCGCCCTGCTTCAGCTCTCGCTGGTCGGGCTGCAGCAGCTGACTAGCACCGACTGTCCCACACTCCCTAGTGAGATGAACCCAGTACCTCAGTTGAAAATGCAGAAATCACCTGTCTTCTGTGTGGCTCGCGCTGGGAGTTGGAGACTGGAGCTGTTCCTATTCGGCCATCTTGCTCCGCCCCACCTCCTGATTTCTGAATAAAGAATGAGAAATCGGCTGGGTGTGGTGGCTCACACCTGTAATCCCAGCACTTTGGGAGGCCAAGGTGAGTGGATCACCTGAGGTCAGGAATTTGAGACCAGCCTGGTCAACATGGCAAAACCCTGTCTCTACTAAAAATACAAAAATTAGCCAGGTGTGATGGTGTGCTTCTGCAATCCCAGCTACTTGGAAGCTGAGGCAGTAGACTTGGTTGAACGCAGGAGGCAAAGATTGCAGTGAGCTGAGATCCCACCACTGCACTCCAGCCTGGGTGGCAGAGAAAGACTCTGTCAAAACAAACAAACAAACAAACAAACAAACAAAACGAGAAATTGGGCTGAGGACAGCGTCACAGCAGTGTCAAACGTTTTGCTGGCTGCTGCAGGCACATGGCTACCAGTGAGGGAAGGGGGGCGCATAGCACACATGGAAGCCTGTCATCTATTTTATATGGGCTTAAGAGAGACTCAGGTGCAGCAGTCTGCTGGGTTCTATTTCTCTGGACATTGCCCTTTTTCTTTCTTGGTCTCCTTGGAGATGCACCTCATCAAGGTACATGTAGCAGGATGATGTTGTAAATATTATTCCTATTTTTATATAGAAATTTTAGGGGTAAAAATCCAAATATAAGGTCCAAATATATAGTTTTAAAAGCCAACATCCCCAATCTTTGTCTATTAAAATCCCATGTGACATTAAGGTCAAGCCTTAGAGTCACCCCCTCCAGGAAGTCTTCCTTGATTATGCCAAATAGAAGTGATGTCTCATCCTGTGGACTTCCTGACTCTACAGGGCACCACTGTTGGGGCATAGAGCATGTCTGCTTTGTATGGTAGTTATTTGGGTCTATGTCTTCTATGTCTGCTTTGTATGGTAGTTATTTGGGTCTATGTCTTCTTATCTTCGCAGCTCTAGTGAAAGTTTAATGAGTAGTGGCACTATGTACCATATGGCATTGTAATGATCAAAGGGTTTTGTACATAGGAAATGCTTTCTGAAAAAAAATTGCTAACAGAATGGCAGCTGAAAATCAATTTTTTCGCCAGGTACAGTGGCTCATGCCTGTAGTCTCAGCAATTTGGGAGGCTGAGGCGAGAGAATTCCTTGAGCCCAGGAGTTCAAGACCAGCTCCTGGGCAACATGATGAAACCCCATCTCTACAAAAAATACAAAAATTAGCAAAATTAGTTGAGCATGGTAGTATGCACTTATAGTCCCAACTACTCAGGAGGCTGAAGTGGGAGGATCCCTGGAGCCTGGGAGGCAGAGGTTGCAGTGAGCTGAGATTACACCACTGCGCTTCAGCCTGGGCAACAAGCAAGATCGTGTCTCAAAAAATAAAAATAAAAAGAAGAAAGACAACTAATTTTTAGTAAAAGCCTTCTTTTTTCATGATCATTTGAATGCCTACCATATTTATTTATATTGAGAATATTGTTATTATATTTTATTATTGAGGAGCTAAACCAGGCATTGAAAAGACAGGGCTTGGTATGTGTTATGGAGTGAATTGTATCTTCCCCCTCCAAATTCATATGTCCTAATCTCTGATACCTCAGAATGTGAGTGCATTTGAAGAGAGAGTCTTTAAAGAGGTAATTATGATTAAATGGAGTCACTGGAATGGTCCCGCTAGGATTACCAATGTGACTGGTGTCTTCATAAGAAGAGAGTAGGACATAGACATGTACAGAGGGAAGAGCATGTGGAGACCCAGGGAGGAGGCGACGGCCACTACAAGCCAAGGAGAGAGGCCTCAGAAGTAGCCAACCCTGCCCACTCCTTGATCTTGGCCTTCTAGCCTCCAGAATCGTGAGACAATAAACTCCTGTTGTTAGCCTCCCAGACTGTGATACTGTGTTATGGCAGCCCTGGCAAACTAATAGAGTACCTATGATTTTGTTTATTGCGTGGGATAATCAAGGAAACGAGCCCTTTAATAAAGACTTTAAATATGCCTCTGCAATATAATGTGAGATAGGAAATCTGGATTCAAATCCTGATCCTGCTGCTTGCTCACTGTGCAATCTCAGACAAGTCACTTAACCTCACTGAACTTTGATTTTCTCAGTTGCACACGTGTGGAAAATGCTATATTTAACTTGTGGGGTTGTGGAGATAGCTAAATAAAACAGCAGAGAGGTGCCCTCTTCCCTCACCCTCAAGGGTTACTCCTGTGGTGGATACTCACAGAATGGAGGGAAGGACCCTGGTGTCCTGTTTCCCAGCTCAGCACATGAAATTCTCTGGTTGCAACTTGAACAGCAACCTGAGAGATGAAACGTGAGCCAGCCCAGCACCCTACAGTTTGAGGCAGTGCGATATGGGTGCTTGCTTCAGAGCAAGGGCATCTCTGGTCCTGGATGTCCATTTGTAAGTTTACAGGCAGGGCAATTTGCCCATTTCCCAGTCATTTTCACAGCAGCTGGTGTCATAAATTACCACAATCACAAGTCCTCTCAAAGTGGGGCATTCCTGACACGGAATGAAGACCTACAGCCCCCGAGCATCTGATGAGATAGGATTTGTCAATAAGGGCAGTAGTCAGGCCCACGGGGGTTTGAGTACAAACTCTGGGGTCAGCAGCTGGGGCCACACCTTGGGAAACTGCCCACTTTACTTAGGTTGTTTGGAGTAAAGTAGCTCCGCAGTGGTTCTGAGGAGGAGGCTCCCGGCGCTCTCCCTAGGCGACATTCTGCTCCATGCCTGGATCTGGGCGTCCCACCCTCTCCCTGGGGTGCTGACAGGCAGAAACCCAGGCGTGTCAGGAAGAGCTCAGAGTTGGGCAAGCTGTGAGAACCGTTTCAGCTCAGGGAGAGAGGCCGGTTAAATTTTTGGTTTCAGAGGAGATACTTTCAGGGGGGTGAGAGAAAAGGGAAGAGGCCAAGATGCAAGGTCTGGCTGCCATTGGTCAGGGTCAGCCTGGGCTGTGGTGTTAAGGGGGTTTCGGCAGCCACTGTTGTTTCTGTTGCTCTGGCAACCAGAGGAGAAATACACAACGCCCAGTGCAGGTGCACAAGTGTTGAGTGCAGGCCCATTTCCTCCAATCGGCCCCAGCCAGCCCAGAGGCAGCGACCTCAGGGCTCCTCCCAGGATGGCTAGCTGAAAGTTTTGGTGTGTGGAGGCTGAAATGTGGAAACTAAATTTGGAGGGTGTTGACTACAGGGGCGGTGGGCAGCACCTGGTGGCACCCTCCCTCTGACGCAGGAAAGCCGGGCCTGGGGCTTGGATGGGTCACCTGGATCTCTTGCCTGTCCCCATTTGGCTTTCCTGCTTCTGGTGGCTGCAGCCCCAGCAGCTACATCCTGGATCCTGCTGAGGAAGCTTGGTGCTAGGTCAAACCCGTGACTTGCAGCTCCACCCTGGAGCTCTAGTGTGAATCTGCCGCTGCCTGGGAGGGTGTGAGGGTTCCCTTACTCTGGCGCCTCCCTTTGCTGAGCTTGCAGCGACCCCTGAGCCTCTCTGCTAGGCTCTCCCTCTGTAAGGGGCTCCGATTAACAGCCCTGGGGACTGGTAGACACAGGTTCAGATCTCTGTCCCTGACTGATTGACCTTCTTTGAGATTCTGGTTTCCTTACCCATGAAGTGGAAGTAGTCAAACCTGTCTCAGATTTGTGAGGAAGAAGTTTCTGTGAAAATACCTAAGGCAGCACCTGACACATAGTAGGTGCTAAATAAATGGGGTCTTTACCTCTTGCCTAAGAGCCAGAATCCAAGAGGCCTTGATTTCTGATGCATTTGCACCCTCTGAGCTGACAGCTGGGCCTATTGCCTTGCCAGGAGTTTCAGGACCAAGGCCATCCCGCAAGCCCAGTCCATCAGCACGTCCTGAAGCTCTCCTCAATATATCCAGAAACTCTCCACTCCCACCTCCCTCACTGCTACCTTATCCCAGCTCCATCACCTCTTACCTGGATTACTGCAGCTGCCTCCAAACTAGGCTCCCTGCTTCTGTCGCTGACTGCTCAACCTCTTCCTACTCAGCTGGCAAAGTGATCCTGCTATGCCAGTAGACGGTGCCTCTCCTCTGTTCAGAGCTTGCCAGAGTCTGCCTTTCTCATTCTGGGCCCCTCTCCTATTACCTCATTTCCTACTGCTCCCCTTTACTCTTTCTACTCCTGGCCTCTTTGTTGCTTCTTGAGAGTAAGAAGCACGCTCCCAAACAGGACATTTGCAAGTGCTTTTTCCTCTCCTAGGTGTCCACTCTGTTGTCCTTATGGCTCATGCTTGCTTCCTTCAGCTTTCCACTCAGCCGTCCCCTTCTGAGCAAGGGCCTCCCTGACCACCCATCTAAAACATCACCCTCAATCCCCATCACTTCCTACCTCCCTTCTTGCTTTTTCTTCATATCCCCTATCATAACCGGAAATATACATTTATGTGTTTATTTTTGTCTTACTCTACCAAATGTAGGATTACCAACATTTCCTATCAAAGTGCAGGAAATGTGGTTTGTTCCTGTTGAGTCTTCACTGCCTAGCCAGTGTTCACCTGGCTCTTTCTTCCTGTTGAGTCTTCACTACCTAGAACAGTGCTTGGCATACAGCAAACACTAAACGAATTTAAGCTGAATAAATGAATGAATGGATGGGATAGGGGAAAGAATATATATACATGTATCTACATGTATTTAAATCTACATTTGAGCTAAAGTTTTCATATATTTAGTTATATACATATATTTCTCTAGGGATACCTCCTTTGAAGAGGATATATGGATACACACACACACACACACACACACACACACACATCCTGAGTTGTTGCTTCTGTCAGTACAGTACAGTCACTACTGTATTTGGGTGGCCTGTCCTAGCCCTTCTCTCAGATGATGATAACATTCCTGGGGCACTAGCCCAGGTGTGGGGGTTGGTTGGTGTGGGGTCTGTGCAGGCCCTTCGTGAGAGACCTGTGGAGAGCTGTATTTGTGTTTGTTGTGGTGGGTGACTGAGGTAGGCTTGTCAGGGGAGGAATAGGGACATCGAGGCTATTGGAGGAGGCAGGAAGATGGAAGGGAAGTCACTGAAATAATCTTAAGGCCATGGGTTTGAAATTAGTATCTGCCCATGGAGAGGTAAATCAGAGGCATCCAACGGGGAGGAGAATAACTCTGATCAGGACGCGCTCACACAGGTTAGCGGCTTCCGGTCAGGCGCTCCCGGTGACACTCGGGTCCTTTATCCTCTCCCCCGGAATTTTCTTTAAAACACAGTGTAAAGATAAGGGTAAGAGTCACTTCAAGTAACATGAGAAAACTGTAAGGAAAGAGGAAAAATGAAAATGCTGCCAATGGCAGGAAACGGCACATTTTAATCTTCTCAAACTAAATGGACTCCACGTTGCATCTGGAATTGTGTGTGCTTGATAAACCTAATATGGAAGCCTTTTGCTAAACATCTGACAGGAATCAGCCTCTTCATGAAATGTGAAAAGATGCCCCCACCCAGTTGTTAAGAGGCTACATAAGAGAACAGAAAAAGTTTGCGCAGCTAACACAACACGGGGCTTGCCAAAATCATCCTGCCCTAATTCTCTTGTCAGCAGAGCCACTTTTCTGAAGAGCTAGTGACTCGTGACTTGGTTGCTGGATTCTGCCTGCCCCTCCTGCTGTGTATCCTCCACCCCACCCAAGACCCCTGTCCAGAGCACACCCTTTCTGTGTATTTTCACTTGTTGGGTATTCTTCAGGGCTTGAAGCCTCAGAAATTCCGTTGAGAACACAATGCTCTACGTTCAGGATGTGAATGGCTACAAATGTCGTATTGCTTATCTCGCTCTGTGCAACACCCAGCAGCTGCTGGCCTTTAACGAGGAGGCGGCACAGGGCTCAGAGAATCATCCTGTGTGTGCTTTGTTCGTGCATTTTGCAGCTGATTTAAGAGCAAGAAAGGAACAAACCCCATCTGATGTCTTTACTCCAGAGATCATCTCACATCCTTCCTAGGGCAGGAAGAGCAGGTGACTGGGACACCGGACATTTGGCAAGCTGGTGGCTTTCCTGCGTTGGCATGCTTTACCGGGGTTTTCGTGAAAAGACAATGACCTTTACAAAAAACAATGACCTTTGCAGAGATCTCCAAACCCTGGCAACTCAGCAGCAAGCTCAGTTCCAAAAGCGCTCCTATTGCCTTTCCCAGCAGAGTTGAATAATTGGAAAGTAAAGAAGGACTTTTTAAAAATCACCAAAGTTTTTGGCAAACTTTAGGAGCTCTTTCCCCCACCCTGTAATTAAAGCAGAAGTAAACAGTAAAAGAATATCAAATTGCAGCTCGCTTCAGGAATAGATGCCCAAATGGAGCTGCTGCTTGTCCTAACCTGTGCTTTGAGACAGAAGGACAACCTCTCTGGGGAGCACTCTAATGGGTCCCCAGATCTGACACAGCAAGATTAAGACCTGAAGATTTGGAGCTGAGAGAGGAGAAAGGGTGAGTCATCTGGGCATTATCCAAAGAAAGAAAAAATGTCTTCCTCTTTCAAAGTTGCCTTCTCTGCACTATCCCTGAACCCTTTCTTGTTGTTGGAGTTCATCTCCTGCGTGGTACTGCCTCACCTTGAAGGGGTTCGTAGGTCCAAGGGGCTCAAAGCAGTCCTGCTCCCTGCTACACAGTGTGTGTGAAGACTCTGTGTCAGACTGACTTGGTCTGTGTCTCACCCACTCATCAGCTGGGTAACCCCAGACAAATTACTGACCTTCTCCAATCTTCAGTTTTCTCAAGTCTACAAAGAGGAGAACAATAGTATTTACCTTACAGGGAAGACATGGGACTTAAATGAAACAGTGTAAAGTTCTTGAGGCATAAGAACCACTCAACCATTGATTTACATGTATCAATAGTTAATTTCTTTTTACTGTTGTCCCATTGTATGAACATATCACGATTTGTTTATTCATTCACCTGTTGATGGATGTTTGGATTGCTTCCAGTTTTTGGCTATTACAAATAAAGCTGCTACTATTTGTCTACAAGTGTGGTATAGACACATTTTCCCTTTTTTTTTCTTTTTTTTGGGGGGACAGAGTCTGGCTGTGTTGCCCAGGCTGGAGTGTAGTGGCACAATCTTGGCTCAACATGACCTCTGCCTCCCTGGTTCAAGTGATTCTCCTGCCTCAGCCTCCCGAGAAGCTGGAATTACAGGCGCACACCACCATGCCCGGCTAATTTTTGTATTTTTAGTAGAGACAGGGTTTCTCCACGTTGGTCAGGCTAGTCTCAAACTCCTGACCTCATGATCCACCCGCCTCGGCCTTCCAAAGTGCTGGGATTACAGGCATAAGCCACCACACCTGGCCATTTTCCCTTTTTTCTTGGCTAAGTACTTAGGGGTAGAATGGCTAGCCCAGATGGTAGCTGTATGTGTAACTTTTAAGGAAACTGTCAAGCAATTTTCCGAAGTAGTCACATCATCTGGTTGTTTCCATGAGTGGCTTATAAGAGTTCCAGTTCCTTCACATCCTTATCAGCACTTGGTATGGTCAGTCTTTTTGTTTTATCCATTCACATCGGCAAGTAGTGGTAGGTGATTCACATTTACTGTAGCTTGCAGTGAAGATATTTAGGTGAACATTCTGTGCAACTATATCATTCATTCATTGCATAGTGCACAGGCCTCAAAGCTCAAAAATTATCTGAAGACAACCTGTTGTGAACTTAAATCTTTGATGGACAGTTGGGTGCATCTGACTCTGAAGATTGAGTGAATTTCAAGTACGAGCAGTCTAACGATTCAGGGCCATAGACTGTTACAGGTAATTAGGCATGAGCCGGGCAGGAGAGGGTCCTCCCCCCACCCAGTAGAAATGTTGGGTGATGGTTTGGCAATTATTGCATTGCCTCTCTAAAAATATGTATTTGTCAGCTCCAGGGAGAGGCCATTTCCTGATGGTCCACACCTGTTAACATCAAAATGTTAATTGAATGCAGGCCCCAGGGAGAAGCAACTTCCTGGGCATGCGTGTTAAGAGACAAAAATGGTGAAGTATGATCTTCCGGGGGCACACTCCACCAGAAAAGGGAAGAAAGCCTCAGATGGGCATGTGTATGACTTCCTAAATACATTGTGCATGCTCAATTCCAAAGGGTAGGGAAAGCACTGGGCATGTGGAAAGCCCACCCTAAGGGAAGAATCTTGGGAAAGAGGTGAGCCTATAAAGTCCTAGGATCAAGGTTAAAGGCCCCTCTTTTTTGCTGTCTTCTTTTGCTCTCTTTTCTTTCTTGGACCTTCAAGCGCCTGCTTGGGTCTCCTTCAAATGAATTTTCCTCTCTTTCCTGTTCTAAAGCTTCTTAAATAAACTTCTACTCCTGCCTGGAAACTTGCCTTGGTCTCTTCTTCTGCTGTATGCCACTCAGTCAAATTCTTTCTTCTGAGGCAGCAAGGACTGAAGTTGCTGTGGATCCGTATGGATTCACTGCTGGTAACTCGGGTCTCTTCCACTGGTAACAAGACCACTTAATTTTCTTCTCATTACTTCTACTAACGCCAAATAACTGCCGTGATTTTATTGATTCACCTACAAAGCCAATAATGAGCCCTGGTTCATATCACCTTTAGCTCCTGTTACTAACAATAACAAACATCATAAGATTGGCAACGCTATTAGTTTTGCCCTATGTTTATAATAACGAGGTTAGGGAAGGTATTCTTCACTACTTTTGGGGACTCAAAAGAGAGAATCCATAGGAGAAATTTAACTCTGGTTTTAGTTCTAGAAGTAGCTTTGCTTGTCCTGAGCAAATGGTTTGTTTTTCCTGATGAACACTGGAAATTGTGCTGTTTCTTTCTTCACGCTGGTAACCAGAGACCTTTAGAGCCAAATTTGCCTTCTACTCCATAGCAAGTTTATCAGACTTTATGTTATGTGTTTAGTAAACTAACCTATGCCTGCCTCCACATTACTTTCCTATTTTAATTTTCTATTTGCTTTACTTTCCATACTAGTTAAAAGATTTTGAATTTAAATGATTTTTTTAAGCTATGTGTTTATAATCAGAATCCAAAAGGCATAATTTAAACTATCTCTCACTCTTGCTCCAAAAACATCTGTTCCCCTTTCCCAGGGGAAACTGCTTTTATCAGTTTGTACTGTGTCTTTGCAGAGAATCTAGGTGACTATAAGTATCCATGAGAATAGAAGTATAATGTATGTATGGGTGTGTGTAGTACATATTTGTAAGCAGTCTATTGAACAAGTTGAAGTCGGTAGGGTATACATAGAAAGCAACTTTATTCCCGCTCATTGTTGACTCTTGAAATACACTCTGTTGTTTCCTTGCCTGCCTGTGGATCAGTTCTGTGGCAGATACCTTGGCTTTTCTAGTTACTTTCAGATATAAATAGGTAGTCTAACTTTCCCTTAAAAAGTCTAGACTGCTGGTGAGGATGTGGAGAAAAGGGAACACTTATACATTGTTGGTGGGAGTGTAAATTAGTTCAACCATTGTGGAAAGCAGTATGGCAATTCCTCAAAGAGCTAAAAGCAGGACGACCATTTGACCCAGCAATCCTATACGGGGTATATACCCAGAGGAATGGAAATCATTCTACCATAAATACATATGCATGCAAATGTTCACTGCAGCACTTTTCATAGTAGCAAAGACATGGAATCAACCTAAATGCCCATCAGTGAAAGACTGGATAAAGAAAATGTGGTACATATAAACCATGAAATACTATGTACCCATACAAAAGATAGAAATTAGGCTAGGCAAGGTGGGTCACGCCTGTAATCCCAGCACTTTGGGAGACTGTGACGTGTGGATCACTTGAGGTCAGGAGTTTGAGACCAGCCTGACCAACATGGTGAAACACCATCTCTACTAAAAATACAAAAATTAGCTGGGTGTGGTGGCAGCTGCCTTTCTTTGAGGTTGGTGGAAGGTGAGTAGAGGGGAAAATTGGGCAGGGAATGAGGGCTCTACTGAAAAGAATAGGCCATGTTATGTATCAAAATATTTTTCCATTGGGAAAATGGGGCAAGTATTGTCTGACTGAGTTCTTGCAGAAATTTCTATAAATACCCAGAGATTTAATGTTGTGCTTGAAAGGAACTACAGAAAAGCAACACACTATTTTAACTCATTGTTTAGCATGAGCAGACTTTAAATTGCTCTAGAATGAGTTTTGTACTTTGACAGTTTTTTGGTGCACATATCATACACAAACAAAGCCAAAATGAAAAAGTGCAGAATCTGAAAAACTATATCATTTGGGTTTCTCCAGACTAAACAAATATTTCAAGTATGGCCAGATAAAAAGATTTTTCTAACCCTCCCTGTCCCTCACCCCACCTTCCTATGGGAGGACCAAATTTGCAACACAGTTCAAGAATGTTGAATTAAGAGCTTTGAATGGTTTCTATTCATGGTAAATCTCTTGGCTTTGGGCAGAGTGCAAGAACTCAACCATACCATTGGACAGGTTTGTTGGAATTCAGTCAGTGAGTGTTTCCTCTAGATTACAATTCTTTCCACAAAAATATTTTTCTAGGCAAGTAGTTCCATAATTTATTAGCTTCAAGAACCTACAAAGTCAAATGGAGATAAACTTTGATTGGGAGAAAATAAATAGTAGATTTTAGAAGATGCAGACCACAGCCATTTGGGAAAATATCCTTTGCCATCATTGCTGTCAATGCAGTGTTAGTGCTCTGAAAACCAGAACCTCTATTCTCTTTCCTTGCCACCTCACAATCTTACCTCCTGCAAGCCAGTGCACCAGTGTGACATGTAATCACAATCACGTGATCATCTACTGCTATCAAATCTTTAGTGACTTCTTTTCAGTATTGGGTCAACTGAGTCCTCAAGATCTATTTTAATGCCTTGTCTTTAAGCAGTCTGAAAAACTGATGAAAGTATCTTCACATCAGAAGCCTTGACCTTACTGAAGTTATTATCAATTTCTTCGGTGGGTCTAGAAACAACACTGCACACTCTTTGTTTCTACTCTGCAGGCTAGTTTCCTGAGGTTGGCCTTCAGTTCCCCCAAGCTTCTTGGCAATGCCTCTTCTTGTTCAGAGATTGACTTAGCCACTGAAGTTCTAGGTTTCTAGCAAGCAGGCTGGACAGAGGATCTTTGTGGAATATCACCTCTCCAGCTGATTTCTTCCTGCCTGTCTTCCTTGTTCCCACTCTGTGTTTTCTATTTTCTTGCTTTTCTCTGCTTCTACCCTCTCCTTCTTCTGCCCCTCTAGACATCAATTAAGCATTTGTAGGTGCTAAGGAAAACCCAAAGATAAACAAGACAAAGTTCCTGCCATTGAGATGCTCAATATAAAGGAGACAGTTTTATAACAGATAATGATCATATAGAATGCTTTCACCATGTGGGTGTCATTGTGCATGCCCTGTTTCTTGTTTCTAAATCCTATGAACAACCATGCCCTGTCAGACTTCAAGGGTTCCTCAAATCTCCATCTTTGTCTTTTCCTCTTCTTACTCTACATGTTCTGTCTTGGAGGCATTATTCCATCAATTACTATAGCCTTCACTACATCCTCATATCTCCTAAGTCTCCCTGTCGACCCAGATTCCACCCTTCTCTGCCTCAGATCCATAAAGTCGGTACCCAACTCAGTGACTGAGACACAGGGGACAGACATCAGCATGGCCAAAGGAATGCAAGAAGGTGGTAAAGAGAAATGCTTTTTCAATGAGTTTCATATGGATTTCCAGCAATATAGCTGGAGGAATTCAGATTCTGTGTACCTCAGTTGGCTTACAAGTACAATGGTTAGTGAATACACTTAATATTTGAACTTTAGGACTATGGCAGGTATTTGTCAAGAATGTTTTCTTTCTTACCTTGGTCCTCACAGGTAAACCTTGGGAAGAGTGAAGCTCTTTTTTTCAGGAGCCCAAAGATGGCAAGATTGCTTGGCTTTGGCCATGACCATGGCTATTGGATGAAAGGTTGCAGTGGCCCCCACTCTATAATCCAGAAGGGAAAGTTAATGGGTATCACCTCTTTTATTGTTTCACTCTTGCCAACTTCTCTGGAAAGACAAGTAACTTTTGGCTTGCTTTGCTTTGTGGGACATAGCTTTCTGAGCTGGAGAAGGCACTGCTTTTTAAATGATATGCTTAAGAATCCCTAATGCCAAAGCCACTCATATATTTGGAAACTATTACTTGAAGTCTGACTTGTAGACAGAATACTGTAACTTGATTTTTACCCTCACTATTCAGTTTCTACAAAACAAATATCATGGCTTCAGTAATGATCTTTCACGTTTTTCTAAATGTAATATCTCAACCAGCATGGCCATCTCAGCTTTATTCTAATCATTTTTAAGGTAATATACAAAACCCACCTTTAAAATGATTAATCTCTTGTGGTGGAATAATAGATGATCATATTTTCTTCTGTGTTTTCTGAACTCTTTAATTAATTTATAGCAATTTATTAATGGGAAAAATTTACAAAATGGTTTTTAAAAAATAAAAAGGGATCATTCATATTAAAAAATAAAAAGGGATCAAGAACAATGGCATGATACACAGTGTGCCCTCACCTGCAAAAGGAATGAACAACACAGTGAGATTCAGTGGGTTTTTCTTATTTTTTTTATTTTATTTCACAAAAGAGTCTTGTTATCAAAAATGACTACTGTCTCCTTCAAAGGACAAGTTTGAGAGAAAAGTTTGGGAGGCTTGTCACTTGTTTTTGTAATCCTCCATCACTTGCCACACTTTTTAAAAACATCACGCTTTTGAACTGCGTGTTTTACAATTGCCTCAGTGATGGCCAGTCATCCTTGTTAAGGGTGGTTTTGATTTTGATTGTAAGCTAGGCCAACATCTTTTTTAATTAAAGACAGTTGTAATTATAAAATAATGAGTTTCATTTTATCTGTTATTGTGTTACGTGCAGCTGTGAACTAGCTCTAGGGGCAATTGCAAAAGAGGAGTTTCTGTTGGATTAAGTACCTTCCTAGGTATTATTTTAAAGGAAATGATATTCACTTAGGGTTGGTGTGTGTTTTTAATCACTTTTAAAATAAACTCTTGAGTATTCTATGTACATTTGTTTAAGATTTTACTTTGTAACTCAAAACAATTTTTTGTGTTTGCCCTGAAAGCCTTAAATAGCAAAGTACCTAATTATAAAAATGGCATAAGTAAATAATTTTTTAAAAGTTGTTGATATTTCTTGGTGTAAGGTTACAAATATTTAAGGTAAGCGAGGATAACAGCATTCTTAGAAGTTGAGGATAACGAGACAGGGTACAAGGAACAGGAGAATGGGATTCACGCAAGTTGTACACATAACATGGCTTCTCTGCATTGGAGCCTGGAATTGCAGCAAAAAAAACATTGGCTGCTGTATCTTTAGAAACAATGAATGCAATTCTTGGTGAACACCAACGAGATGTGATTGTGCCTTTAGCACCTGGGTCTTATTCCCTTTTATAGAATAGAAAATGTGGAAAATATTTAGGAGAATTTCTCTGGAGAATGTGCTACCAGATGCTCTCAGCCAGCACAGACCCTGGAAATACATCAAGCCCCCTACCCACCCCATGTTCCCATGTGCATGGGAAACCTGTTTTCCTAACCTTCCTCCCTTCCTCCAAAGCTGGCTCTGACACCGCCCTCCGTTAGTCAACTACCGTACATCATTCCTTTGGTACTCCACAGAGAAGAAATGATTCCCATCAAATTATCGCAACTCCTTTGAAGGTGATTTGTCAGCCTTTTGTCTGTCAAGGTGAGCCTCCTCCCCAGCCCCCACCACACATTCTGTCAAGCAAGTCCATGAGAAAAAGGACAAGGGATTAAGCCAAGGCAAGGCTCTCCCACCTCCCCACTCATGCTCCTGTCCCTGTGTGAGGCACCTACCCCCGAATTTCTAGTTGAACCAGGAGTTTGGTTGTATGGTTGGGAGTTAGCTCCTCCTATGTTCCACTCAGGAGCCCAGGCTGCCAGCCCTGACCCAATTGTGGGGCAGATATGCTCTAGGGATAAAGTGGTTGTCCTCCATCTGTGGCTCCACAAATTCAACTCCACTCCGTGAAGTATATGGTGGATGCCTTCCAAGCTGTTAGATAAGTGAATTATTCAGTAATCTCAACAAAGAAGGATTAGCGGATATACTTCTCCAAACAGGACATAGTAGAATGTTGAAGGTTTTCTGGTGGGGATTCAGCAGAAGTGGAGTGGGGGTTTCTATCTGACTAGAAAAAGGAATTTCTAATACTATTTTGACTTTTTCAGTGTTTATTGACATACAATTTTTATATTATACAATGCAGAATTTGAAGTATACAGCTCAAATACTTTTTATGTATTTATATATTCATGTGACCATCACCCAGATCCAGACCTAAAACGTATTTCCATCATTGCTGAAAGTTAGCTCATGACCTTCTCCAGTCAATAACACCCCACTTTCCTAGCCCAGGATAACATTTATTCTTACTTCTATCTCCGATACTAGTTTTGCCTGTTCTTGAAATTCAAATATAATTTAAAAGTTGTCCTCCATAGTGGTTGATTTCTTTCAGTTAAAGTAATTTTTAAAAATTGTATCCATATTGTTATAGGCCAATGAGTTCATTTCTTTTTATTGCTGTATTGTATACCACAAATTGTAGGTAGTTCCATTGTATATACTACAATTTGCTTATCCATTCTCCTATTGATAAACATTTGCGCTATTTCTACCTTTTTAGTATTATAAATATAGTTTTCATGAGCATTGTTATACAAGTCTTTTGTGGGCATATGTATTCATGTATCATGATTATACAGCTAATAGTAGAATTGTCAGGTCAAGGAGTTGATGATGTTTATTTAACTCACTTAATTAGAAATCATCAGACATGTTTCCAAAGTAATTGCAACGTTCTCATTCTCACCAGCAATGTATTTGATTTCCACTTGCTTCACATCCTTGACAATAGTTGATATTGTCCTTTTTCCTTGACCATTCTGGAGTGTGTATTGTGATATCTCGTGTGGTTTTAATGTGCATTACGATGATGACTAATAATGTCAAGCATTTTTTTATACCTTTATTGGCTACTTATATACTATTTTTTGTGAAGTGCTTATTTGGGCATTTTACCTGTATTCAAGTTGGGTTGCTTGTCTTTTTATTATTAATTTAAAAAATATATTCCTGATATGTATCATGGAGAACTTAAACTACCGAATTTCAGATATCATATCTGGAATAATATGATAGATTTCAGATAGAAACGTGATCGATATAGTGGAATAGATAAACCTTTGTTAGATATTTTATTGCGCATGTTTTCTTAGTCAATGGCTTATCTTTTCATTCGTATCTTTTGATAAGCAGAAGTTGTGAATTTGTTTTAAGTACTATTTATCAATTTTTCTTTTGTAATTAATGTTTTAGTATCTAAGAACTCTGCCTGTTTCAAGTTAGTGAAGATATTTTCATGTTTTCTTTTACAAGTTTTATTGTTTTAGCTTTCATGTTTATGTCTATTCAAATTAATTTTTGATGTGATGTGAAAAAGAGGTCAACGTTCATTGTTTTCCATTTGAATATCCAGCTGTTCCCACAATCATTTATTTAGGTTAGTGCAAAAGTAATTGCAATTTTTGCCATTACTTTCCATCACAAAAACCACAATTACTTTTGCACCAACCTAATATAAAGACCTTCCTTTCTTCATTGAGTTTTATTAGTGACTTTGTTGAAAATCAATATCTGTATACAGTCATGCATCACTTGACAGGGATACGTCCTGAGACATGTATTGTTAGGTGATTTCATCCTTGTGCGAACATCATAGAGTGTACTTACGCGAACCTAGCCTACCACACACCTAGGCTATATGGAACAGCCTATTGCTCCTAGGCCACAAACCTGTACAGCATGGTACTCTACTGAATACTATAGGCAATTATAACACAATGCTAAATATTTGTGCATCTAAACATAGAAAATATACAGTAAAAACACAGTATAAAGATAAAAAATGGCACACTTGTACAGGGCACTTACAGGAATGGAGCTTGCAGAACTGAAAGTTGCTGTGAGTGAGTCAGTGAGTGAGTGGCGAGTGAATGTGCAGGCCCAGCTCATTACTGTACGTTATTATAGACTTTATAAACACTGTACACTTAGGCTAGGCTAAATTTCTTTAAACAATTTCTATCAATACTAAATTAACCTTAGCTTACTGTAACTTTTTACTTTATAAACTTTTGAATTTTTAGAAACTTTTTGACTCTTCTGTGAAAACCCTTAGCTTAAAACACAACACATTGTATAGCTGTACAAAAATGTTTTCTTTCTTTAGATCCTTATTCTATAAGCTTTTTTTCTATTTTAAAAAAAGCCTTTTTTTTTCTTTTTTTTTTTTTTTTTTTTTTGCTTTTTAAACTTTATTGTTACAAACTAAGATCCGAACACACACATTAGCCTAGGCCTACGCAGGGTCAGGATCATCAGTATCCCTGTCTTCCGCCTCCACATCTTGTCCCACTGGAAGGTCCTCAGGGGCAATAACATGCATGGAGCTGTCATCTCCCATTATAACAATATCTTCTGGAATACCTCCTGAAGGGCCTGCCTGAGGCTATCTTACAGTTAACTTTTTTAAATAAGTAGGAGTACACTCTGAATTAAAGATTAAAAATTTAGTATAGTAAACACTTATACCTGTAACACGGTCATTTATTATCATTATCAAGTATTATAAAGGGTACATAATTGTATGTACTATACTTTTTTTTTCTTTTTAGAGATAGGATCTCACTCTGCTGCCCAGGCTGTAGTACAGGGGTGCAATCACAGTTCACTGCATCCTCTACCTGCTGGGCTCAAGTGATTCTCCCACCTCAGCCTCCTGAATAGCTGGGACCACAGGTGTGCATCAGCACACTTGGCTACTTTAACAAATTTTTGTAGACAGGGTCTCACTATGTTTCCCCAGTTGCATTTGGAGTCCTGGACTCAAGCAGTCCTCCTGTCTCAGCCTCCCAAAGTTCTGGGATTACAGGTGTGAGCCACCTTGCCTGGCCTGTGCTATACTTTTGTAGGACTGGCAGTACAGTAGGTTTGTTTACACCAGCATCCCCACAAATCGGTGAGTGCTGCACTATGATGTTGCTAGGCAATAGGAATTTTTCAACTCCATTATAAACTTACGGGATCACTATCACATATCCAGTCTGTCATTGACCAAAATGTTTTTATGAGTGCATGACTGTATATGTGTTTCTATTTCTCTTTGATTTCTCTTTCTCTTTCTCTCTTCTTTTCCTCAGATCTTTTAGTCTATCTTGGTGACAACACCACAGCACCTTGATTACTATGGATTAGTTTGCAGTAAGTTTGGAAATCTGGTAGTTTAAATTCTCCAACTTTGTTTCTTTTATAAAGATTACTGTGGCCATTCTAGTTTTTATATTTCCATATAAATTTAGAAGCATCTGATGTAGTTTGGATATTTGTCCCTGCCCAAATCTCATGTTGAATTGTAATCCCCAGTGCTAGAGGTGGGGCTTGGTGGGAGGTGTTTGGATCATGGGGGTGAATTCCTCATGGCCTGATGCTTTCTTCATGATAGTGAATTCTCATGAGATCTAGTCATTTAAGAGTGTGTGGCACCTCCCTTCACTCTCACTGTCTCTCTCTCTCTTGCTCCTGCTTTTGCCATGTGATGTGCCTGTTCCCCCTTTGCCTTATGTCATTATTGGAAGCTTCCTGAGGCCTCCTCAGAGGCAGCTCTGCTATGCTTCCTGTATAGCTTGCAGAACTATCACCCAATTAAACCTCTTTTTAAAATAAATTACCCCATCTCAGGTATTTCTTTATAGCAATGCAAGAATGAATGACCTACTACAGAAAATTGGTACTGAGGAGTGGGGCATTGCTATAAAGATATCTGAAAATGTGTAAGCAGCCTTGGAACTGAGGTCGAAGAATTTGGATGTCTCAGCAGAAGACAGGAAGATGAGGAAAAGTTTGGAACTTCTTAGAGACTGGTTAAACAGTTGTGACCAAACTTCTGATAGTTATATCGACAGTGAAGTCCAGGGTGAGGAGGTCTCAGATGGAAATGAGGAACTTATTGGGAACTGGAGTAAAGGTCACACCTGTTATGCTTGAGTAAAGGGTTTGGCTGCATTCTGTTCATGCCCTAGGGGCCTATGGAAGTTTGAGCTTGAAAATGATGACCTAGGGTATCAGGTAGAGTAAATTTCTTGGTAGCAAGTGTTCAATATGTGGCCTGGCTGCTTCTTACAGCCTATGCCCGGATGTGGGAGTAAAGGAATGACTTAAAGTTGGAACTTATATTTAAATAGGAAACAGAGTGTATAAGGTTGGAAAATTTGTAGACTGGCCATATGGCAGAAAAAGAAAAAGCTTTTTTGAGGAGAGGGATTCAAGTAGGCTGTAGAACAACCACTTGCTAGAGAAATCTGCATTACTAAAAGAGAGCCAAGTGCTTCTAGCCAAGACAATGTGGAAAATAACCTCGAAAGCATTTCAGAGACCATGTGTCAGCCCCTCCCATCACAAGTCTGAAGGTGTAGGAGGGAAGAATGGTTTTGTTGTCCAGACCCAGGACCCCACTGCCCTGTGCAGCCTCAGGATATTGCTCCCTACATCCCAGCCACTCCAGCTTGAGCCTTGGCTCCAAGGGCCCCAGACACAGCTCAGGCTGCTGCTTCAGAGGGTGCAACCATACATTTTGGTGGCTTCCATGTGGTGTTAAGCCTGCAGGTGCACAGAATGCAAAAGTGAAGGAGGCTTGGGAGCTTCTGTCCAGATGTCAGAGGATGTATGGAAAAGCCTGGGTGTTCTGATCAGAAGCCTGTTGCAGGGGCAGAGCCCTCATAGAAAATCTCTACTAGGGCAATGCCAAGGGGGAATATGGGATTGGAGCCCCCACACAGGGTCCCCTCTGGGGTACTGCCTGGTGGAGCTGTGGGAAAGGGGCCACTGTCCTCTAGAACCAAGAATGATAAATCCACCAGTAACTTGCACACTCTACCTGGAAAAGCTGCAAACACTCAAGAACTGTGAGAACAGCTACCAGAGCTGAACCCTGCAGAGCCACAGGGATGGAGCTTCCCAAGGACTTGGGAGCTGACTTCTTGCACCAGTGTGCCCTGTACGTGAGACATGGAGTCAAAGGAGATTATTTTGGAGCTTTGAAGTGTAACAACTCTCCCGCTGGGTTTTGAACTTGCGTGGGGCCTGTAGCCCCTTTCTTTTGGCCAATTTCTCCCTTTTGGAATGAGAATGTTTACCCAATGCCTATATCCCATTGTATCTTGGAAGTAACTCACTTGCTTTTGATTTTAAAGGCTCATAGGTAGAAGGAATTTCCCTTGTCTCAGATGAGACTTTGGACTCTTGAGTTAATGCTGGAATGTGTTAAGATTTGCGGGGACTGTTGAGAAGGCATGATTGTATTTTGCAATGTGAGAAGGGCATGAGATTTGGGGCCAGGAATGGAATGATATAGTTAGGATATTTGTCCCTTCCCAAATCTCACATTGAAATATAATTCGCAGTGCTGGAGTTGGGGCCTGGTGGGAGGTGTTTGGATCATGAGTGTGAATTCCTCATGACTCAGGTACTGTCTTTATGATAGTGAGTTCTCGTGAGATATGGTCATTTAAAAGTGTGTGGTACCCCGTGACACACACCTCTCTTTCTCTCGTGCTCCTGCTTTTGCTATGTGATATACCTACTCCCCCTTTTCCTTCTGCCATGACTGGAAGCTTCCTGAGGCTTCCCCAGAAGCAGATGCTACTATGCCTACAGAACTGTGAGCCAATTAAAGTTTTTAAAATAAATTACCCAGACTCAGGTATTTCTTTATAGCAATTCAAGAATGGCCTACTACATTATCTTACCAACTTGTAGTTTTAAAAAGCTTGCAGGAATTTAGATTTGCACTGCACTGAATCTAATAAATCAATTAGGAGAGAAATTATCTGTTTTTTCACTCCATGAACACTTTTAATTTAGGTCATTGGAAAGGAAGAATAATATTTAATATTAAGTAGAATTTGTATGATTAGAAACAACATCACACAATTTTTAAAGCTGACTGCTTCTCTCAGAGTATGGAAGAATTTCTTTTAGGGAGAGATTTGCTTTCTTTCTTTTTTTTTTTTTTTTTTTTTTTGGTAGTATAAGGTGTGATCTGGAAAGAGAATTGAGAGACTCAGGAAGAATCAAATTGCTTTCTAAAATCAAGTAACAGAAAGTCTCTCTGGTACTTTGATGAGCGAAGAAAATAGGGGTACTCAAAACCTGGAGTGAATTGAGGATAAAACAGCCCTGGGACATTTAGGAACCAGAAGACAGTTAGAGACCAACTATGCCTTGGATGGACCCTACATGTGGGGTTACATTTCTTTGTGCTAAGAGGAAGGTGACTCTGAGAGCTTGATGGCATCTAATTCCTTCAAGAGTTGGCTGAGACATGTATTCAAGGGCACAGAGTTGGATTATATTTGGAAAACAAATGAAAACCCCTATTGCTTTTGTAATATAAGTACCAGACAAGATTTCTATAGCAGCAATCCCCAACATTTTTGGCGCCAGGGACAGGGTTTCATGGATGACAGTTTTTCCACGGACTGGAGTGGGGGATGGTTTCGGGATGATTCAAGTGTATTACATTTATTGAGCACTTTATTTATATTGTTATTACACTGTAATATATAATGAAATAATTATACAATTCACCATAATGTAGAATCAGTGGGAGCCCTGAGCTTGTTTTCCCGCAACTAGACAATCCCATCCGGGGGCAATGGGAGACAGTGACAGATGTTCAGGCATTGGTTTCTCATAAGGAGCATGCACCCTAGATCCCTTGCATGCACAGTTCACAATATGGTTCACACTCTTATGAGAATTCAGTGCCACTACTGATCTGATAGGAGGTGGAACTCAGGCAGTAATGTGAGTGGTCATCTTGTGAGTGACCAGTACCAGTCCATGGCCTGGGGCTTGGGGACCCCTATTCTATAGCACCCACTCTTTTGCTTACTGGGAGTTTCTCTGTGAACTACTTATCACCATATTGACATACATAATAATTCAGATAAAATGACCCATTAGCTCCAACTGGACACTTTGCAATTTGTTTGGATTTATAAAAGTCTATAAAATCATGTAACATAGTTCTCAAAATTTAGTATTTTCCTGTAAAACTTGGACAATGATGTGGTAGGGCATTTCTAAAATGGGTCCTGATGATTCCTACCCTCTTGGGTTCACTCCCTTGTGTAATCCCTTCCCATTATGTGTAGTCTGGGCTCAGTGACTTATTTCTAAGGAGTCAGATATGGCAAGTGTGATGTGTAGCCACATCCAAGATTTGGTTATGAAAGCTGTAATTTCTACTTTGTTTTTGTGCTCTTAACTCCTGGCTCACTTTGATGAAGCAGGCTTCCAAGGTGTGAGCTGCCATGTGGAGAGGCCCACAAGGCAAGGAACTGAGACCTCAGTCCAGCAGCCCAAAACGAACTGAGTCTTGCCAACTCCTCTTGACTGAGCTTGGAAGTTACCCATGATATGACTAGTCTAAGCTGATACCTTGATTGCAGCCTTGTGAGTGAACCAGAGCCAGAACATCCAGCTAAACCACCCCCAGATTCCTGACCTACAGAAACTAGAATAATTACACAATGGGTAATTAAAACAAATGATAATATTAACGAGTAGCATTCTTCAGAGTCAACTAAGTGTCAGGCACTGCGCTAAGTGCTTTACGTATGATTTCTCTTGTGATCTTCACAATAATCCTATGAAGAAGACAGTATATGCTCATTTTATAGATGGGGAAACTGAGGCTTAAAGTAATTGGCTAAAGTTAACATTGCAAGTTAACTGGTAAGTAAAATCAGAATTTAAATCCATGCAGTCTTGCTCTAGAACCTAGATGCTTCAACAGTATGCTCTGTTTTCTCTGCTATATTAAGTAATCTCTGTAGGACTGAACAGATTTTTTACTGAATTGACTGATTTTTTAAAAATTAGTAGACTGATTTTTTTAAAACAGCAGTTTTTCAAAAACTGCTGTTTTTGAACAAGGTGACCCCAGGCCTGGACCCTTGGTTGCTTCAGAGAAAGGCAGGCAAAAGCTAGAGAAGAGACTAGCAGCCTTGTGCAAAAAGCCTATTCCATGCAGTTAGGGTATTTGATTTAGAGCTGAAATTTGTCCTAGCAGTAGAAAAGTATTTGAAAAGGAAGCAAAAATTCCTAGGGAAGGATTAGGGGGAGGATGATTCATTAAGTTTTTGTTTCAGCTTTTATGTCAGCACGTCAGACTGTGAGGATGAAAACAAATCAAGCGCTCCCCAAGAGAATATTGTGTTGGAACAGTCTTGAATATGTCTCAGTTGGAATCTACTGAGAAAAAAAGAAGTCATACTTAAAATGTTGTGATGTAAAACAATCTTTGTGAGAAACAATATTGCTTTAAAAAAACAATTTTAGAAATACGTTTTATTTCTTTTAATGTAAAAGTAGTTATTATGATATACTTGCTATAATCAAAGCTTTAATAAACCAATTGAGAAAATTACAGAGAATAGCACCCCAAATCCCACCCACTAGCAATAACCAGATTGATATTTTTTACTGTATAGTGATTTTTGTTTTGTTTTCTAATTAAGGATATCTCTTCGTGTCAGTAACTATGTCTACATCATTGTTTTTAATGTCTCACTGTGTGTACATTCTATCACTTATGCAATTAATCCCCTGGATATTTAAGGTGTTTGCAATTTCCTGTCATAAACCACTTCATAAGAAATAAGTTCGTAGAGACATCTTGCACATTTGTCTCATTTCTTTAGAATAAATTTCTAAATTGGGGTGGTTGGGTCAAAGGGTTTGCATATTTTAGATTTTTGTAGGTCTTGCCAAATTGCCCTCCAGAAAGGTTGTACGAAAATTAATTCCCACCACAGTTTATGAGAGTGCCCACTTCCTACAGCCTTGCCAACAATGGGTATTAGCATTCTTTTAAACCTTTGCCCATCTGATAAATGAAAAATAGCATCTTATTTTAGTTTGCTCTCCTTTAATCACTGGGGAGATTAGGTATTCTTTTCTTATTGGTCACTTGTGTTTCTTCTCTGATAAATTATCTTTATATATGATTTTTTTCCATTGGATTGTTCATAATTTTTTACTTAAAAAATTATAAATTAAGGAATGTAACACTTTCTCTTTCCCATATGCTACATTTTATCCCAGTTTGTAATCTGTCTTTCTACTCTGCTTTAATTTATTTGCTTGGTTCTTGCTCTGTTGACATTCAGAATTTTCATGTCATCAAATCTATCCATCTTTATATTTATAGTTTCTAATCTTGTTATGCCCTAAAAGGCCTTTTTTTTTTGGCTAGATGATTTTACCAAGTCTAGATGGCCATTATTAAACACCCAACATTTTGAGGCAGCGTTTGGAAAGCAAAATGTGAAAGACAATAAATTATAAAAAAATGTGATTTATAGGTTTCCCCCTGGGACTTCTGTATTTGCCTTAACTCTGATGCATGACATTAAAGAAAACCCTTTAACAATTTTTATATATGTTGATTAGAATGCACATCCCTGTATAAAGTTCAGTGCGTTGAACTTGACTACATTTTTTAGTAATAACAATACAGTAAATAAGTTATAAACATATTGCTGATTCCATTGTGGTTCTAATAACAGAAATGTATTATTAAATTACTTCTATTCATGTCATGTTCTATACAAAGTTATTTCACATATTTCATTTCATTTAATTCTCGCAGCAACATTGCAAGTCAGCTATCATTATCTGCCTTTTAAGTGAGGATATTGAGGTTCAGAGTGGTGAAGTGACTTGCCAGTCACACAATCAAATGATGGCACAGCCAGGGACTCACACTTGTGTTTTTTAAACAAAAACATAGTGTTCCTTTCAGTTATCAAACTAGTAATTATGATCTTTCGGCTGCTGCATGAAGTCAGGGGGAAGTTCGAAGTTTAGTTGCCTTTTTGAAAGTTCAACAGGTTTGGTCTTACTCAAGGAACTTCTTTGGTTTTAATTTAAATTTGGTCATAAGAAGCAATTGATTACCATTTGTTACACTATAATAGCTTTCTTTTTCCTGAGCAAAGACTGCAATGCAGGACAGCTCCTTTATTTAACATATCTCATTCGATGGAAGCACGTGTCCTTTAGTGGGTGATTATCCACCTGCAGGTGGCTGTTCGCCTCTGCTTTCTCTGTGTCTTCCTCATTGCTAGAGCACCCCTCCCAGCAATGCTCGCCTCAGGAGAGCAGAAACTGTGCTCCTTTTACCAATTCACTTTAAGCAGGAACATAACTTTCACACAAACCCACATGCCTGATTGCTTCCTGGGTCAGCTTCCTGCCTAATCGCAGTGGCCAGAGTCAATTCAGCTCGATCCAGACATGCCTGAGTGTCTAGCCAATGTCTCCCAGCCCCTAGCATTCCCTTTCCCACTCTGGTGTGCTCCTTCCTCCCCCAGAAATTACCTACTCTCCGATGAATGACACTAGGAGCGTTTATTCCCTTCGGAGTGGCCTACCTCTTCTACCACAGGGGTGTGATATCCCCTTGACCTTAACAAAAAGCCTTTTTTAGGAAGGATGCATTTTTACCCAAGTCTTCATTATTTATTCTTATCCAGAGTCACCTGTCTATACTTCAATGCAGTGTGACACACGTCAGCAGAAATACCGTACATCCTTCACAGAGGAGATACTATTTAAGCTGACTCTTTAAGGACGAGTGGGTGTTTCCTCAGGCATACAAGGCAGAAAATGTCACTCTAGGCAGAAGAATGAGCACATTCCAGGAAGGGAGGAATAACACAGTCGGGGAAGATGTATAATTCCCTGTGATGGGAGCCTCAGGTGTACTTGGAAGCAGCAGGCAAGGAAAGCGGGGAGGCACACAAGAGCCGTGCAGGGCAAGGAGGGACCTGCAGCCAGTCAGGTACAGATATGATGTCTTTCTGTTGTCTCTCTACATCCTAACAGTGGGAACTGGGCCCTTCTGAAAAGAGGAGGCAGAGAAAAGGATATTGGATCACAGAACGCTCTTGGTCTTGCAGTCATACCTGAGCTTTGATCATTGGAATTGTGGTCATTATGACTTGTCATACTCTGCTCTGGTGGTCTCTTCTCCAGTTTGAACTTTGGCTCTCAGTCTTATTCTGTGGGTAGGACCACTGATAGTCACAAAGTTTTGCAATAGAGATGATATCTCGGCCATGCTCAAATGGCTTCCCATCCTCCTAGAATAAAATGCAAAGTCCATACCAGAGTCCCACATGATCAGGCACTTGCCTACTTCTCTGATACTATCTTTTATTATTTTCCCCATGGCTTCTCATGAGGACTGGTCTTGCTGTTCCTCCTGAATGCCAAGCATGTTCCCACCTGTTAGCCTTTGCATGTGCTATTTCCATTACCTGGGACATTCTTCTCCCAGGTGTCCACATGGCTTGCTCACATCATTAAGTCTGGGTTCTAATGTCATCTCCTTAGAGGGATTATCTCAGACCAATTTATCTAACAATAACTCTCTGTCCCTTCAGCTTGCTTTATTTTTCTGCATGCACTTATCACTGCCCAATATTAAACTATGCACTTCCTTATTTGTCTTTGTCTTTCTCTCTTGTTAGAATGTAAGCATCATGAAGGGAACAGTTTTGTCTGTCTCGTGCATTGCACCTAAATCAGTGCCTAACACGTAGCAAATAAAAATATTTGCTGAGTGAATGAGTGAATGAATGGTCTAGCCCCTAATCCCTTGAAGAAAAGAGCAGGGTGCAGGGCAGAGTGATCTTGGCAGAAGGAAGTGAAACCCAAGAGAATACATATTTGCAGCACCATCCCTCAGCCACAGAGTCAGAAATGATCATTTTGCTGGCTCTGAGACCTTTCCAACCACTATTACCAGGGCTCCAGGGAGCAGGTCATTGCACAGACCTTTGCTTTCTACAAAGTAGCCTTGGGTGTGCTCCACATAGTTTAAAGCCTAAGCATCAGTTTTTGCACTGTGTTTGTCAAGGAAGAAGACCTGAGTGGAAAGATTCAACCTGAAGTCATGGTGAGAAAAAAAAATGAGAGGAAAGGATTTAGATGTCTAGACCTTTTCCATTTGGAAGTGGGGCTTTTCTCTTGCTAGGTCTTTTCATCATAGAGTCAGAACTTCCTGAGCTATGCAGATTCCCCACTCAGGCCTCGCTGCTCCTCACTGGCGCTGCAAAGCTCCTAGGAGTCTGCCTGTCGCTCATTTATAGGAAAAGACCTGAGGCCATGCTTGCAGTTCATTACACACTAGCTGCGCTCTCTGAACTTGGGTTTCCCTGCAAGCCCTTTGCACAGCTCCACTCAGCTTTCCATGATTAGAAGTCCTGTTTGCTGCTTACACCCTTTCACTGTTTACAATAAATAGACAGAGGCACTTAAGGCTTCTCATGCTTCATTAGCTATGCAGATTTGACACAAGGATGGGTGAGACTGGTTGCATAGCATGGAGTTGGGTAATAGGAGAAAATGCACCCCTTCTCCTCCCCTGAGATGCAATTTCAGTTGTTCCCACAGTATGTTTTCATTGTACAGTAGATGCAAGAGCTCCAGCTAGTGTGAGAACCGAGCTCAGATAAGAGAAACACAGTGATGGCACGGTTCCTGCAGGGCTCCCATGCTATTTTCTCAGCATTACAGAAACCCAACAATGTCTAAACAGCTGACCTTGTGGTGTGTTGGTAGGTTTGCACAATTCCCAGGGGTCATATTAGCATATGCATTTCAAGGGAGAGATCAAGTCAACTCTGGAAAAAGCAAGACGTCGGTACATTTAAAACTCAACTTCCATCTACATTCCCCCTGAACCACAAGAGAGCAGTTACTAAAGTCTCCCCAGCCATAAGGCACGACTGGGTCACAGTGATGCAAGCAACTCAATTCACAGTAGCCCATAGAAGTCTTTTTTTTTTTTTTTTTTTTTTACTGTCATTAGTCTATTTGCTTTTGTATCTCCCAGAATTTGTTTGGAAATACCCCCTGGATGCTTCACTGTCTTGCATCAGCCTCTTTATTACCCTGGAAAATTTTAGTTAGAGTGGCTCAGTTGCTTGTCAGCAGGGAGCAACCATTCCTCATTAGCTGGGGTGGAGTTCCCTGGTGGTCTTTTTTACTTTTTTCCTATTCATGCACTATCCCCACATCTCCCATCTCATGTTGTAATCTCTCTGGTTACATTAAGCTTGTAGACATTTCCTAAGTTATTGCTTATAAAGACAGTATTCAGAAATTGTTTATAAAATTTTTAGTGGAACGTCATGCAATTAGCTCTAATTGTCACCTTTCCAAAATTCCCGGAGACTCAAAGGACATTCTGCTAAAATTCTAGAGACCAGAGCCAGGGCAACTCTTCTCTAGAGTGCCAGCACTACTGTCGGCACCATCACTAAGGCTGTTGACCACCACTATTATGGCTGTCAGCCACCACCAAGATCCCTGAGTAGTCTTCTTCTACTCTCTAAGCCACCTATTAGTTGATAAACTGGACCAAGTCTTAAGAGCGTTATAGAGGAGGAGCTCTGTCTGTTTTAACCAATGTTGAATAGCCAGTGCGTAGCACAATGCTTGTCACAGAGTAGATGCTCAATGAATATGTATCAAATGAATGAGTAGTTCTCTAGTCTACAGATTGCCTGTTTTTACTACTGATTTATTTGAGACCACCAAACGTGTTTGTTTCTTCTCTTGATTATAAGAATGTGATCTTCTAATACTGTCTTCAGGGATCTACAACATAGTGGTTAAAGTATAAGTTCTGCTAACCTATGGTGTTAGCAATCAGCATAGTGGTTATCCTTAGTTGGGATGGGGTGTCCAGTAACTGAATAGGGTCCTAATGAGGGCTTCTGGGATGCTGGTAATATTCTGGAAATGGTATGGGCACATTTACTTTATGAAAAGTAATCAAGCTGCACATTTTTGACTTGAACACTGCTCTGTATGTGTCCTTTTATTCATTAAGATTTTTACAAAATAAGATATGGAGTTCATTGTCTACGTTCATATCCTGGCTCATCCACTTTCTAGCTGGATGGCCTGAGACAAGTTATTTAACATTTCCTTTCCTCACTTTCTTCATCCATAAATCAAGAATAATAATATACTTATGTTATTTGGTTTTTGTGAAATAAGTCAGTTAATCTAGAGTAAGTACTCAAAAAATGTCGGTTTTTATTAGCTATTATTTTTCAGAAGTTGAGATAGTTCAAACCTCATTCATGTAAAGACTTAAAAAATACCACTGAAGGTCATTAGAGTACTCATCAGCCTCCAGGTAGCACACTCCTAGTTCCTCAAGATCCATGTTCTTCTTAAGGGTCTCTACAAATGTGCTTTTAGTTGTCTTCCAAAGTACACAGATCCTAAAGATCAGATAAGCTCTTAAGATCCATTGTAACAATACTGGTTTTCCTAGAGAAGTTCTGTCAAGCACAGAATGCTAGAATCAGAAAAGATCTTAGAAAATACTGTCTGTGCTGGGCCGGGCGCAGTGGCTCAAGCCTGTAATCCCAGCACTTTGGGAGGCCGAGGTAGGCGGAGCACGAGGTCAGTAGATCCAGACCATCCTGGCTAACATGGTGAAACCCTGACTCTACTAACAAAAAAAAAAATTAGCCGAGCGTGGTGGCAAGCGCCTGTAGTCCCAGCTGCTCCGGAGGCTGAGGCAGGAGAATGGTGTGAACCCGGGAGGCGGAGCTTGCAGTGAGCCAAGATCGCGCCACTGCACTCCTCCACCTGGGTGACAGAGCAAGACTGTCTCAAAAAAGAAAATACTGTCTGTACCGTCCCAATATAGCAGCCACTTGTTACATGTGGCTATGTAAGTTTACATCTAAATCAGTTAAAAATAAAAATTAAATTAAAAATGCAGTTCCTCAGTTGTATTCATCACACTTTAAGTGCTCGTATATCCCCATGTGACTAGTGGCTGCCATACCCAACAGTGCAGAGACAGAACATTTTCATCACAGTAGAAAATCCTATTGGATAGCACTGCTAGATCAATCTGCTCACTCTATGTATGAAAACATTGAGGTCCAGAAGTCCAGAGAGGTAAAATGATTATACCAAAATTGCATAGCTAGTTAAGGAAAGGACTAGACTACAGTTTAGGTGTTTTGATTTCTACGTCAAGATATTTTCCACTTGGTGACAAAGACACCTATGGATCCACAGGCTCTCCCCTGTCATCATTAGTATGCCACATCTACAATGTATATTAGCTTGGAGAAATAATTTTGATGGCTCCATATTATCTATGCTCTAATACCATTTTACTAACTGGAAACCGCATTTCCATTTCCATTCTAGGGTCCTTTTTTCTCAAAATCAGAGCGCCATTTTGTCACTCACACACATAGGGTAGCCAAGTTAGCCAAGTTGCAGTTAGTTAACAGTAATTGCCAATGTTTATTAAGCATTTACTATGCACCAGTCATCTCCTTTAAGTGATTTATTAGTTTGGTGCCAAAGTGATTGCCACTTTCAGTGGCAAAAACTGTGCTCACTTTGGCACCAACCTAATACATTCAACTGATGAATGTGAGGCACAGAAATGTTCTGGGGTGTGCTGAAGGAGATGGGGGGTTGGGATTTGAACTCACTCAGTCTTCTCCAGGGCCCTTGCTCTTATTCACTATTCTATAACGTGTAGAGCATTATACAAAGTTTGGTGAAAGCTAGAGCGTGAGAGCAATGAATGAGAATGCAATGTCCTCACTCAGGAAATAAATAATCCAGTTATGAGCTAAGAAGAAAGTAGCAGATCCACGTGGACAGTTTCTGTATACTTTTTAGTGTTTATAATCATACAAATACTTACGAATTTGGCAGTCTGCATCTCTAAATCTACTCTCTTTCTTCTCTTTCTTTCTTTTTGCTAAAAAACAAAACGGAAAAAGCAAAATCCTTTAATAACAAATGCCCTTCAAACAGTTGGTGATTATCCCTAAGCAGTCTACCTTTACACAGGTCTCCTGTCAGGGCCCTGGATTCATCTGGGTGTGCTCCTGAGAATCCATTTGTTGACTGGCTAGGGCTGTCGATGAATGGAGGAAGCGGAGTGGAGAGATCACTTACTGCTTTGATTATAGGTCTGAGCCCCCCCAACAGAGGTTTCTCACTAAGGCCATGGAGTTAAGTGTGTTTGTGACAAGATTTTTGCACAGATTCACTAAGTATAAATAGAGGATTTTTTTTTAAAAAAAGTAGATAGATTTAGCAGTTGATTTCATGCTTTGGAAGCAATCCTTTTCAGTTTTAAAAAAATATCCTTGCCTACACTTGCTGGTGAAACCACATTGGCACCCAGCTAGCAACAGTGATGTTTAAACATGCTGTGGCTGGCACCATTCAAACAACAACAGAAATGGCTTTAGGCTCTCAAAGCCTCTTACTGTGCTATGTAGAGTCCCTTCCAAGATTTCAAATAGATGAACAAATAATGTACCAAGATGCAATTATCACTCTGAATTGGTTCAATCATAAGATGCTATTATTGAATTATTAGTAGACTACGATTTCTATTATTCATGTTTCATCTGCTTTGGGATTTGAATTTGAGTTTTTGTGCTTAACATCTTCTGCATTTCACAAAAAGCCTCAGCCAAGGGCACTGATCATTTTTATAAGGTGTTCTGGGTCATGATCGAGTGGAATACAGCTTCTGAAGAGGCCACTTACCTGAACTTACCATTCTAGAGAATGTCACAATGTTAAGTTTACTGCTTAACACAAATCTTACTTTTTTTCTTTTCTGTTTTGGGCTAGACAGTAAATTTTGCTGAGTGTTATAAAGAAACTGAGGATTAGAATAGAGGCTTCATTAATTGACTTCCACTTTACCAACTCACCAGCTTAAGTGGTAGTACCCCATGCACAGGGTACTATCTCTCACCTTCTTGCTTGTTGCAAGAAAACTGCTCTCTGGTGGGTTCAGTACTTCAGCTCCCTCTGAGTTTTAATTAGCTGACCAATTACCTGATCCTGATTGCACTAAAGAAGAGAGCTCCAGCTGTTCTTTTATAAGTTCATAATCTTTTACTCTGAGTTTCATTTGTGAGGTCAGGAAGAAATCTGTTGAGTGTGGAAGATGGCACTGACCTAATAAGATCTTAAGCTACCAGGACATGCAAGACAGGCATTACTTAAGCAGTATGGCTATGGAAGAACCAGCCTAATTGATGGGCTGAACCAATGTGACACCCAGAAAGATGGTGCTGTGCATCAATTCTAAACAGTAGACAGAGGATGGGAACAGAGCATAGGTAGAAAAGATAAGAGTTGCAAGAATCAAGAGATGATGAAATTGAGTATCAAAACGTAGTCAAGGCAAGTGATTTAGAGCTGGACTATCTGAGTTGGAATGCCATTTGGAAGCCATGTTCCACATAGGAAAGCCTAAACAGAGTGAACTAGTACATTGGTCAAAAGGCCCATGTCAGACTGCCCTTCACGGCGTGCTGGTCAAGATGCCTCCATTACATGAATAAGTAGGCCTGAAGTAGCAGGCTGATGGTTTGGGGTTGTGTTCACTGTTTCTGGAATTAGGCTACAGAAAGTTCCATGGTGGGATATAGTGTTATAGTCCCACAGATGTTCAGGGGAGAGAGAATCTTGAAGAACATGGAGAACAGGAGTCATTGTTTCCAGAGAAGGAAACGGAGGGCAAGGAAAATGATTATGCAGAGATAAAGGGAATCAAAGTTGGGTCCTTCATCTTTGCTAAGGTTTTAGATTTCATAATAAAACAGGAAGCCCAACACATAACTGAGAAATTGCCTCAGGAAGAAAATCTGCACGAGGGTCTTGAAAAGACATAAGTTGAAATCCCATAGATAAGTCCCCAGGAGATCAGAAAGCCAGAGGTACCTCTGGAAAGAGCATAAAGGAGACATCAGAAGGAATCCAAACCAGGAGTATTTGCTACTTCTTTAGCTTCTCCAGATGAGATAAGGAGAATTTAAAAATTGGTACTGCATGGTGATTACAGCTTCCTTATAATCAGTTCCTCATGTTAGAATTACTAACTAGACATTGAGAGGACCATATTAGTTGTATAGTTTTGTGATTCCTCATAATTTTGGAAATAGATGACTATGCTAGAAAAATCACTATTGTTTAGAACTAAATATCCAGGAAATGTACAGAAGAAAGGAGTGATACCCATATAAATCCATATTCCCTTCTGATCAAATTCTGCACTAGCCACTACCAAACTGACAAACCAGTCTCATTTGTATTTCTTTGGCTAAAGTTAAGCATTAAATAATCAAGTTTTATTACAATCACTAGTTTCTCAAGTAAATATTAGGGTGTGAATTTCTACCTGAAAATATCTGAATTCATTTCTACTTCTAACACAATTCCCTGAATATGAGAAGAGTTGGGTATAATTTTATTGATGATAATTTCACACTAGGGACTCAGGTTCAAACAATGCTTTTTCCCTACTGATATCGGTAATAAAGTGTAATTTAAGTCAGTGATTAGTTTTTTTTCAATAGAAATTGGAATCGAATTATTCTTATTTTATGAACTGTTTTTCTTTGAGATATTAATTGGATTTAAATGGTTTTACTGGAAGCCTAGAAAATATTAAAAGCTCACTTTAGACTTAACCATTAAAAATGTAATTTAAAAATGTTGAAAACCTATGTGTATAAGTGATTCCAGTTCTTTGCTAGTTTCTTCTGATAGCATCCAAAACGTTTTTGCAAACCATGTGCTTCTATGTACTTATCACCTTATCTCATATCTTATGAAAGGGCAACCTGTGGGAACTATTAGGGACTCATGTTTTGCCTTCCAGTCCTCATTGAGATAATGAAATTTTTCTGGGGAAGAGAGCCCTATAGGACATTAAGCACTTATCTTTCTCCAGAGAGTAGAAAGCAGGCCTTCAAGATTGCAAGGGTAACTCATCATAGAAAAGAACAGTCTTAACTGCAGTTAGAATGGAAGAAACTGGAGAGAAAGATCAAACAGCCATGGAGGAGAATGGACATGCTTTCCTTGCCCAGCTGGAAGGTGTGATCAGGAAAAGCCACAGGTGAAGGAAGAAGGCATGGGAGGGGGATCCTGGGCCAGAAGTAAAACTCATATAAAGCTGTTACAGAGGGTGACACCCGTGCTGGTTCCCTGGCGGGATGGGAAAATCTCTGGCCCCTTCTGCTTTAGAGTGATGCTCAAGTGTGATTGCTTCTATATGCACAATGCGGGCTCATGCTTGGCTCAGTGGGGCTTTCTGTTCATTAAACCCCCTTCCACAATGCTGTTAGCTCCTGGGCTGACCAGGTAGCGGTGCTTTGGCAAATGAAGCCCCACCTAAAGATAAGGTCTGGAGGAAGGAGAGAGTAGCTTCAGCTCCTATGGCTTGATGGCTTTCTGAGAACTGTGGCTTCATCAAACACTCCATTAAGTTCTTTGGAGTCTTTCACATGACCTTTCTAAGGGGATGATTTTAACTAGACATGAGACTAAAACTAATTGGACTGTTTTAAAGTAATTACTCTGCAGTATCACTAAGGTTTATCTGGCAATTATGTCATTCAGACAACATGGCTGGTGAGCAACTGCTCAGAGTCCTGAGAAACGGAAGAGAGACTGTGCCTTCACAGAGGCTATTTTATGAGCTCAGACCACCCAGATACTCAAACACTCAGAGAATTAAAATATTTAGGGCAGATTTTGATTTAGTGAACCATGTTC
The DNA here is from genome assembly GCF_043159975.1 of Macaca nemestrina. NCBI lineage: Eukaryota > Metazoa > Chordata > Mammalia > Primates > Cercopithecidae > Macaca > Macaca nemestrina. The sequence continues at coordinate 118,957,332 of NC_092130.1, forward strand.
AAGCATCACAATCTTACTTGTGTTTATACTGACCAAAGACCTCATTTTACTCCGTTTTCCCCCTATTTCCTAAAATGCATCATTAAAACAACGAAATTTGGCTTAGCTTGAAACCAAGACTAGACCATTAGAATCTGATTTTGAATCAAACTTGAATAAAGCATTTTTAACTTCCACTTAATGTAAACATGATGTTTTGCCTCTGCTCAAACTCAGATCTGTCTTCTCTTTCAAAAGTCTTCACGGACTAACTCTCACTAGCCCTATTCACAAATATTTAACACTTGAGCATCTGAGAACACCAAGTCCTACCATGTGTATGGATACAAGTTTACTATAAGGCTTTATTACACAAATTTAGATTTGTCTTATTACAATGCCAATTCATTAAGAGACTGGAGTCTTTCCTTTCCTTTGTGTCTACCCTAAAAATTACTTAAAGGGGAAGGAGGGAGCAAGTGAGAAAATAAGGCAAGTCAGTGTGACACTCTGAGTTTTTGACAGCTATCATCATTCTTCCCCTACTCCCTAGAAAGATAAAAACCAGCACTCCTGAAACACCTTCATTATTCCCAAGGCTAAAGACTGTCCAGGAACAGAGTGTCAGGGTTTCAAGGTAGGGGGAGAGTTGGTTGGAATAGCCTTCTGGTTCCTCCTCACAGAGCCAACTTGTAATTTTTTTTAAAAAAATCAAGACTCCATCATTCCTTGATATGTTTTACAGACTAACCTCTTCAGTAAGAACTTTCTTGAACAAAAAGTGTCCAAACGAACCAGGGCTCCAATCCTGGCTCAGAAACTATTACCATCTCCACGTTCCAGATAGGAATACACAGCAGCAAAAGAAAAAATGACTCAGCAGAACCCTTGTCTTTGTCTCCTTGTTCCTGAAGTGGTGAAGCATTAAGTAATGATAATGAGGTCAGTTCTCATTCTTATTAAACTAAATCTGAAGCGGATATAGGTAAATATTTAGGTAAAGTACATTTTTTAGAACCTAGAAAGATGTCATAAAAATATCATAGAACACTGTAAAAGAAAAATATTCTCATGGGTGCAGAATATTACAGTATCCATGGATTGGACAAAAATATTTCCCTGCATAAAATGAATCTTTTTTTTTTTTTTTTGGCAGAGTCTCGCTCTGTCACCCAGGCTGGAGTGCAATGGCGTGATCTCAGCTCACTGCAACCTCAGCCACCCAAGTAGCTGGGATTACAGGCAAGCACCTCCACACCCAGCTAATTTTTGTATTTTTAGTAGAGATGGAGTTTCTCCATGTTGGCCAGCCTGGTCTTGAACTCCTGACCTCAAGTGATCCACCCGTAGAGATGGGGTTTCTCCACGTTACCAGGCTGGTCTCGAACTCCTGACCTCAAGTGATCCACCCGCCTCTGCCTCCCAAAGTGCTGGGATTATAGGTGTGAGCCACCGTGCCCAAAAAAGTGAATTGTTTTTGTCTACATATCTAGACACAAACAAAAAACACCTCCTCTAAGGGTTTCTGATTTCATTGCTAACTTTTCTGCACTCCCACATTATCTCCCCAGTCCCTTCACCAGCATCCTTAGCACACCTATGTTGAATTACGGTTGCACATGTAGCTCTGTCTCAGCTACAGAATCAATATTCCTTAAGGGCTAGCATCTCATCTGTGAAAAGTCACTTCTATAGTCTCAATAGCAGCTAGTGCAGTCTAACGTACGCATAGTGGATGATGTCAAATTTTACTGAACTAAAGCAATAACTTCCTTGATAATGCTGTGGCTCATTGGCTAACAACTTCCTTGTTAATGCTGTGGCTCATTGGCAGCGTGGTCTCCTTCTGATGATGGACAATCAGATTGTCTATTCTAGGTATGTAGATAGTTGCCATCACTGTATATGAAAAATACCCTATTTGTTGACAACTTCTATAATCCCCTGAGGACAGCTTCAAGTGAATTCTGAAGATTAAGCACACATATTCTTTCACTCATACATTTATTTATCCGTTCACTAAAATAAATGCAGAATCAAAAAGAAGTAATAGCTGTAACTTACCTTTGTGTAATTTTATCATTCAAGCTTACTATTTTCTTTGATCATTTAACCTAAAGTTTTTTTTTTTCATAGAAGTAGTATATACTCTGATGAAGTATATACTCTGATGAAAAGGATATTTTACAAACATAGAAAATTGTAAAAATAGATACTAAAGGAATGATACCAAAGATAAATATTGCTTACAGTTCATTATATTTCTTTCCTTAGAGTATCTTTATGTGGACATGCAACATTTGAATGTCATACACACACGTAAACACACACACACACAATTTTTACATCCTAATCTTTTTTTTCTTTTCTTTTTTTTTTTTTTTTGAGAGAGTCTTGCACTGTCGCCCAGGCTGGAGTGCAATAGCAAGATCTTGGCTCACTGCAACCTCCGCCTCCCAGGTTCAAGCGATTCTCCTGCCTCAGCCTCCTGACTACCTGGGATTACAGGTGTGCATCACCACACCTGGCTAATTTTTTGTATTTTTAGTAGAGACAGGGTTTCACTATGTTGGCCAGGCTGGTCTTGAACTCCTGACCTCGTGATCCATCTGCCTCAGTCTCCCAAAGTGCTGGGATTACAGGCATGAGCCACCATGCCCGGCCCCTAATCTTTTTACTTAATGTTTCATCAGAAATATTTTTACATGTCATTAAAAATCTTATAAACATCACATTTAGTGCTGACCACTAAACATTTGTACCATAATTTGTTAGCTTTCTTCTTTGAGTGGACATTGAGATTGTTTCTAACTTCTGCCTACTATTAATTATATGCCAATAATATCTTTGGGCTTAAAACTTTGTTCAAATTTTGCTTAATTTCCTAAGATGGGATTCTCAGAAAGTGAAATTGCTGAATCAAGTTGCCTGAATTTTTTAGGGCTCTTGATATCTACTTCTAAATTGTTTTCTAAAATATATGTCAATTTATAGTGTTGTTAAGCAGAATATACTCTAAAACTACCCTCATAATATCAAACTTAGAAATTTTTTAAAGGTTACACTTGACTCCCATTATGGAACTGTGGGGTTCAATTTCACATGTAGGAACTGTGTCCTGAATTCTTTCAATAAGAGTCATTCCTGAAGCCCATTAGTTAGCTATTTAGTTAATCGATCTACTTGTTTTCATCCGTTATGTTAAACTGAAAAGGGAGGAATTTCCATGTTGATTGACAGGTTCACCAAATACCCAAGTTTACAAGAAAAACAATTCTTAGTAAAGATGTGTTTGGACCACTGTACAGAACTAGGCACATTGTAGGCATGTTTGTTTGTTCCCCTCCGATCATGGTAGAGATGCTGTTAACTCCCAGATTAAAAGCACAGAAAAAAAATTCTCTCTTAATAACATTCCACTTTGAGATCCTTGGAAGAACAATCCATCTTTACAAGTAATGAGTTTTATTTATTGTTGTTTTGATCCAATGAAGTCTTGAAACTATCCCTCAGGGCATGGAAGAGGGCCTAGAATTTTTTTCACTTCCACATTTTTGCCAAAGTAGTTAAGTTCATCAAAGGTGAATAGCCATTTCCAAGCACTCTCTCTGGAACATTATTCAAGTTCCTTTGAGAAAGACTTCAGTGTCTAAAAGATGAGGGTGATGGACCAACTGAATATTTAGCTTCTTCCTAACTATAGTAATATTCTGGGTCTTTGAAATTTTTTCTGAAGAGAGAGTTTCTGGAGGTTTAAGATTTGAGATTTAGATATGTGATTTTTGAGAGAACAAAGCAACCCAATTCTGGAAGACTCTTCGTTTACCTGCATCTTGACCTTCAAGAAAAACCTGGGCTCTGAGCACGGACCAAGTATTAAAATAGGTAGAAGAACTAGACTATCTTCTCTGGAGTTATAAAGGTGAATTCATCTCCTGAATCTAGTTGGAGTTGGAGGATAGCCATGCCAAAACCAAATGACAAGACAAGACATCGTGTGGTCAATGGCAGTTGGAATAGGACTGCAAAACCACCAACATTTATTTCTATGCAATGTAGAGGCAGCTAAGAATACTTTCAGGATGTGTAGAAGGGGCTCAGTGTCAATGGTTTCATCAGGGTCGTTGAACAAAAATCAGCCTTTGATACTCAAAATGTCAGTTGGAGAAAAGAGCACACCCTGGGATACCTGGCGACAGAACCAAATGTGAAAATCTGATGGCTTCTGACAGTGTGTACACAGACAACTTCACCAAGGCACTCTTTTGAAACTTGAAAGAGAATGGACTTCGAACGATTAAAGACAGTGCTGCTTTATCTGTGAAACTCCCTATTGCTGAGATGCAGCAGGGCAAAATTACTAGAATCAAAACAGGACAATAAAAGCATGGGCTATTCTAGGGAGGAATTAAGACATTGTGGTTTACAGCTTTTCCTTTGAGAATGATGTCTTTAGGGTCATCCTGCACTGCCTCCCTTTTCAAGCCCCACTCTTCCCCACCTGTGTTCTTTGTCCCTTTGAGGGACAAAGCATTAAAAACAGAGCCCTGATAAAGACAAACAGTCAGATCCAAAAGGATATATTCTTGTTTTCAAAACTCTTAAGCAAAAGGCCTCACACATAGTAAGTGCCTAACTGATATAATCTGGGGAAGAAAAACACAAGGAAGGTAATCTATCATGGCTGAGATTCAACATACAACAAAACTACTTATCAAAAATGAATGTAAGTACAAGCTTCTGCAAGAACTTAAAGTCTACTATTTAAAGACTTTAGTCTCAGATCCAAAATAATCAGACTTCTCTTGAAGTTATGAAAATTCCATTAACTAAAAGAACCACCTCCTTCCATTCAAGATATAGCTCTTTCTTATCCACCAAAGGACCCCACTGTGGAAGGAGAACATGATTTGCACAAACTGACTTTTCACCGCATGATTCTGAGTGGACCCTAGAAAGATTTGATGGGTGAGTATGCTGTAATTGGATACCAAGACATAAAGTTCACAAGTGAAGGATTGATTCAAGGTCAATGCCAACTTTACTGGGTGTGTTATGGATCTTGCAACATGAATGGATTCATACTGCAAAGTTTGACAGCTGTGGCGCCAGAAGATAAACAAAATTACAAGATCATTCATGAAGGCTGATCTTGCTGGAAAAATAGAACATGTGGCTGGCCAAGATCTTTCAAGATCAGGCAGGTACTGACAATGGCTTCATCTTGGAGGCTCTAAGATCCCCATCCCAAGTCACAGCAGCCTGCCACAGTCACAGCAGCAGCTTGGGCCAGCCAACTCTGTGACTGCAGGCTTGGCTTGCAGGTGTCCCAGGTCCAGTTCGCCAGAAGGCTGATGGTTCAAGGCACCACACTCCTGAGAAAAAAACACCATTAAGGAGAGTGAGGACCTACTATTAGTCCACTCCTCAAGAGAAGGGAGTGTTGGCCATGAACTAGCTTGAGAAATATGTTAGCTAATAGAAGGAAATTTTTTAGAGTAAGTCTCACAAAGGATTGGCATGGGTTACCAAGGAAGGCTACTCTGGGACAACCTGAAATAGATTTAAATTGGACAGAATTTCATAATGAAAAGATTTAAGTATTTGAAGTTTAAGGAAAGGAATCTTTCTTTTCTTCTGAATAATCTATACAGCTCTTGCTTTTTCAGGTCCATGAAGTTATTAATTTCAGATTTTCACATGAGTAACTCATATGAAACTCATGGTCCTCTTTTTTTCTTTTCTTGCTATCAAGCTGTAAAGAAGACTAATTATATATGTGTGGTCATCATAAATGTCTTTTTCTGATTAATTTGAGAAGGCCGGAATTTGAAAACTACTAATTTCACTCTAGATTTGTTTATATGAAAATGGGAGGGCTCTAATTTATCAAAATTTGGATTCTTAGGTTTTCTTGATAGCTTACTGCATCCTTAGAGTAGCTAATAAAGCCAAGGTCATGTAATCACAACCACCTGTTTGAAATTTCAGTGACCAGTTGAATGGCGTTTGACCTGACTTCCCTTGTGCGAGGAAAATCATAGCCCTAAGAGAGTCAGACTGGATCAACTTGTGGAGCTTCCTTGACAAGCCTGCACTTGGCTTCCAGGTCTACACTGCCCTTGGTCAGCACCTTGATTCTTCCCAGCACTGCACACTAGTGTGTAGTCTCTTCCCTTACTCACTATGTAAAGGGACAGCCTAGAAAGGTCAACAGAGCAAAGGATTGGGAGCCAGGAACCAGGGCTCAAGTTCTCGCCCTGGCACTAGTTGATTGTGTAACCATGAGCACATCAATTCTTGACGTGCCGTCTTCATTCACTTGCCTGTGAAATCAGGACGCTTGAATGCATCATTTCCAAGGACTTTTCAAGTGTAAATTTTCTTCAACCCAATGATTTCAAGTTTGTCTATATTGGTGGATTGTAGCCTGCTTCCTCCTTCTTCCCATCACTTTCACTATTGTAGAACTGACTTAACCTCACGGAAGAATTGCAGGAGCAGCAAAAAAGAAGGTGGAGGATCTGCTAGGGGGTTTTCTAGGTGTGCTAAAGAGACTGGACGTTTGGATGTGGAATCAATACAAATATCTTTCATCTAACTCAGAGGCTGGGAGGGCCGCTCTACATTTTCATGGTCATACTTCATGTGTCATTTTGCGACTTCTTTTCCTTTTCTTGTCTGCCCTGAATGACCAATCTAATTTGATTCCACATGGATAAAAATTTGAGGGAAGGCCAAGTTCACAGCAGGATATTAACCAAGCCTTGAACCCTTCCCAGGGATGACCCAAATTTCTGCTGAGGCTTGCGGGACAGTGCAAGAAGTATTACGTATGACTCCATTCTCAGGGGCTTACAGTTGAGTTGGGGCCATAAGACAGGTGCACGTGTAAGTTTTACCTTCATGTTTTACATAAAATTATAAATCATGATGTCTGGCTTTTTCAAGTTGATTTTGTTTTTAATGTATAGCAACCTTGGAGAGACCCTGCTGCTCCTCAGTTAGATTTATTCCAGAGTTGGCTCAGAAGAAATTGGTAAGGACAAATGTGGATTATAAGGATAGTATAGATGCTGACTTTCAGTTCTTTCACTTTTCTTCTGAAACAACAACAACAACAACAACTTCCTTCATTCATCAAATATTGGTGCATACTACACACCAGGTTTTTCTTTTTTCTTTTTCTGTTTTTTACAATAAAGCATTGAATATCTCATGTAATTTATTGAATACCATACTGAAAGTGAAAAACAGAACGGTTGTATGAGTACCCAAAGTAGTTTTTACTTAATATGTATTACTTTTGTGCTACTATAATGTTAATTTTTTGTAACTTTTTGGGCAATTTTTAAATTTTTTTTTATTTCCATGGGTTATTTGGAAACAGGTGGTGTCAGGTTTTTCTTTTTAAGGCCTGAGATATAAAATCTTTAGAGCCAGACACAAGCCTGGGCTCAAACCTGACCATTCTCGTGGTCTATGTGGACTTGAGCAAGTTATTTGTGTTCCTAAGCCTTAGGTATCATCTCTTCACAGTGTGGGGAATAGCAGTGCCTTCCTTAAACGTTGCGAATTTTAAATGAGATAAATTACATATATGCATGGCACTTGGAAAGCATTTACTAAAAGGGCTGTTGTTCGGAAGCATGTCCTTGGCTCCCAGGCAGCCTACGGTATAGTGACGGAGGCAGACATAGAAATTTATAATCTCATGGAAAGACTGGCCTGTTGACAGGTAATGTCAGGTGAACATTGGTCCTTGTTTTTCTGTATCTTTCATGTTAGGGGTCAACACTATTGGTGTTTACTGCCTGTGGGCGTTTGTGACAGGCTGGCCAGTGTCCACAGCAGGGCGTGGTAGCCTTTTCATCATCTTCCTGTATGCCTGCCAACAGGGAGAAGAGATGGAGAAGTACTTTTCCCCCCCTTAATGTGGAATCCACTCTAACAGACTCCTTTTAAGTGGCTATTTCAGGACACTTGCTTTCTTCCAGGAATGTACAAGTTCAGTTGACAGGCAAGATAAGAGAAAGTGGCACCTCCTCTTTCTAATGAATTTCCCAGCCCTCCACTGCACCTGCCAGTTCTTTCTGTCACTACAAACCTCACTTTGCAGGGGAATGGAGTGAACAGTCCCATGCAGAGGGTTTGGACTTGACATGAGCTAGTGAGTTCCAGGCTCATTTCTTTATATGCATCATATCATTTAATCTGTCATACGATTGTAATCCCCAGTCTGCAGACATGGAAACTGAAGCATAGAAAGAAAATACCATGTCCACGGTTGTATAGTTTAGAAGCTGGGAAGCCACGAATTAATACTGGGCCTAATTCAGTAAATTCTCACCCCTAGACTCAGCTGGAAAGCTTAGAAAACTCATATACACACAGACAAATATCTACCTATTTACATATGATTAGACCCAATCCCAGAGATTCTGATTTAATTGGTAGCCTGGGGTAGCCTGGTGTCAGCACTTTACACAAACTTCTTGTATGATTCTAAAGTATAGCCGGGGTGAGGACCTTTGGCTTCACTCCAAAGTCACACTCTACCACATTGCTACACAAATGGCTGATTTCGCTCCCCATCCCATCCCCATTAAAGTACCAGGAAGTGCTTCACAAACCACATGTTAGAAACAGGAAGTTTCTGGACAGGTTTGAACTCTTGGGAAATTTTTAATCATTTCCCTTACTTCTTTCAATGTACAAGCATTTCTATGCATCTGTGGCCCAAAGAGCTCAGAGAGAATAGTTACTACAAATTCCAGGGGAAGAAAAATATCTGTAAAGACTTTCCTGAATCCTCACGTTTTTGGATCTTGTTCATCAGTCAGAAACACTCTGACTGCCCATAATTTCTGGAGGAAACTTTAGCTGATAATTGGCCTTTCTTTTCATCCCTGGTTGCTGATTTCCTCTTGGATCACCTGAACTTTGGTTGAATTTCTGTGGTTCACTTGGTTACCACAGGGAATAGTGCGTGGTCCTTAGAGACCAGAACTGCAGCCTAAGTCCTAATGGTCATTTGATTTAGGGTTACATGCCTTTGGAAACAGATCAAGTGTTTGCCACTGTCCCATACAGTGAATGCCACTCTGCTTCTGTAGATACTGTAAAATTTAGTTCCAACAAAAATGTTGTATTGAGGTGGTCAGGCCCTGTCTCTCTTAGGAACTAGCCCTTAATGTGCATTAGGGCAGTCTATGTTCGTTACTTATGTCCTTTAACATTTCTTAGCACTTTTTTCTACATTTAAAAGCAGAATTTTGAAAATCCAAATGTTCCAATTGGAAGGCAACATTTTCAAATCTTTGGAAGATTATTAAGTGGTACACACTCTCGGGAATTAGAGGTAATTTCCAACTAGCTTGGCAAGTTACCATGGGCATCAACATTTCTATTAGGAAACATCTTGGAATTGAAAAACAATGTGTATAGTATTTTACTTCTATTTTAAAAAATTGATATAATGTGACCAAGACATTGTTAAAAGTTTTTGTCAATAAAGAATAGGATATGTGATTTTTTTGGCATATTTTCTCCTATAATAATAATAACAACCACAACACTATTGACAGCTACTATTTATTGAAGAGTTTCTTTATGCTTGATTGTGTACTATTTCTCTTACTGCATTTATCATTTACTATTCACAATAACTTATATAGTAAGTACTACTGTACCACTTTGGTTGCATTCAGGTTTAAGGAGCTTAAGATTGGCTTAAACAGCAAATAAGTTTATTGCCTTACATTATGAGACATTCCACAGTAACATGGCTACAGGGATGCCCAATTCAGTGGCATCAGGATCTGATATTTCTATATTTTTTCTCTGCCGTCATCAAAATGGTAGGTGGTTCTTAACCAAGCTCCCATCATGACCTCAAGCTCGCTGCTAAATCACATCCACAGGGGGCAACATCCAATCTCTTCCCTGATATGTCTCTCATTATAAACCTTTCCTAGAAGTCCCTTACTCCCCCAAACAGTACACACAATTGCCTCACATGCCCACGCCCCGAGCAGACATCACAAGAAGAAAGGAACCAACACGGTTGACTTCCAGACGAATCAAGGTTCATGGCCTCCCTGAGGCATACAGAGGAAGAAGGTTTTGAAAAAAGTCAGAGCCAGAGGGAAAACATTTTCAATCCCCTATCTAGTCAGGGCTATCAGTTAAAAGTATTTATAGGGAATTTGTACTAATATACATCAAAATTTCCCTAGGCTGCCTTAAGGACCATAGGCCAGGTAATCTGTCCCCTCATCCTTGTCACTAGGATCAGAGTTCTGTTACAAATAAGGAAGGAGAGGTTAGATTACTGTCTGCTGTATTATTATCATCCACATGTCTACAGATGAGGAAAGTGAGGGCCAGAGTGGTCTAAACAAAGGGCATATGGTTAATAGGTGGTAGAGCTGAGCCTTGAACTCAAGTCAGCTTGTCCTAAAGCTTATACTTTAGGACTATATTATCCTATTTCATGCTCTATACCACCTTTCTCTCTCTCTGTCTCTGTATTTCTACCTGTCTCTCTCTCAAGAAGTATTGTTTTACTAATAATTAAATAATGTGGATTTTTTGTTGTTGTCATTCTTCTTAAAGAACTGTCTTGCAGGATTCAATTTGTTCTAACCGTGGCTTGTCTACTCTGAGAGCCTGGGGAAAACACTTAACCTTTTTGGACTTTGTTTTCCTTATCATTAAAATGGAAGCCTCAATTAGATGAGAGCTGAGATCTTTTCAACCCTAAAATTCCATTAGTGCATGGTTTTCATGTGAATGACTATTTAAAGCAGATATTTTTAAAAAGCTTTAAGCATACAAATAATAACTTCCTCCACGAAGACAAATGTTACTCTTTCTGTAAAATGCACCTGCTTACTTACTTCTGGTGCAGACGGTGGTGTGCAAGCCTTCCCCATTGGGGCTTTGGCCCTAATATCCTAGGGTGGTGTGTCTTCTCTCTTCTCTCCATCCTTGTACTATCTGTCCCAAGGACTCAGCTCACCCAAGCGTGAATATGCCAAGAGGCCCATCTGCTAAGGGCTGAGACCTAACAGCTGCTTCACAAGGCTCACCAGTACCTCGGTTTCCATAGTGTGGAAGGAAGGACAACCCAGGTGAGCAGAGGAAGGAACTATTATCTAGGAAATTTGCCCTCTAGAACCAGTACAGACTGCTTACCTTCCTGTGACCTCCCACTGTGATCAACTTTCTCAAACCTAAGGGTTCGAAATCATGAGAGTGAGGACAACTTGGCCACCAGCACTAGTGGGACTAGTGAAGGCCCAGGCGGTAGGAGAGGCAAAGGGAAGAGGGGTGAGATATGTGTATGTGGGTGTTTTATTTTTTCTTGTTTCTAGAGAAATAAAAGGACTATTTAGATAAAAGGAGGGAAAGTTTTCACAGTTTTATTCAGACCAATATGAGAATGAGAAATTAAAATGGCAAACATCAGCAAGGCAATATTACCATTCACTTTCTTGTTGAAGTATCTGCAGACTTTACCATTAGACAAATATAATATTGTCCAACCTGTCTCCTCAAGTTCTAAGGAAGCTGAAGCGTGTTAATTGACAGCAAAGATGTCTGCAGAATCATCATTTACCCCCGAGTTAGATACACATTAACTCTATGCTAAAAGTAATTATAATATTAAATAGTTCATAACAAAAAATGAGTAAGACTTGATGAAACCTTATTGAATTTATTTGCCTCCCTCATATTAGGGCTAATAGGAGGCATGCATATGGCCCCAGAGTTAAACAAGAAAATTATCGATGCTTGTCCATTCTGCCAGGTATTATTGTGACCTGAGAGATGGAGACCTTATCCCTGGAGAGAACATTTTTTACAACATATAAACATTAGCAGACTACAATAAAATCAATACTGAAAATGCAACTTAAGGAGATGGCTTGCTCTCTCTCTCCCTCTCTCTCCCTTTCTCTCCCTCTCTCTCTCTCTCTCTCTCTCTCTCTCTGACAAAGAAGGAACTAGGGGTCCTTTATTCGGGGTGACTGGGAAGGTTCTGGTCACTTTGGATAAGAGTTGCAATTAGGCTTCCAACCCGATACCCTGAGCCAGGCACAGCTCTCCATGAGGTTTCTGGGGATAAGAGACAACACTTGCATCTGGAACCATTCATGAATAGTCAGTACAGGAAACTAAAGCAAATGTGTGCTTTTGGAGAAAATTATCCAGGTAATTGCTCTGATTTCCATTTTTCTTCCCAATACAAATTAAAACAACATTTCTGAGGCCATGGAAGAAACAAGGTCTGCACCGCATTGTCACCAAATCCTGTTTAAAAGTTGTCCCCATCCTGATGGATGGATCGAGACTTTGGATTCTGGCAGTCTTTGAAACTCACGCTGCATGATGCATGCAAAGTCTTCCTTCAGTCGAAGGATGATTCTTCAAAGGGTGATCCTTCAAAGACTGAGAAGGCAGCTGCCCCCCACAGAAGGCCCTTTTGGATTGCAGAATTCCAGGCGCTCACACCTCTGAATACAGCACGCAAGACAGCTTGGCTGCCTCCCCGCCTCTCCTGTGCTGGTACAGCTGCAGAAGGGCTAACTTTGGCAGCCATAGATCACCAAGGCTTTGTCTCAGCTTCTCTCAGAATAGCTTTTCATCAGGAGACTCACAGCATCTCTCAAAACACATGTAGGAAGAAGAAGTAAAGCAAAGACCAATGGTTTCTTTCAAGAAAGAGACTACTTGGAAGTTTTGGGTTTTGGTTTATGATTACAGTGTGTGGAACGGATCATTTCTGGTTTATGAGCAGCTTGCTGTGGTAGAAAGAGCTATGAATTTGGACTTGGAGCAATTTGGATTCTTGTTCCAGCTTTTTTCCAGCTACAGTTCGCGAGTAACTTAGTTTAGCTTCTTTGACCTTGGTTTCCTCATCTGTAAAATGAGAGGGTTTGCTCAGATGATCTTTGACCTAATGAGTCTATGAAAAGTGAATGTTGGAAGCACATGTTCACCTTCTCCAATTACCAGCTGTGATTATGTGACTGGACCAAATGGCACTAACTGTCGAAACCTTTTAGGCTGAAGGGGAAGCACTAACTGTTGAAACCTTTTAGGCTGAAGGGGAAGCATTCTGAAATGGGACAAGGGGCACCTCATGTTGAAACCTGGAGCTGGTCAACCCTCTGAGGCCGATGCCGACCTTTGCGTCTGCCTCCCATGCCCTGCTTGTTTTAGCTGGACTGGGAGAAACTAATATCAAGACAAAAAAATTCTGAAATCCATAACATTTTGATAGGTAGCTTTATGAACAGTTACAAATCAGATGTTTGCCCCCAAAATTTTAACTTTATTCTCTGAAACAGATCTAAAATTCCTATCTAGCTCACAGTTTCACAGATAACCCAGTCTCTTCCAGTTTATAACTGCCTCTTTGGGGTAAGTATTGGGTTAAGTATTTCAATGTCAGGGCCATATCTCTGTTCTCAAAGAAAATCATTTCTACCTTCTCCTCCTCGAAATGGCTTCTAGGAGGGGAAAGTTTACTCTTCTGGAACAAGGAAGCTGGGAGGGGGGTCTTTGGTGTGAGCTGTCCCGTGGATCTTCTGTGACCTCTTCCGGGATGTCCCTTGTCCTACCTTGTCCTTGGATAAGTGGCATCAGTTTCCACCAGATGTGGCTGATTCCACCTGGCCTTTGGGACCTCATGTTTGCATCTGACACTTTAATTCTGCCCCTCAATTCTGGATTTAAGATTCTGGCACTTTCTGAGTTTATTTGTTTGGACTCCAGGCCTTGTTGGGTCTACAAATCTTTCAGCCCATGTTCCCCAGCTTGGATAACAGGAAATTCTTAATCTCCGACAGGCCCCCGAAGACCGTGGGGAATTAGTGACACTATCTATATCAGGCTCTCACTTTCTGCCAAATTCTCCACATTGCAATTTCTAAATCTACTTCAGCCTTTCCCCACCCAACTCCACATTAGTGCAGGACACCTGGTGAGGTTTTCTCCTGCTAGACGGCCAAAGGCGCTGCTACCCTGACTCATTTTGAAAGATTGCAGTGATGGATTAGTGGCGACAGGCATGTATAGGGAAGATGGAAGTGGTTGCATTCCTGCCCTATATTTGCCATCATAACTTCTGCCCTTACAAGACAGTAGCTCTTGTCTTGGAATAGGCATCATTTCCCAAGCGAGGCTGGTGTGTGTGTGTGTGTGTGTGTGTGTGTGTGTGTGTGTGTATCATAACCTAGAGTAGTAGTTCTCAAATGTTAATATACAAATAATTACCTGGAGGGCTTGTTAAAACAGACTTGTGGGCCCCACACCCAGTTTCTGATTCTGTAATCCTAGGGTGGAGCGTAAGAGTTTGTGTTTCTACCAAGTTCTCAGGAAATGCTGATGTTACTGGTCCTGGGATCACACTGACCCAGAATCTCCAGGCTCTGGTGCTGTATGCAGATTGTGGTAAAAGCAATGCAATGTCTGAACACAATTTTGTGCCTGGAAACCTAAGGACGTATAGTTTTTCAATGTAAGAGATATTACTGGGGTCTGAATAAAGAATAGGCATGTAAAAATTCATGCATGAGTCACCTATTCAGATGATTACACTATTATTTTCTGATGATTCATTCTTTTCCCCTCATGCCTTTCCAGATTGCTAACCTGACCAATCCTGCATTGGAGGCAGTTATACCCAAGGTGTGATTTGGGATCACTAAAAGGAATTTCTCTAACTACTGAGTGTCTAAAATACCTAGGTTAGCTCTGAACTCAGATCCCAGTCCCTCATACTTGCTGTTTTCAAGAGCAGGAAGCAAGGGAGAACAAATCTAGTCTGTCGATGGCACAGGCTTAACAGATGAATTTCTTCTTGTATTGTTTTCTTTCTGTAATCTCCTGTTTCAAACACAAACTTGTATTGAATCTTTTTTAAAATTAACAATTTTATTTACCATAAAATTAACTTATTATAAATATACAATTCAACTATTTTTAGTATGTTTATAAAATTGTATAACAATCCCCATAATCTAATCTCAGAACATTTTTCTCACCCCCTAAAAAACATCATGCCCATACACAATCACTTCTCTTTCCACTCTCTATCCTAAGCAACCACTCATCTGCTTACTGACTCCATATTTTTGCCTTTTGCCTCTTCTGGACATTTCATATAAGCAGAACCATACACTCTGTGTTCTTTTGTGCCTGGCTTCTTTCACTGAGCATATGTTTTGGAGGTTCACCTTCATCCACGTTGCAGGATGTCTCAGTACTTCATCAAAGGCTAACTTCTACTGGGTCTTCCTTTGATGTATGCACCTCTGTCTCTCCATTTCTGCTGTAACTCTTAGTCTTGGTCCTTGTTACTCTAGTCCCCGATCAGTAGCATCAGCATCACCTGGGAGATACTCCTGGCAGAGACTCAATCAGGATCTGCATTTCAGCAAGGTCTCAGGGGATTTGTGTGCACCCTGCAGTGTGAGAAGCACTTCCCTAGAGAAGCTCTTCACCTCTGTCAGAAGCATTGTAGAGCAGCCTCTGCACCGGCCTCTCTGTCTCCTGCGGTCTCTCCACTAGGCCACCCAGCCTACGTACCATTGCCCATGTGGATGAGGAAACTGAGACTCAAAAAAGTTGTTCAGATTACCCATGAATAGCCCTCAAGTGACAATCTCCACATGCCCTCCATTTCTTAAAGAATCTATGTGACTTCTTATTAGCTGTTCTGAGTGCCAAGTCCCCATCACTCAAGTGTGATGCTCAAAGCTTGATAAAATAGCATTTTCTCTACTGATATGAGCTTCTCACCTGCAGTGTTCTAACACAAACTTTCAGTTCCTAACATGCCAGACCTTTAAATCCTGACCACACTTTAGTCAGCCTCAAATTCAAGTATCCTGTTGAGCTGTCCTTCCATGCATCTAGCGAATTCCACCCACCCTTCCATGGCTTCAGCCCCATTGCTGCCTGCCCACCCCACACAGGATCTTTCCCAACCTACAAGTTAACATTGAACTTTGCTTATTCTAAAGTCTAAAAATGTGTTTTTGTTTGTTTGTTTGTTTTTGAGATGGAGTCTCGTTCTTGTTGCCCAGATTGGAGTGCAGCGGTGTGATCTCAGCTCACTGTAACCTCAGCCTTCCAGGTTCAAGCAATTCTCCTGCTTCAGCCTCCTGAGTAGCTAGGATTACAGGTGCCCACCACCATACCCGGCTAATTTTTTTGTACTTTTAGTAGAGAAGGGGTTTCCGCGTGTTGGCCAGTTGGCCAGGCTGGTTTTGAACTCATGATCTCAGGTGATCCGCCTGCCTCAGCCTCCCAAAGTGCTGGGATTACAGGCGTGAGCCACCACACCCAGCCGAGAATGTACTTTTTTAAGAGACAGGGTGTCTCTCTGTCACCCAGGCTGGAGAACAGTGGCTTGATCACAGTTCACTGCAGCCTTGACCTCCTGGGCTCAGGCAATTCTCCCATCTCAGCCTCCCCAGTGGCAGGGACTACAGGCACATGCCACCATGCCTGGCTAATATTTTGTAGAGATAGGATCTCACTTTGTTGCCCAGGCTCATCTCAATCTCCTGGCTTCAAGTGATCCTCCTGCCTCGACTTTCCAAAGTACTGGGATTGCAGGCACGATTCACTGCACCTGGCCTAAGAATGCATATTAAACACTGAATCCTGTGGTTATTCTTCAGCTACTTATAGTAATAATAATAATTATGATGATGATAAATGATACCAAAGATTGCTGCAGCAATTTATGGTTGATTGATACTTTAACTTATTCCATTTTGATTATATAATTGGCATATCTTTTTAATATGAAAATATAAGCTCCTAGAGAAGACGGGTTATTTCTTATAGGTCATTTATAATATTTTAATTACCAGGAGAGCCCTGGCTATCCCAGTAGACACTCTGTAAATTCTTCAGGAATGAAGACCAGGTTAGAGGCAGAATGATAAAGTTCCCCTAGAATGGAAGAACTGCTTCCAATACGGAAACTGTTAAAGGTCAAATATGATAAAAATATAACTTCTACTACTATGATTGACATTTGTTGAATACTGTCTGAGATCTTTTATGCATGTGATCTTAGGCAATTTTCACTAGATCTCTATGAAGTGAGCACTATTATTCTTATTTAGGAAGGCATTCTTAGTCATCCCTGTGGATGAGGAAACTGAGGCTCAAAGAAGTTATACAACTAACCTAAGGCATACAGCTAATGAGTGGCAGGGATAAGATGCAAATCCAAGTTTCTAACTATTATGCTCTCTTTCCCTACTCTGAAGTAGTTCCACCAAGGAGTGTTGGGACCTGCCTGGGATAATTAGGGTCTTGAATAATTAGGGTCTTGGTCTTAATGATTTTTCTGAGTCAGGAAGTGTTTCCATAGGCAATATTCCTGTTTTCATTGAAACACTGGTGGCATTTAAAGTCACCATGAATTTCCTCCTTTGCATCAGAGGACACTCAAAGAGAACAACACAATGAATGCAGACGGACTCCACCAGGTTCCTTGGCCAAATTCTTCTCATTCTTTGCTTGGTGTAAGTGGCCTAGGTGGGCTGACTATTCTCTGAACATAATGCTTTGCTGTAATTTCATCTTGGGGTGGCCAGAACAAAGGAGACTCTGACATTCTGAGATTAGAGCTTTAGTTAGAAGGTAAACTGCCTCATTCAGTCAGCTGCCTACCCAAGGGTGACATGTAACTTGGTTCTACTGACTACCAATACATTTTCCATATTCTCTGACCAACCAAACCCTGAAAAATGTTTATTACCCTGTTCCATGTTATACAATTATTACTTAGCAATTCACACTTCTTTCTAATGGCCCACAGGTCACTAGGCAAGAAAACAAACAAAAAGTGGAGACTTTCTACAGCTCACATCTTCAAATATGATTTCCATCAAGCTATTCTCAGAACGACATGAAATGTTGGGGGGAATGTAGAAACTTGCAGCCATGAAAGATGGCAGAGGCAATCCAGTTCAAGAGTCTTTATGGGGATCCTCAGAGGTTGGCATTTTGTGGAGGTCCTTGCCAGCCACCATGGTATATGGGGAGTATATTGATGTTCTGTGGCTGTGAAACATATTATCATAAGTTTAGCAGCTTAAAACAGCCTCCATTTAGTGTCTCACTGTCCTATAGGTCAGAAGTCTGGCACAGCATGGTTGAGTTCTCTGTTCAGGGTCTCACAAGGCTGAGTTCTTGCCTAGAGGCTCTGGGGAAAAGCTGACTTCTGAGTTTCTTCTGTTGCACCCACAGGACTGAGGTCCTTGTTCTGGCTGGCTGCTGTGGGATGGGGGCTGCTCTCAGCTCCTCGAAACTACCACATTCCTTGCCACTTGGGCCCCTAGATCTTCAAGCCATCAATGATGTGTCAAATCCTTCTTGTGCTTCCAATCTCTGCCTTTCTGTTTGTTCATCAGCCAGAGTAAACTCTCTACTGTAAAAGGATTTGTATAATCAGGTCAGACCCACCTGGAAAAATATCCCCATCTTAAGCCCAATGAATTTGGACTTTTAAATACACCTCCAAAATTCCCGAATAGCAGTACTTAGATTAGTGTTTGAATAAGTGAGAGGAAGGAGGTATGCAGTGGGGCCGGGGCTCTTAGGGGCCACCTGAGGATTCCGCCTGTCATGGGAGAAATCACAGTGGGGCCCCAGACACCCCCACTTTGCCTCATTTTGATGGGTTTTTGTACCTTCTGGTCAATTTTTCAATGAACAGTTATTTGGCTTAAATAATTATCTGGCCACACCCTCTTCCTTCTCCACCCCATGACCTGTACTGACTCCTTCATTTCACAGATGAGGACACTGAAGCCCAGAGAGGCTATGCTGTGTCCAGGAGGCCAGTTGGTTAGTGGTAGACTTTCTCTTGCACACCAGGCCTTCTGGCTCCCAGTCTATTGCTCTTTCCACATCGTCTCGCCAGGAAGGCTGCCTTCATCCTTTCTCATCATCAAATGGCTCCGAATTTCACATTAATTACTCCTTTTTATGGTCCCTGAAAGATGAGCATTATTTATTATCCCCGTAGTTTCTGTCTAATTCAAATCAGTATGAATACTGATCTCTGAGTGGAGGTGCTGTGAGGAATCACCATTGGCGCCATTGGGAGAGCCCATTGCTTTTCTGCCAGGAGGGGAAGTCACAGGATGCTGCATGCTCCTGTGCTCCACAGGGTTCTTTTCCTACCCTGAGTCTTTCCTTCTATAGAGGAAGCGCTCAACACACAGCTCAGAAATGACAGAGACTGAACGGAGATGTGGTTTGCAGGGCAAGGAGTAAGCGGACGTTGTGTTCCGTGATATTTCTCTGAAGTCCAGCCTGCACCATACGTCTGGGCAGCGGAAGCACCCACAAGCAGTCACTGACATACCCCCACCAATGTAAACTCCCAAGCATCACTCACTCAATGGCTCTATTGCTTAAAATGTACCATTAACTCTGCTCCCTGAAGAAACAGGGGTTGACCTAGGCAGGCAGCTTGAGAACATGAGTCTTCCCCAAATCCTAGATTCTCATATTCACTCTCAGTGTTGCTCTGTTAAAACACACAGTCCAAAAATAGTCACAAGGTGGACAATCAACAGTAATTATTGTTCTATGAAAATTGGGCAAAGGCAATGTCTATACCAAGAACAGCGTCTTTGAAAATTTTTGGATTATAACCCAAAGTAGGAAATATATAGTACATTAAATTCAGTATGCTATACTCATGTATACATATAAATACCCAAACATAAATACAAATAAGTATAAATAAAATAATACATATAAATATTTATGTTTGTGTATTTATATGTGTACATGAGTACAGTACAGTGAATTTAATTTACTATAAATTAATTCACATATATTTATAGTAAATTACATTTTACTATATTTTAATTTAATATAAAAAAGCTTAAAAAAATACCCTTACTATTGGTATTTTCTATTCCAGCCTATCTTTTTTTTTTAATGCTGTTTGAGACCTGTTAATGGTTGTAGCCTGGTCAGGAAAAGGACTCCTGGAACCTCCTGGAGGCTTCATGATTTGTTACTGCTAATTCACATTCACCCACAATGAGCATCCATACACGGGTTCTGAAGATTGAAATCATCCCTGAGAAGGGAGAGTAGAATGCCAAAACTTTACTTGGATTCCAGAGCTCTGGTTCACGTCTGCAACATTGATGCAATGACATATCCTTATTTTCTGTATAATCCATTCAATTGTTGATCAAAGACTGTATTCAAGATGGCAGGCACAGTGAGCTCAATGATAACTCTAGTTTATTGAGAAACTACTCGGAATCATACATTATCTTAATTATTCCTCTTTACAATCCCAGAAAGGTGGGTATTCTTATTAATTCAGTTGTACAGATGAGAATATTAAGGCTCCAGAAGTTTGTGACCTGGCCAAGACAGTATGGGGGTTAGAGACCATTGGTCAGAGAGCAGAGCCCACGTTCTCCTCTAAGATTTGGTCATTAGAAATAAACAAATAAGCAATAAAACATGCATACATAACACTGGGCTATTGGCCTGAGCCTAAAACTTTATATTCTGGTGCCCCTGCAAATGTTTTAGGAAGATCTGTCCATTGAAAACTCTGGAAGAAGTGCCTCTGTTCCTGCCCTCCAACTTCTGGCATTCTAAGAATGACCTGGGCAAAGTTAATCAACTACTTGTAGAAGGGCTATGAGGGTGGGTGGGGCACAGAGAGGAGATGGTTTCTGGCTCCCTTCTCCCCTTCCCATCTGCCATTGGCCTCAGCTGCTGTCTCCTGACATCTGGGCCAGAGTGTGGAGTTGGAGGGAGAAGCAGAAAAATTGCAGGAAAAGGGATGAAGAGTGCAGGGTACATATGGGCTGAAAGGAGCAGTTCAGGTAGGCTAGGGTTCCCCAGAAGTAGCTCTCACCCTCTGGTCTCGCCAAGCTGAACTCTACAGTGGTATATCATATATCATATATATGATTGTGTCCAGTTTTTTATTAGCAGCCAATTTGTGCTGCTTATCATTTTGCAGACTTCTCTGTTGCTTTGTCTTTTCACAAGGTACCTTATCCTTTATCTTCAAGTACCCTAAGGTGCAAAGCACAGAAGGAGGGTTGGTTTAGAAAGACTGGGCTGTAGTCTTGGAACTTATCATTTAAAAGTTGTTTGTCTTCCTTTTTCTGAGACTGTCTCCCCATCTGTAGAGTAAGCATAATATTAACCATCCTCCTTGCCACACAAGGAGCAATTTTGCAAAATATATTAGCCCTTGAAGGAAGAAGTCATTCTAATAGTCCCTAGCTAGAACTTGAGTGACTTAAAGGTATTGGTTTAGTCAGTTTAAAGCTTTTTTTGTTGTGAGCTTTAAAAAAATCCATAAGGAGGTTAGGTTGCTTAGATAACATTTCTGTTTTCAAAGACAGCCTAAGCATTGTGGAAAGCAAGACTAACATATGTGGATTCATTAAGCCACTGCACATATGTCTTCTCAGCAAGCAGCACCAGAACAAAACAATGGCTGGTTCTGCTGAAATTGTGAGCATTCTCTTGTGTGCTGAAATTGTGAGCATGCTTGTGCGGCTAGAACATAGGGAGGAAGAAGGCATTGGCATGGGTCAAGGTGGGAAACGTGGCCAGGAGGCTCATCTTGCAGGGCCTTGTGAAGACCATGGGAGGAAACCGGACATGTTTCAAATGCAATGGGACACAAAATACATACGTAAAGCAAATAGGTGCTCTTTTTTCTGGCCATTGTAGGGGGGCAGTTTATAGGAAATAGGGGCCTCCTCCATATGAGAAAGGAGGTTGAAAAAGCTAATGTATCAGCCCCTAGGCCGCTGACCTCTCACTCTCCTGCCTCCACCCACACAGAAAAGAAGAGTGCACAGGAGCAAGGAGCGGCATGGGTGCATGTGCCCAGCGCCTCTGTGTGGGGTCTTCTCCTTCTACCATCTCATGACCCCTGGGTCTCTGCAGGCCTGCTTTCCACCCAAGGGGAAGAGAAAAGGACTGAGCAGAGGTGAAGGAGGTAACTCAAATGCATTTTCAACAACTATTTCTGTTTCTCAAGGTGAATGAGAAATCCCCTGTGGGAGGCTGAATAAATGCCTTCCAAAGGTATCCATTCCCTAATCCCCAGAACCTGTAACTATGTTACCTGATATGGCAAAAGGGCCTTTGGAGACATGACTAAGGAATGCAGACAGCCTGTAGAAGATAGAAAGGCGAGAAAATGGATTCTCCCCTAGAACCTCCAGAAGGAATGAGCCCTGCCGGCACCTTGACTTTAGCCCACTGAAATTTATTTTGAACTTCCAGCCTCCAAAACTCTAAAAGAATAAATCTGTGTTATTTAAAGCCACTAAATTTGTGGCAAATTCTTACGGCAGCAATAGGAAACAAATACATTTCCCTTCCTAGACTTTTCTTCAAACTTAATGGCTGAACCTTAAACTTATTTATTTCTGAGGACTCCAGTCTTCACAGAACCAGAGTATGGGTACCAAAGCCTCCCAGAGCTAGTTCTGGTCCCAGCTCAGCCATCTGTCTGCTTGGGTGACTATAATGGGGAGTCATGATCCCCACTCTTCTCATTGGTAAAGTAGGAAAGATAATAATACCTACCTTGTGGGGTGACCATGAGGCTCAGAGACAATGTGGTGAGGCATGAAATGGCCCCTGACACATGACTAGCCCTCATGCATGGTATTGGAAAACTCCAGGTTCAGGCAGGCAGGGTGAACAGTTTCTATTGCCAGGGGCTGGGGCATCTCGGTCTTAACTTAAGAGAGGCTAGCATCCCCCAGTTGTGGAGGGCGGGGGCGCAGGCAGAAGGTCCTGTTTTCAGTCTGTGAGCAGAGTGAGCTACACTCACTGTACAGGGTCATGCTGACCCAATCTCCCGTCTGGGAATATGACTGTACCCTCATTGTCCTTGTCCAGCCAGCATGGACACACCAAGCCTTTCTGCACTGCAGCAGCCCATGTGCCATAAGAAGAGAGAGAAGGAAGGGATGACCATATGCAGGGCATCTCCAAACCACCCTGGCAGAGCCACTGGCTACAGCAGGGCTCCAGTTATCTAGGCTCCTACCCTCATGGGGCCCTCTTCTCAGAGAACATGGGACTATTTGTGGGAGGAAGCAGGGCACACTATGCCCCTTGCTTTGGGCCCTGAATCTGAACTATTTCTGTGGCAGCTGAACATGTCCAGGGGGAAACTTCCTGGTGAAAAGGCTGTTAGCCTTGAGACAACATTTCGTGAAACAAAACACAGCAAATGTTCTCTGAATGTCACCTGAAGACCTGACTTAAGCTTCATTTCCAAGAACATATTGCCTGTCAGGAAAACAAGTGCCATATAAGGAATTCCATTAATCAGCCGAGGCAGGCAGGCGCCCGGACACACCTTTTCTGCTGAGTGACTCATCTGCAGGAGGGAGCTTGATTAGAAACAAGGGCAGCTTGCACTGTACTACCTAGTCTCGGGCTTTGGGAAGGGGAATACCCCTGTTCTATGAGACCTTCCTCATCACTCTAGAGATAATCTTGCTAATCCCTTCATGGCCAACGCAAACTGGCCAGTGCAATGGAAAACCTAATGCTACAATCTAGATTCTTGGAGTTGGGGATGACCTTGAAGTCCTTAGACTTATATAATGTTACATATGAAGAAATTGTGCCCCAGCAGGTGACTTATCCAAAGTTACCAGCTGCATGGTGACAGGTCAAAGTCTAGCTCTGACTTCTGCTAAATCCTGCCTTGTGCTTTTGCCCTGCAGCATGCTAAGCTATAATTTGAACTCTTTGGGCATCAACACTAAAATGTAGTGGTACTTAGTTGATCAGTTTAGCCAACTAGCAGAGAGTAGGCTGGAAGAGCTGAATATATTTTTTGAGGCTGGGGAAGGGTTTGGGAGGTGGGGTATAAGTGCAGGGGTAGGGAGAGACAAGATATGACTTTAATACAGTCAGAGCCTGCAAAGCACTAGGTCAAAGCAAACTTCTCCCCTTTCTCCAACTGTTCCACCAAGCTTGTTGCTAAACTTCTGTTGTCATTATTCTCTGGCCATTTGCTATTCTAATTATTCATCAACCAGTCATATTCTAGTGCTTTGAAGGGAATAGGTATGGATTCCAGACTTCCCAAAATTTTCAGAGAAAAGAACCTTGGGTACCATCTAATCCAAATGACAAATGAGTAAACTGAGATTTCAAAGATGCTAAGTGATTTGTCTGTGGCAGTGCTTGTCCAATAGAACTTTCAGCAATGTTGGAAATGTTCTATGTCTGTGCTGTCCAGTGTGGAAGCAATTAGCCTTATGTGGCCATTGAGCACTGAAAATGTGGTTAGTGCTACTGAGGAACGAGGCTTCTAATTGTATCTAATTTTATTTGATTTAGATTTAAATAGCCACATGTGGCTCGTGGCTACCATATTGGACAGCATAAGTCTAAGGTCATAGAGCTTAGATGCAACACAAGGTCTCTGATTTTAAAGCATTTTTTCTTTCCCCCACTACCCCCATGCAGAACTCCAGGTCCAGGTGGGCTTTTTCCATGGAGCCTGAGACTTACGATGCCAGGTGCCTGGACAAAGCTTCCAGGTAAGCAATAGTGGTTGCTGGTGTCCTGTGAGCTGTCCCAGAAGGCCAGGTAAGAAGGCACTTCATCCTAATATTTGGAAGTACGAGCTCCCCCATGGTGGGAGGGGAATAGAGAAGCCCATGCATTTATTCTTTCTTTAATGAAACACTGAGTGTCCACTATGGGTCGGGTGTGTGCTAGCCACTGGGGACTAAAATGGTTACTTGATATGTTTACTGATTTGGCTTCCTAAAGATGAGTGGTAAAAAGTGCCACATGAGCTCAGAGATGAGAAAGCCATTTGTCACTGGTTAAGAAGTCCCCAACTTCCTTTGGCAAATACTCTCTGTTGTGCCGCAGAAACAGATGCCTATGACAGGCTCACTGTGATCAGTACTGACAGAGCCTGTGCTCACTCAGCCCCTGCATGCAGCCTCTCAGACAACAGCTTGATTTCCTCTAGGTCCAGACTGGTTTCTTTCCATGAGGGAGTGTAGTTAAATCATTGCTGGGAGGATGATTACATGGGTTGTTTTCATTTAATTTAGAGGTCCAAGCTCCACAGAGAGTAAGCCACAACATTATTCTGACATCTGTGTAATGTAAACTTGCTCCATCCTTTCATGGCTGTCAATGAGTTCTCCGTAGAGTGCCTTGAGGAAAATTACTTACAGTCCTTGTTAAAGACTTTTAACTGCCTCTGTGTGTGCGTGTGTATGTGTCTGCACATATGCACACACGTGGGCATGGGGGCATTCATGCATTGAAGGAGTAACAATGGTTATGACATAGTTTTAAAAAAAATCCTCATAGAACTTGAATATGGTCTAAAAGAGACACAAGTATAGAAATAACTGAAATTCAAAGAAAAGTGAGATGAAAGATAGGCATGGCATTCAGTCATTCATGTTGGACAGAATCAAGGAAAAATGTATGAAACAGGGAGCCTTGGGAGTTCTTGATATATTGTCAGACAAAGATGGAGGAGGGCATTTCAGATGAAGAAAATGGCAGAAGCAAAGAATCAGAGGTAGGAAGGCTCAGAGGGGAATGACGAATATTGGATTAAAACATGGAGACTACAGATGGGGCAATAATAGAGGGCCAACCAGAAAGGTAACTTGGGGCCTGATTGTTAGGCTAAGGAATTTGGACTTTACTTTGTTGCCAAGAGGGAGCCACTATAGGTGTTTGAGCATTAGAAGAATACAATTAATCTGAGTAATGTCAACTAATATAGTGACAGAAGGATGGAGCATGGTGGGGAGAAGCTGAGGTCAGGAAATCAGTTAAGCGGCTATTTGTGTAATCCAGGAAAGAGGGGCTATGGTTCTGAAGAAGACCTGTGGCAGAGGATAATGCATAGCTAATATGTAGCTTTTTACCTGATTGAATGAAGGAAGAGGATTGGAGTAAAAAATGGTGCCGAGATTCCAAGCCTAAATGACTGAAGAAAGATACCATCAAGAGAAATATGGAAATCAGGAGGAAAAGCTGGCTTAGGGGAAAATGACCTTCCTGATGGAAATGTCCAGCAAGCACAATAAAATAGAAGATGGGCATTGAAGGTTGGATGTTGGGCCCTAGGGAGTAGGTGGGTAGAGATGTAGCTCTCAGCCTTCAACAGGAGGCTGCTGAGTTCACAGGAGTTCATGAACAAACCAAACAAGAAGAGGTGGGGTCAAGGTAAACCTTAAGAAATGGTGGAGGAGGCCAGTGAAGGAAAGAAGAAGTGGGGAAGAGCAGAAGAGCAAAACACTGCAGAGCCAAGGGAGGAGAACTTATATGGGGGGCCAGTCAATTCAGTCTATGTATTCGGCTCCTGTCGCTGAAGATTCATTGATGAACAGACAAATCTGGTCCTTCTCTCTGAGAAGCTTGCTGTCCAGTGGAAAAGACAGATGAGTCAAGTAAGAAACTAACAAATAATTGCAAATGACAATAATGGTTATGAAGGAAATAAGCTGGCTGCTGCAATAGAGGGTATTAACAATGGGTGACACGTCATTTTAGAGAGGTGGCCAGGGGAGACCTCTTTCAGCAGGTGCTGTTCCAGCTCAGATGTGCAGGTGAAGAAGCACCTGGCCAAGGAAGAAGAGTGGATGGGTTTTCCAGCAGAGGGAAAAGCAGGGCAAAGCCGCTGAGACAGGAAAGAGCTTGACACATGAGAGGGCAGCAGATGGCCAGGGTGATAGGCACACAGAGACCGGAGAGGAAGGGGACACGTGATAGAACTGGAAGGGTAAGATGGGGGCAGATGACATAGTCCATAGTAATAAAATTTGGACTTTATATTAAGAGTGAATTTCACAATTTCAGTATGAAACTGAAAACAGAACTTATGGAGAGTGAGGACAGGGAGAATACCATTGGATTCAGCCTTGAGGTGATCTTCAAGAAAGCACAGGAGAGAGATGGTGGCTGAAGTTAGTTTGCAGTGTTGAGAGACTTAAAGCATCTCTACAGCCCTTCCTGGAGAAGTTTGGCAGTCAGAGAGGGCAGGGAGATAGATATTCTTGGGAATCCCACCAAAGATCATACTCGTCTGGGACACCTAGGTGACCAGGCTGATAGGCACATGCCAGGGCTTGTTTGTATTGCTGTAGCTGAAATCATAAAGGAAAATGGGACACCCAGCCACTGCTCAAAGCCATTCCTTAAGTCCCTGGAAAGGCCTAGTAGAAAACCAGCATTCTGCATTGTACAAAGATAAGGCCAGAAGCCACCAGTAGGGTTGGCCCCTGTCTGGCTGAGTGGCTGGCTTTTGCCCTTCACAGCTGATGGCAAGGACCAGGCCATGGAGATGGATTAGGAAAGCCCCAGGCCTGGACAGCCAGTGGGGGAAGAAACTGTGCCATCCTGACTGTCACTTCACACAGTATGCTTGACTCATGGGTGTCGACAATTGCACTGTAATTGTAATTATACTAGGCAGTGTTTCATAATACCTCCTGTCAACTGATATTTCGTAAAAGGCCATGAAGTTTTAATAGTTGGCTCTCTCTTCAAGAGAGCGCTTAGCTTTTAAACCCGAGCTGAAGGAGGCTGAGTGGGATCCAGGTTATAATTATAAGGGTTGAGAAGTGGCTGGGAATACTATAAATGCCAAATAAAAAGGAAACTCACTAATATCCAGGGCCTGTTTGGGGAGAAGGGCTGATTCAACCCTCTGCCTGCTGCCCTAGCTCCATGAACTCCTGGGACAAAAAGCAGAACCAGGTCCCTAGTTGCAATGGCCTCCCAAGCAGGCAGAAAGACCAACATTTGCCTCCTTGACTCTCTTGGGAGGCCTCAGTTTGTGTGCTCGGGTTTTGAGTGGAAGTCCAGGGAGGAATCAGTGGAAGGGGCGGAGGGAGACCCTGTGCCAGTGTGCTCTGGCCTAGGGGGAGCAGCGTCTCTCAAGCCCCCTGTGCATAGTGCTGTCCTCAGCCCAGAGCCTCTGATAATACCTGGGCCTGGCCTTGCCCTAGACCAAACACACCGGGGTCTTTACCAAGGAACCTGAGTTTCAGAATTAAAAAAAAAAAAATTTCTCTGGTAGGCTGAAGAATGCATCCACCCCCAACAAAAATGTTCTAATTCCTGGAGCCTGTGATTTTTTTTTTTTTCTAATTTCCATAGGTTTGGGGGGAACAGGTGGTGTTTGGTCACATGAGTAGGTTCTTTAGTGGTGATTTGTGAGATTTTGGTGCATCCATCACTCAAGCAGTATACACTGAATCCAGTTTGTAGCCTTTTACCCCTCACCCGCTTCCCAACCTTTCTCCCCAAGTCACCAAAGTCCATTGTGTCATTCTTATGCCTTTGCATCCTCATAGCTTAGCTCCCACTTATGAGTGAGAACATACACTGTTTGGTTTTCCATTCCTGTGTCACTTCACTTAGAATAATAGTCTCCACTTCCATCCAGGTTGCTGCAAATGCCATTAATTCGCTCTTTTTTATGGCTGAGTAGTGTTCCATCATATATCTATCTCTATATATATGAATTATGATGTATTCCATCATATATATCTATATGAATATATGATGAAAAAATTGTGGTATACGTATATACACTATATATATACAAAAATACAAAAATATAATTATATATATATATACACCACAATTTCTTCATCCACATATTGATAGACATTTGGGCTGGTTCCATATTTTCTCAATAGCGAATCTTGCTGCTATAAACATGCTGTTATATGGTGAGAGGGACTTTGCAGGTGTGATTAAATTAAGGGTGTTGAGATGAGGGGATCACCCTGGATTATCTAGGTGAGCCTGATGTAACCCTTACTGGGGAGGAGTCAGAGGCCAGGGACAAGGGAAGCAGAGACGGGAGTGATGATGCCCTTTGCAAGTGGAGGAAGGGTCCATGAGCAGCCAAGGACCGTAAGTGCCCTCCAGAAACCAGAAAGGGCAAGGAAATGGATTTCTCCTACAGTCTTTAGAAGGAAGGCAGCCTTGCCGACAACTTGACTTTGGTCCAGTGGAACTGATTTTGGACTTCTGACTTCCAAAACTGTAAGAGAATAAATGCGTGCTATTTGAAGCCAGCAAGTTTGTGGTATTTGTTTCAGCAGCCGTAAGAAACCAATGCAATCTCCACAGGTGATCCTAGTGATCCGTCAGGGTTAAAGATCTACAATGGAGAATGTTGCCACTCAAAGCAGGACCAGCAGCCTCTGCTGCACCACAGAGATTATTAGAAATGCAGAGTCGCAGGACCTGCCCCAGACGTACAGGATCAGTATCTGCGTTTAACAAGATTCCCAGATGATTTGAATGCACGCTTGTTTGAGAAGCACTGAATTCTAGAAAAATGGTTTTCCACACTAGCTTTACTTTAGAATCTCCCTGGAGGTGGGCAGGAATGGGTGGGACAAAGAACTTTAAAAATGCAGATTTCCAGGCCAGGACATGCTGCTTTTGGAAGTTTCTCAGGGGCGGGGTGGGGGGCGGCACGGTGGCTCACTCCTGTAATCCTAGCACTTTGGGAGGCTGAGGCAGGCAGATCGCCTGAGCCCACGAGTTCGAGACCAACCAGGGCTACGTGGCGCTACAAAAAAAATACAAAAATTAGCCAGGAGTGGTGGCATGTGCCTGTAGTCTCAGCTACTTGAGAGGTTGATGTAGGAGGATTGTTGAGCCTGGGAAGTCGAGGCTGCAGTGAGCCAAGTTCGTATTACTGCACGCCAGCCTGGGTGACAGAGTGAAACCCTGTTTCAAAAAAAAAAAAAAGTTTCTCAGGTGGTTTTAATTTTTAATGTGAAATCAGGGGTAAGAACTAGTGATCTGGGACAAAAGGTTTTCAGATTGAATCACCAAGAGAGGTAGTTAAAAATTGAGGATTTCTGAGTTTTATCCCTGAGTGTCTGATTCAGTAAGTCTGGGTTGGGGCCTGGGAGGATACACTTTTTAACAAGGGAACTGTAATATCAGAAGTGACCTCTGGGATGGGTGCGGTGGCTCCCTGCCTGCCTGTAGCCTTGTTCTGCTCTGAGAGAGTCTGCCCTCCCTCTCTGCAATCTGCCCCACCCCAGCTAATGGCTCATCTGTTAGGACTTCCCTTTACCTACCCTAAGCAGAAAAGTTATATGATAGGCCCTCAGGAGGATGTAGTCCTGAGGAGGTGGCTGGGGAGCGGCCAGGAAGTGCTTCTTGGGAAGGCGGCATCATTCTTGATTAGATTATTCATCCCAGGTCCTGAGAAATAGCTTTCGTGGTAGCAGAGGAAGTGAACCAGCCATGCAGCCAGGTGCCAAGGAGCAGCCGGAGGTGGGGAGTGTGAGCCGACCCTGCCTTGCCCAGCCCTGCCCAGCCCTGCCCTCACTGTGCTCCTGTGGTTCCAGGCCCTAAAATTGCAGCCTGGAATGCCACAGTGTCTGTCCCATAGCAAACTGCTCCCTCCTTGCCTCCCCACTCTTTTTCAATCAAGTATTATTCTATTTTTAACATAGGTTCTGAAAACAATGCTCTCATCCAAAGGACCTGCAAATGTTAAGCACTGTGAAAAAAAATCTTACAAATCATACTGATCCCAAACCCAACCCATTCTTGTTTAATATTAAGGCCTCACATTCATTTGCTAATTACTTATTGTTTTCATAATAATATTACTGTGTTGAATCCTGGCTGTGCCAGTAGTTGCATGGTTTTGGGCAACTCATCTAACCTGCCTGAGATTATTTCTTCAACTGTCAAGGAGGAATATTTGTACTTACTTCAAAGGCTGATGTGAAGACTTAGACAATGTACCTAAAACACTGATTGAGGTAGTCTAGTACCTCAATCAATGACAGATGCTATTACTAATAATCATTTCATCTGGGAATGAGAGCCAATCAGGTAAATTAGGAAGGTTCACTTCCTAAAGTACCTTTAGAGCTAGTTGAAGTGAAGGGGGATCTTCTTCCATCTTGCAATAATTTTCTGGAGACTGGGTGTGAAATCAGAAAATTTATCTGCAACTTGAAAATAAGTGAAAGAGGTTACCAGGGGTTTAGTGCTAGGCTGACTTTCTATTGTTTGAGCTACCTTACAGCTCTAGAGATCCAGTTCTTAACATATAGGTTTTATCTGCTGGAGATGCAAATAATTTCTGTCCCTTAGAAAAGATAACCCAAAAGTTATGTTACAGTTTATGGCTCGGTTGGACATTGACCAGCTTTGTGTTTGACCTGGCAATCTTATCCTAACATTGCCTCTAAATACGTAGCTTCTCAAATGCTCTTCCATCAGTGCTAATTGGATAAAGTATTTGGTACACATTCATTTTATATTTACATGAGAATCATGATTTCACCTTTTTGAAAGCGTCAGCTTATATGCAGTTTGTACAGGGCTTGAATTCTTGGAAATATCAGTTTTGAGAGAGGTCTGAACTGGGTTCCACGTTACAGGTGTTTTTCATGTTGGAGCATGCACAGGATAAAAAAAGGCAGAGGTAGGTAGAGATAGGAGCATTTGTACATTGATTGTAAGTTATAATTTTATCTCTCACTTCTTTCTTTGGTGCCAAAGGACTGTATTCATATTGTAATTATAGCAATTATCATGTATACCATAGCTAAATATTTATGTGTCTACCTCTTCATTAAATAGTGAGCTCTTCGAGGAAAGCAATTGTCTCATGCATCTTTGTATTCCCAGCACCTAGCACAGAAGTCAGCACTTGGAAGCAAATAAACATCTAATTGAAATGAACAAAGTTGTCTAGGTCCTTGCTACTCCAAATGCAGTTGTGGACCATAAGCACCCACATCAGCTGGGAGCAGTCAGAAGGCAGAATCGTAGGCCCACTCCCAGCTCACTGAGTCGGGATTATCATTTCACCAAGATCCCTAGGTGATTCTGCACACTGTTCTAGCCGATTGTTAGTTTGGGGGCAGTGGCTCTGCTATTATGGAGAAATGAGATTTGAGTAAAGAAGGCTGTAAAGTGATTGTCCCCAGTTTTACATCAATTTAGCTATGATTGCAAAATTGAGATCATTGCCTCTAGCATATTGTTGCTGAGATCAAAGTGGGATAGATTGTGCGTCTCACAGTAGAATACCAGTTCGTTGATAAAAGCTGTGACTTTTGGAGGGCAGAGCCAGTAAGTTTGGCTTGGCAGGAGGAGTGTTATGTTCTTTGAGTTCAGCTCTACAACCGAGGGCCCCTCTGCCCTGCTTGGTTCTAAGTTGAGCCCGCGAGCCTTTACTCACTAGGAGTGTCTGACTCAATTTCTGTTGGCTCCAAGCCCAAACCAAATGAAGTCTCAGGTTGTCCCTTTGTGGAATCATGATGGTTTAATCATAAATGTGAAATCTCTATTTGTCACATCAAGGTTTAAGTTGTCAGGCATATTTGCCCAATATCCCTAAGGAAAGCCAAAGACAAAGGAAGAAAAACCAGCAGACACTTTTGGGAGTGTCTCAGATATAACATCTTTACAAGGAGAGGTGGTTATTAACTGGCTGAAATCAGTGATACCTTGCAGATAAGAATGTAGAGTTACAGAACAGGGATCTTCCAAAATATCTGCAAAGAAATTTAAAAATTGAAGAATAATAAGAAATTGACTTTTTTTTTTCCTTTTTGTCTGAGCATGCTTCATTTCTTCCTAATAAATCTGCAAGCCTATCTGTAAAAGAATGAGAGTTTTACTTACTCTCCCAACAAAGAGATTCAACAACTCAGGAACTCAGTAAGAATCAGGAGAGCAGAGTCTGGAAGTTAGAGGAAGCCTAAATCATCTCATGCAGGCTCTGCAAGCCCAAATGCTTCCAGGGACCAAGAAGAGAAGGAAATGTGAGAAGCAGGCAGCTGGGTGACATTAGGGAACTAGGAAGTGAGTGCTTAGAAAAGTCACTGACATTCACATTTTTAAAACACCACTAGATGAATAAAATAATCTGTAAGCATAATTAGGTACATTTATTTATATTTCAAAAGCCCAGGACCCAGGGAAGGAAAATTTTCTGTCTACGTTCATACAATTCTAACTTACCCATAGTAATGAATATGCCAACTGTTTCAGCTCCTGTTTACCTACTGAGGGGACATTTAGATTGTATTTGTGTACACAACTCCATGTGTGTGTGTGTGTGTGTGTGTGTGTGTGTGTGTGTGTGTGTGTGATAAACCAAACAGCTTCGATTCTTAGAACTGGTTGGAAATTATCTAGTTGCTAAAAACCAAATGCAGTAACTCTAAACCACACAGTGCTGCAGTGAGAGAGTAAAAACAAATGAACAAAACCAGCCATCTTTTCTATTCATCTGGCCCATATTTTTACAAGGCTATAAATAATTGCATTTAGGCTATAAATAATTGTCTTAGATGTTTTTGAAATTGTAATAAAAATCTGTATTTTGAAGAGAAAGATTCCTGAGTTTAAAATTTTAATTGGTTGATTATTTTAAAAAGGGTGGGCGTTCCTAAGAGGAGATGATAATTGGTGGCTGGATCATGATCTTGGCCAGTTGCTCTTCCCTAGTCCAAGCCAGAATGCACCACCAGACTTCCCTCAAACTTGAGTTTAGCAGAACGTACAGGGATTGCTGTTTCTAGCTTCCTGCTCAGTTATATCTGGAAGCTGTCCCCTGTCAGCTGTTTCCAAGCCATGTCGGACATTAGGAGTTACTCTTCTATAAGAAGGTGGAGAAGGAGGCAAGCAACCAGCCACTTAAGAGGCCATTTGAGTCTGCGTGGTACAGTAGCACCTGCATTCAGTAGACACAAGAATCCTCTGTTTAGCATGGTTCTGTGTCTATACAATATGATTTTATTATTTCCCCTATGTCAGGTGTTTTGTGTGAATTTTTAAAAATGTAATCCTCATAACAAATATATGTTAGTACAATTGACATCTTCATTTTACAGATGGGAAACTAAGGTTTATAAAGTTTAAATAACTTGCCCATGTGGTTGGGATTGAAACCCAGACCTGTCTCCACAGTCCAAGTTTTTAGGCACTAAGTTATACTCTCTATTCTAGGCCAGGCATCTAAAGGCAACCTTGATTTGCATGGTCTTTGTTTGTTTGTTTGCTTCTATATCTTCTATCAAATTGGCCATTATCCATGGGTGAATCAAAACAGCATCTTTGACCAGGACTTTGACCTTCAAATGTGGAGGATGCAGACCTTTTTTTCTAGTTACTGGGGAGAGGCGGGGTGTGTTATTCACCTGAGAACTGAGTGTTTTAAAAAAGTTTTAAGAGCTCTGCTGGTGAGCCAGTAGAAATAGGTGTTTTGCAGTACTGGTGTCTGAAAAGCAATTTTTCAAAAGGCAAATCCCATTGTTCTGTGGACTTCAGTTATAAAATCAGAGCCACATTCCCACAGGCTAGAATGGAAAAGTCCAGTTCCTGAGTCACTGGGTTGAAAAGTTTTGGCAAGAATTGGCCAAGTGACCTGGCCTGGCCCAGGGACGGCAGAACTCAGAAAGTTACACAATTTTCTCCTGACCCTGGAATCTCCTTTCCAGGGCAAACCCCATTCTTTTTCTTCCCCTTTCCCCTGCATTTTATCAAACTTGTAAAGGCCTCCAACTACCCTTTAGTAACTGTTAGCACTGCTTCCTGTGATTCCATCTACCCTATTTACAGAGTTGAATAATGGAGCAAGGGCTGCAATAGCAGTTTCATGTAGGAATAGTCATCGAATGCAGGTTTATTCTATAGGGAAAATCCCAGATTCCAGACTTAATGCCTCATTTTATGACTCCTGGTAATTTCAGATGCCTGTATATCAAATCTGCCTGAAATATATCTTTGAAGTAATGGAGAATTTAGAATGATGAATTAAAATTTGCCATTTTATTAATTGCATTCTGAGGCCATTTTCCTAAATGCAAGATTTGGGGAATTAATTCTAAGCATGTTTTGGAGTTCCAGCCAATTCAATAATAATCCAAGCAAAATAAAATAATGAAAATCCAAAGACTTTGATTATCTTTAAATTGACCTATCATATCCTTATAATTCAATTTGAATGCTTTCACTCTCTTCCCCATTCCTTATCCCAGAACAACTAAATATACTTCTTTTTAAAAAAGGTAGGCAGTATACATTTTGTCCTTGTCTATTCTACCTGAGATAAGAGTCATTATGATGAAGGGACCACATACAGAACTGAATCTCTCTGTTATGGCTAAGGTCTGCAGCATAAAATTGAGAGGACTATTGTGCAGTGTATAAGGCACAGATTTCAAAGCCAAGAGACCTGGCTCGGAGCTACCTCTTACTAGTGTGCGCTCTTGGGGAACTGTTTTAAGGTCTGTGGGCCATGTGTCCACATCCGTAAAGTGAGGGCCACAGTGCCTGCTCATATGGTGATTATGTAGGTTAGGAACTGCTGGGACAAAGTAATTGTTCAATAATTACTAGTTTTAGGAGGATTTAAACAAATATAATGGTAATTCTCAAAGTTGAGGTGGGGGCACAATACAGGCAGACTCTTTTTCTTTTTTTCTTTTTTTTTTTTTGAGATGGAGTTTTGCTCTGTCACCCAGGCTGGAGTGCAGTGGTACGATCTTGGCTCACTGCAATCTCCGCCTTCTGGTTTCAAGTGATTCTCCTGCCTCAGCCTCCTGAGTAGCTGGAATTACAGGCGCCTGCCACCACGCCCGGCTAATTTTTGTATTTTTAGTAGAGATGAGGTTTCACCATGTTGGCCAGGCTGGTCTTGAACTCCTGACCTCCTGATCTGCCCACCTTGACCTCCAAAAGTGCTGGGATTACAGGCGTGAGCCGCCATGCCCTGCACTATAGGGAGACTTTAAAGAGTGTATTTGAGCCCCTCAGTGGGCACTTTTGTACCCGCTCCTCCATTATCTCTGTCATGTATACAGGGTAACTTGGTCCTGGTTTCTTTCTCCCTTTCACCCTGCTTCTAGGAGGTTCATATGGTGGGCTAGCTCAAGGCCATACATGATGGTGAAATAAAAGAACTGAAGGGAATTTCCTTTAAATGGCAATACATTATCAAATGCCAGAATAAATGTGTTCACACTCTAAGGCACACACCCACAGATTCTCTCGTAATGATGCAAATGACTAAGAATCATGTTAACTCAATATGCTTTCTGAAAGCAGAAAGAAGTTTTTATTTCCATTGCCAGTCTATGGGAAGTTAGCATTCTGACACTTGAACCCCCTCATAAGGGCTTGATTCTGAGGGGTACAGGAAGTTGAGGGTCTGACCAGAGGCAAGAGAAAGCTCTTTAGGTGTCAGAGTGGGAGCCAGCCAGGGCTGCTGAGCCTGCCTTGCCTCATCTCAGAATTGGCATGACCTCTTGTAGGGAGGGCAAATGGTGGTTACTGAGACAGGGTGGGTGGGGTGTTATAAACCAATGCCAAGAGTTTCTAAAACCCCAAACAGTTGTCAAATAAGAATGATGAGCACCGCAAAATGCCACCACCTCTCCCACCCACACGGAGCACGGCTGCCATGTCCCTGCAGAGCTCCTGGCAAAGCAGCCAACAGCCGCTCTGAGCCTCAGGCATGGCAGGCAGTGAAGCGCTGTTCTCCCTTCTCTTTCTTAGTGGCTGGATGCTTCCCTAGGTGAACCATAACAGCAAAGCAGGCTGATGAGAACAAACTAAAATTACAAGTGACGTCTCTACAGCTGAAGGCAACATAGCCACAGCCCATAGAGGAGATAGATGAAGAAGAAAATTTATTTCTTGGGCTCACTGTTGAGTCTCCCCAGTGACCAATGCTATCTGGGTTATGGGTTGAATGACTGCACATTTAGTTAACTCTTATTGTGCCCTTTCAGTCTCAAAAAGTAATGATTTAGATAATGAATTACATAATCACCTTAGTTATGGTCATAAGCCATGGGACTTATTGTACAGTATATAAGGCACAGATTTCAAAGCCATCCTTTGCTGGCTGATGGGAAGATGTGAATAAGGCGGAAAAAGGCAGAACTTGGGCTTAGGAGCTAGGACAACTTCATAGGTGAAGAGCAATCAAATCAAAATTACATCCAGACAATGCAATGAGCTTGGATCCATGGGTATCAGCATACATCTCCAGCAGGGGCTGACATGGTGGTGGAGAGGGGCTGGAGTGTGGGCAAATGGCAGCATCGTGGCCTCCAGGGATCCCCTGGGTTTGCAGCAGGGCACCAGGCAATGGCTGGGGCTTGGGAGCAGGGCCTTCCTCAGCGTGAAGAATGCGGCAGGAACCAGGCTGGGTTAGAGCAAGGAACTAAGGCAGATTCCAGATATACATAGTGGGAAGCACAGCAGGGGTCCGCTGTGGGGAAAGCTGCAGTCCAGTGGGCTTGTGGGTCCAGCAGGTTCACTCCAGGTGCAGTCTGCTGTGTTCATGCCACACACTTACCTCTGTTATTGCATTTAATCCTCACAGTAGCCTCGAAAAGTGGGTGTTATGTCCCTTAGAGAGGTTTGGCAGCCAAAGCTCAGAGTTTCAGTGGCCTGCTGAACATTACAGAGCCAGGAAGTGGCAGAACCAGGACTATACCCCTGATCAATCCGGATGTAAAATCTGTGCTCTTTTCTCTCCACCATACTGCCTGAAAGATAAGGACTTACTCAGGCTGGCAATTTGGAGAAGAGCATTTGTGCAGAGTAATCCGAAAGTGTGGTGTATTTGGGGTGGGGCCAGCGATGGGGTATGTCTGCAACAGCAGAAGCACGTGGCAGAGACTGAGCAGGCAGGAGAGAGGCTGGACAGAAAGGGAGTGGAAACTGGGCTCTCACATGGAGGCAATGGGAAGAAGCAGAAGAGAGACAGCATCCAATGTGGGTTTCAGAAGGATCATTTTGGCAGCCGGGTGAGGACTGGACTCTCAGGGAGGGGTACAGATGCTGTAGAAGAGGAAACCCCTTAAGAGGCTAGTCCAGAGAAATCTTTCAAACGTGTGGCTAATACCAAGTGAGTCCCCAACTTTAAATGCATGAAACCTTTGGGATGAAGTAGAAGCTCCCCAGCAAACCCCATAAGCACCTTCATGACAGTCCTGCTGCCTCTCCAGACACCTGTCCCAGAGCTTCCAGCCCACTCAGCCACCCACGGTTCTGTGAATGCCTGCTGTTTTCTTTGCTGACAGTGGCTTTCTCAGGTTTGGCAAACTTACTCTTAAGCTTCAAATTTCAGGTCGAATATTCTCCCATGCGGGAAGCCTTTCTTTCCCTGTTATCTGGCGGGGATTGACCCTGCCACCCCACACAGCTCTTCAAACATGCCTTTATGAAAATGGCTTTCATCTCATTTTATAATGGCTCCCCTTCTTGTCCGTTTCTGAGCTTCTGGAGGGCAATGAGTATGTCTGGTTCATCTTTAATTCCTATTATTTAGCTTTGTACTTGGTGTGTAAAAGATGCTTCATAACCAGAACCCTCTTCCCCAGCATTCATGGAGCTGAGAGAAAGACGAAAATTAGTCACAGCTTACCCCTGTTTTCCCTCTGCCTGACACCCCCGCTCCATCTAGAACCACAGGAAATTCTGCACACATATGCATATAAACTATCTGACCCCTCTGTCCAGCCTCTGTCCCTCCCCACTGCAAACAGCCACCTGTTGCTACCTTCAAGCCTACAGGCAGGCACTCCAGCAATGCAGCACACACGTGGGGGCATGGATCTGTGGGAGAGTCCCACATCAGCCCTGGAAGCAGGCTCAGGCCATTTGGACAGGGAATCCACAGTTCTAGGTATGGAAACATGGCCTGGAATTGGGGTGTTTGGGCCCACGATGGCAATGTCCTGTAGGTCCTATGGACTTCTTGACTTGTGGTTAGCAGTGTAACCAGAGAAAGGACAGAGCCAAGCCCTCCACAGTGTGAAGCACAGATCACTCAGCTCTAAATGCTGTTTATTATGCTATAAAATATGTAAGACAGTGAAGATCCGAGATGAAATATTAAGGTGGGAGAAGTAGGGCTACTTTGAGAGAATACACTCTTTAAGAGGATGATACCACAATCCCTAGTGACCAGTTGGCTGAGTTGAGAAAAAGAGAGAGAGAGAGCATGGCAGAGGAGGTGGGGTGGGGGTGGGGAATTGAAGATCACTGCAGGTTCTGTTGGTGGGAAGAATGTATTGTGTTATTAGCTCAGAAGGGAGGAACATGTGTGAGGGTGAATTCAGTATTAGACAAGATAAAACATTTAGGGAGAAATCTTCAATAGTTGGCAATATAGCAGTCAGAGCCCAGGACAGAGGTTGAGGTTAGAAATAAGGATTTGGTAGCCTTTAAGCACTAGGTGATCTTTGAAATTACAGATGTGGCCAAATAGCCCATGGAGAGTGTAGAGTAGAAAGAGTCTGACAAAGGGAGCTACTAAACAGCTGACAAAGGGAGTCCATGAAGAAGACTGAAGGGAAGCAGCCAGGGAGATATATGGGAATCCAGTGCAGAGGGGGTGATGGAGGCTATTGGAGCCAGACAACAATTTCATAAAAGCAAAAGAAAATCACATTGCCAATCACCAAGTCAAGTATGGAAAGGCTGAAGAGTGTCATGGGATTTTAATAAATAAGAGGTTGCTGGTGACCTTCTTGAGAACAATCTCAGGGAGTGATGGCGGCTGAGGAAAGCCATACTGTATTGAGGAGTAAGTGGAAGGCAAAGATGAGACCGTGTCCGGTTAGTTCCTCAAGAAGTTGGGATATGGAAAAAACAAACAAACAAACAAACAAAAAACAGCCACAACTTGAGAATGACACATTTAGGAATGGTTATTATGTTTCCTGGTTGTGTTTCTTTTTAATATGAGAGAGCCTAGAGCATTTACATGTGGCAAGGAGAAAGAGATGAATGAGAAGGGAAAGTCAAAGATGCAGGAAATAGATGGAAACGCAGTGGAGCAAGGTTCCTGGTACAGATGGGGTTTCCAGGGGAGCAGATGGGGATTCGTGGGCAGGCGGTTTATCAGGCAGTGCTCTGGGAATCAACGCCTGGGTAAGAAGGGAAGGAAGGAGGGTGGGGTGAAGGGAGCAGTGGGGCTGTGATGCAGCCACAATAAAGGCCTCAGCCAAGTGCATGGGGAGCTCTAAAGCTGAGGCAGTCCTCAGGTTTACCCAGAGTTGGGGCCAAGGGCCCAGCCTTCCTATCCCCACATCAGCCAGTCATTGAAGCTTTGCTGCCCTGGGAAGGGAATGTGACCTGGGGCAAGGGGACTCTGCTCAGTCAAAGCACTCGCTAAGGACAGCTGGCAGCTGAGGGCCTCTGCCACAGCCAGGCTTCCAGCAGCTGAAGCCACAAATTCTCATGTCTGGAAGGGGACTCCAGGCTGCAAATGTGCATCAGTCAAGTTTTAACCAGTAAAACCGCATCAGAAGGAGACAGATATTAAGAGATTTATTGCACAGAATTGGTTCACGTGATTATGGGGACTGGATAGGCAAGTCTGAAATCCACAGGGCAGGCTGTCAGAAAAGACAGACTTGAACTCTTGGGCACGGGCCAAAGTTGCTCTGCACAGTCAGAATTTCTTCATCAGGAAGCCGCGGTTCTGCTCTGAAGGTCATTCAATAGAGTGAACCAGGCCCCCAGATAATCTGGAACAATCTCCCTTACTTAAAGTAAGCTTTAAAGTCTCAACATCCATGGCTTCCTCATTCATGTTTTCTCTTCAGGAGCAGGGGAAATGTTTCATTGCCTTTACACCTTCTCTTTCCAATCTTCCCAACTTCCCCATCTCCACCTGTTGGAGCTCCCTGGACTTCCCTCACCTTACTCCCTACCCCCTCTCTCTGCCACTACCCATCACGCACCTTGACTAGCCAGGACAGACAGCCCACCACTAAACCGCTGTCTCTACAGCTCCAGCTCCACTTCCTTCTGCCCTCAGTCCACCCTCAGAGCTGAGCGGAGGTGAGACAGGAGGTGTAGAGCTGTGGGTTGGCCTCCACCCAGAGTCCCAGACGGCTGCCCCTCCATGAGGATTCAGCTTCCACTGGAGCCTCATGAGGAGCAGAGCACTGTCACTTCTGGGGCAATGAAGAGCCTATCGAGTGTCTGTTTCAGGCTTCAGTTTAAGAGCATTAAAATTTGTCAAATGCGATCTGCTGTAGGCTGTCATTTGGAGAATAAATAAAGTCACTGTATAGCAAAGCTTGTGTTGTTTAATCACCGAGTGTGAGACTCACCTATTTTGCTTCTTTTAGACCAGAAAGTAGGCCTCTGGTAATGCACAATGAAGAAGAAAGTGCCCCCTCAACCCTCAAAATAATTAAAATGGCAAGCAAGGCAGATTGTGAATGACTTAGTTATTCTGGGCAGTTTTCCAAGATCAAAGGTAAAACTGCTGTGATGCCAAACTCTTAAATGTCATCATCTTCATAAGCAACTTCCCATACAGATGATTATTCTGCATGTAGAAGCAAGTTTGCATCATGTAGAAGCAAGTGCTATTACTGGCATAAACCTATTTTTGGCAGTTTAATGAAATCAGTCCCTTTCTCCCTCCCCATAACCCATTTCTTGACTCTTCCTCCATCTAAGAGAAACCCACCCAAGTCCAGAGCATACAGAAAAGGAATCAGGCAAAATTAGCTCTAATGGATTAGGATCAAGATTTGAGAAGCAAAGAATAAAACCTAATCTTGGTCATCTCTGGCTTGTTCTTGGTTTTAAAACAATGTCTCCTTGGAGAGCCAAGTTCCCCACAGTGGTGGAGGAGTTTAATTTTTCTCCCTACCGTGGATTTTCCTCGAGTCACATCTTAACAGGACTTCACGACTTCATGACTTCAAAACTCCTCTTTTAACAGCTGAATTATCACAGTATAATTTGAAAAGGGCCAGTAGGATGAAACAAGTCAAGGATCTGGAGGTTAGGTGGGAAGAGAAAAAACATAAAGTTAATATGGTTTTGATCACTTTGTTTTTTTGAACATGTGCTTTTGTCTACAAGTATTTTTTGCTTAGAGTAATTATAATTTTTTTTTCAATTAAAGTACAAGTTCAGCTACCTTGTTTTTCTATCATCCCCTTTATCTCTCTTTCCCCATTTTTTGGAGATGAGTTCTGGGGTAGATAAAATGTAAGATAAACACAGAATTTGAAAAGTTGATGGTTCCCTGTTTAACCTGCCAATTTGGCAGTGCTTGAAGTTAATGCGGATGGCCGTGTCAAGGGCACCAACAGAGCTAGCAGCTTCTCTCTGGCAGCCTACTCTGGAGGTGAAGCATGCGAACGCTGGGCCTCCAAAGAACAAGCCCTAGAGGCCAGAGGTGGTGGCAAAGGGATCCATCTAATTCCAGTACAGACCACTGAGTCAAACACTTGCACAAAGATGATGATCTCCGGGAACTATCCGTGCTACTGAAGCCAGGAACAGGTGGGCCAGAAAGCCTCATCCTGCCGAGCAGTCAGCTTAATGACTTAATTACACCCCCGCCTACACTGCTCTGCCTTGGAATCTAGGCTACTTAAAAGGGCTCAGCAGGGAGGTGCTCCGGCCTGGGGTGGCCAGAATGCTGCTCTGGCCACAGGTAAAGTGGAATCTAGAGGCACGTGCCAACCCTGCTTCTGTTCTGCCCTGCTGTGTGACCTGGAGTAGGTTCTGGACCCACTCTGGGCCTAGTTTCCCCCAGCGAAACAGGCTGTTCTGAGGATAAATGAAATAATGCATGTACAGTGCCTCTCTTGATGCCATTCGTCTTCCTCTGTCATGCTGTCCTCCAAAATGGTTCTGGGTTTTGCGGGGCCTGGAGACACAAGAATATTCCAGGGACCATGGAGGAGAACATCGCTGTAGAAAGACAGGCAAAGAGCAGGGAATGCCAACCCTCACATCCTACCACAGGCCCCAAACACAACTCATAATTATGCTCAGATAGTGTTTCCATTCACCTGTGTTGCTGGCAAGGAATACCAGAGGCTGGGGAATTTATAAAGAAAAGAGGCTACTTGGCTCCTGGTTCTGCAGGCTGCACACCTGCATGGCACCAGCACCTGCTTTTGGTGAAGGCCTCAGGCTGCTTCCACTCATGGGGGAAGGGGAAGGGGAGCCAGCATGCGCAGAGATCACAGGGCTAGACAGGAAGCCAGAGACAGGGGAAGGTGCCAGGATTTTTCTAACAACCAGCTCTATCTAGCTAGGATCTAATAGAGCGAGAACTCACTTACCTCCAAGGGAGGGCATTAATCTCCTCATGAGAGATCTGCCTTCCTGACACAAACGCCCTCCATTTGCCCCTCCTCTCACATTGGGGATCAGATTTCTG
This sequence comes from Macaca nemestrina, assembly GCF_043159975.1. NCBI lineage: Eukaryota > Metazoa > Chordata > Mammalia > Primates > Cercopithecidae > Macaca > Macaca nemestrina. The sequence continues at coordinate 119,000,602 of NC_092130.1, forward strand.
CACGTGGTGTGGAGAGGTCAAGTATCCAAACCATAGCAAACAGTCTTAATCTGTGTCCTTTTACATATTCGAGGAACAACCAAGCTGTTAAAAAACCCATCTAGAGAAGCGTGTCAGAGCCAACATAGCCAAATGAGGGCTGGGAAATGCAGTTTTCCCGGGATACTGAGTTTTCCAAAAATATTTCAGAAATTTTACTCTTGGAATTGTTTCCAGAACTGGTTTACCAGCCCCCTAAAAACATTAATCATACCTTAATTTTAGCCCAAAAGAGTATTACCCAATTGAGTTATTCATCCTGACAATAAATGACTTTTTAAAAATGCTGATAATGTATTTTTGAAAAGAAGAAGTTTTGCCAGTGCTCAGGAAATCCTGAACACAATCATCAAGTTCTGAAGGAAATTCCCAAAGAAGAATTTTGACTATTTCAAGTGATGGTAGCAGGTCCCAGAGGAGGGAAAGCATGGCATTGTGGGAGCACAGGGCCAGGAGCACCTGGGTTTGAATGTCAGCTCCCCATTTTCCAGCCCTTGGACATGTTACTTGTCTGGACATCAACCTCAGAATAACAATAGCCCTGAGCTTCAGGTTAAGGTAAGGATTCAATAAAGTCATGTATATAGAAGACACAGCACACAAAACATTTGCACGATCCATTTTTCCTCTTCTTATTGATGCTTTGAATACAACTGCACTCAATTAGATGTATGAAAATATTAAAAATTATAATAGCTAATGTTATTGAGTGATGACTGCGTGCTGGTTCCTACCTTAAGCGCTTTATGTGTATCAACCCACGTAGTCCTCACAACGTCCTATGTAGTAGATACTATTATTGTCCTACTGAGGGACTGAGAGGTTGAGGAATGTGTCTAAGGTCATACAGCGAGCAAACTGCAGAGTCAGGATTTCCAAACCTGGGAGTCTAGGTCCACTACTGACACGACATTTTACATACTGCCCTTGTTAGGCATTAGTCATTACTTCATTATTACACTTTATGCATTTCTCAGGGGTGTGTGGATGGGAGTGTGAGTGTGTGTGTGTCTGTGTGTGTGTGCGTGCATGCATGCACACATGATATGGAAAAGAGAATCCAAGCAGGTGGGGTGGATGACCAGGCTGGATGAGAGCTCCTCTCGATGCCTGTGTTCTGATTACACCAACCAATCTGAACACAGAAGAGTTTTTCTTTAAGAACCTTCTTGGATGCAAACAAAGCCAAGAGCCACAACAGAAGATTATCGGCTGTCGTCACCAGCAGCTTGAGTTGCAATCATTCCTAAGTATCACTTAGGACTGAAGAATATAGTTTTTGAACTAACCTAGTTGTAGGTAGTTGTTCTTTTTAGTATGCTATAATTTCATATGAGTTGTCTCATATCATCCCATTTTACTGATGATGATTTGAAGGGAAAAATCACTTGCCAAAGATCACCCAGATAATAGCTAGAGAAAGCTATTGAATCAGTTTCTACCATATTGCATAATCCCTTTCCTTCTTGGAGGAGTGAAGCTGTCTCCTAATTCCTTCCCCCTAGTTTTGTTTTCACTTTCACCCTCTTTCTGGAGGCCATATTGACACCTAGAAAGGTGAAGAATGTGATGCAGAGAGCTGCATGGCGTGAAAGAGAAAGGTGGAGGAGCAGCAGGGCCCTGGGACTGGATGGCTGTTATGGGTGGAGGCCCTGGCTGTTGGCCTTCTATATCCCATAACCAGCCAAGTGACCCATTTTTTTCCAACTCTGCCCACACAGCATTCACTGTTAATCCTGAGTGGCCATTGGCTGACTGCAGGAGCGGAGCTCTCAAATGCCCTGTGCAGCAGTGACCTTGACACAGCATAGGAAAAGCACTCAACTCTTGGCTCTGCATAGGCCTTTACCACGGCGTGGCTTAGCACTGCCCTTCCCCAGGGACAGAAGTGACCACACAATGCAGAAGAGTGATGATGGATTTCCCAGAACTCCAGGCTCGCTCATTCTCTTTCCCTCTGACTCCAGGTCAAAACCTATACCCAATTACCAATTTCATGCCATTGTTTCTGATTCTTCAGACTTAATATCTGTCTCATATATATGTATTTATTATTATTATTTTAATTACAGATGGCTCAGTCCTGAGCACCATGCATCTTGTTGGGCAATCAAGGAGCTTGCCTTTGTGCAAATAAGCTTGGAAAATGAAGCTGGGTGGATGTGTGGAAATATTCTAGGTGCAAACAGGACTTGTTTACATAAATTTCGCCCTAGAAAAACATCTGTTGGAAAAGCAATGGCTTGGAGCTGTAACATATAAATATACTTTCTCTAACTCTGTTGATTATGTTCAACATAATGTTAGTATCTTTTAATTAAGCAATTCTTATTTATTACATTATTATTATTATATGTTATCTTATTTTTAAATCATCTCATCTGTTTATCTTGTCTACTTAGCTAGACTGTAAACTCCCTTGGGGGCATTAAAAAAGTCTTTCTCTTGTGTTTCTCAATAATCCATGACATAACAATATAGACAATTTTCATTCTTTTTGACCACTCATCATCTGAAACTTCTTCCTCTCTTCAGGAAATCCTTTCATGTGACAGAGCCCAGCTCCTCCTGTAGAAGCTGAAATTCCAGACACTGGACTTCTCAGTCTCGCTTTTCATTAGATATGGACATGTGATCAAAGTTCCACCAATCAGATGGTCTTTGAATCTGCTAGTGACATAAAGAAAGGAACATGCAGAATCCATTCTGGTGGATTTGAGACACAATGGCAGCTACATCCAGTTTCCAGAGGCAGTAGGGCCAGTGGTTCTAGCATCAGCATCCAAGAACACTTGATAGTGCAGATAGTTTGAGCTGCAGTGTCCAGGCGCAGTATGGCTGCTATGGTGTCCTCAATGAATGAATCCTGCAGCAGAATTTACAGTGTTGTTCCTGGCTGCACAGTCTTCAAGCCTTTTTCTCTGGACACTCTAGGAATTATTTGAGTTTCCCAGTGTCCTTTCAATAAGTAGAGCCTATTTCTGTTGCTTGCAACAAAGCATCCCAAGAGATACAATGTTAAATGACTAAGAACTTTTGACACTTTATGAAATTTCAGAAACCCCTCCCCCAAAGAATATGTGTGCAAATAGAGAGGCACAAATGGACACAGACTATTTAGGGAACAAGGAATAGGAAAGTTTTGTTGAAGCAGAAAGTTCATATAGAAGAATAATGGGAAATGAGTCTTCCAAACTAGACTGTAGATACTGTGGAGGACCTTAAAAAGCAGGACTAAAGAATTTGGGGTTAGCCTACAGGATTGGGGAAATGTGTGCAAAATTAGAGAATTTGGAGTTGGGGCTATTAGCAGTCACTTCAGAGTGTCTTTAGCACAATATTCCACCCCCCCCCCCAATGATGGGTAGAACCTGCATATACAGAATATTAACATGGAATACGGGATTGGAAGTCATATATGTTTGGGAAATAGTGGCTTGATTGATATTTAACGATTTCTCTATCCTGATGAACAAAGTGAATTTCCTAGAGGACACATTCAGCAGGCAACCCTTCTTTAACTTATTGGATCCTGGGATTTATACTCTTTGAGCACGTGGGCCCAAGAGGCCAAAGAAGCCATCCTTGGAAAGGCTGTTTTTTCCTCGGGGACTGCTGGTTAAGAGAATGAAAGGGATGCAGAATGAGCAAGGGGGGCAGGGAAAGGTTCAGAACTTGAAGAGGCCTTAAAAGAGTATATGCGCTGAGACACAGGCAGTTAGGAGAAGGGGAAACTGGAGGAAACAAGTTTGAAGGAGAGAGGACAAGTTACCAAAGACCCTCTTAATTTTATAGAGAATCAGCCTGGTTTCCAGCTCCTGGCCTAATTTTAACAATTCAGCCTAATGCTTTGTCAGCCTCATGTGAGTAGGTCAGATACTTAGGGATTCTCTCAGAGATACTCTTGGGGCATGAAAAATGTAGATAATAGACCCTCTGCCTTGAGCCACTAGGCAGCTTCCAGGAAATAAAGGCAAGGGGGCAAAGTTAAACTAGATGCAACCTGTGCCATCCAGCAAACTTTCTTACACCCTGGTCACTCCCCAAAGCTACCTGAAGGTTCCATGAAATACTTCCACCAACTGCCTGCTATTGCCAGGGTTTGCAGGATCTAGGCATATTTGAACAAAGTTAAAATGATGACTGCAAAGACCACAACAGTTAGGAAAGCTTTTCGTTGTAAGAAACAGAATACTTGACAGGCTTATACCATAAGGACATTTCTTAGTTGCAAAACAAAAAGTCCAGAGGTGGGAGGTCCTGGGGTTAGTCTAAACACTTTCTAACATTTACATGTGCCATCCCTAGCATCTTGGCATTTGGTCTGCACACTTATCTCCTCATGACTACCATATGGCTGCCAAAACTCCAGGCATGATGACCCAATTCAAGGCACAAAGAAAGGAAAAGAAGAGTTATTTCAGCACCTCTCCTTCTTTTTTGTCTGTCCCTTTCATCTGGAAAATAAAATCCTTCTCTAAAGTCTCTCAGTAGACGTCTCTTCATGTTTCCTTGGCCTTTTAGTACGTGAGCACTCCTGGCACCAGGGCGTTTAGAAACACTGGGGTTTTGTTTTAATCTATAATGGAAGATAAGCAAGGGAGCAGGGGAGTAGAAATGGGTGCCTGATCAGCCAAATAATAACAGTCACTATGAAGGCTATGTAGAAAACAACTATAACAAAAAAGCCTATGATAAGCCACTAAGTAAATAAAAAGCAGGGTTAAACCATTGTATATACACTATGGTTACAATCAAGCAATAGTATAGATGAATGAAGGGAAAAGACTAGAAGAAATTAGTTAAAAAAAACACATGAAATTTTACCCTTCTAAAAATGTTGATGGAAAGAGGCCAGAGGCCCCATGCAGGGGAATTAATCCTGATTTCCATGATCAATCCAATGGCTTACTTGAGTGAACTTTGAGTAAGTCAGCCCAAATGCAGAGCATGTGAGCTGCAGGAATACAACTGCAAGAGCTGATCATTGCTGCTGCTTGTGGCTGCTTCCTGACCTCATGCTGAGCCCCTCTATTGGCTTTTATGTAACTGTTCCCATGCACTGTATGACCTCAAGGTGAACACTGGTCATAGCAACTGTCTCAGGGGTGTGCAGTGGTCAGCTTCAATACAGGAAGAAGTTTGACAAGTCTCTGAGCATTATTTTTTTATTAGTCTAATAGTACAAAACTTGGAAACACAAACAGATTGGACCAGAGAACCAGCGAAGGGGTGCCAACCTTTTCTCAGTTAGCAAAATATGTGAGAAAAAAAAAAAACAGACGCATATTACCCATGATAGTAATTTGTCAATGTACTATTTTAACTGGTCACTTCTCTGTGATTTATTTTGGATGGCCAAAGTTATCCTTAAGAAATAACCGGATAGTAGCCTGGACAATTCAAGGCCCAGTGGTGACTGGATACCTATAAAGAAAGGGGAGAGTCTCAAAGAGTCTCAAAAGGGAAATGACCTTTGGCCCAGCGCCATGCCCTTGCCCTTGCCCTGAAATCCTGCTTGGAGCAGGGTCCAGGACTGAACACACTTCCAGATGTAGCTGACCTGCTAAGAAAAGTGTGGGATGAAGGCACTAAACAATGCATTAGAGGACATCTAATTTCAGCAAGTCTTTAGAAAAGGGCTTGTAGCACGTTATTGTGGCTCAACTGGGTGGCATCTGAATTCAGGAGAGAAAATTCTTCAAGTTAGGAGATTAGGGTCACATTCTGATGTTGCCAACTGTATGACCTGAACGTGGCTGAATCTCAGTTTCATTAACCAACCACATATAGGATGTGTAATACACACCTCACAGGCTGGTCTTAAGTATGAAGTTTGATCGCTGACAAGAGTGAGAAGAAAATGATTACTACCTCAGTTTCCTTATCTGTAAAACGGGGATAATAATGTTATAATACTTACATTAGAAGGCTGCTATGAGGACTACATGAGTTAATACGTGAAAAGTGCCTAGAATAGGGAAAGAAAGAATGTAAGTAGACAGGATGTAAATACCTAGAATATAAGTGCTCAGAAATGTTAGCTGTCATTCTTCTTTTATTTCTATCATCATATATTAACTTTTAACTATTTTTTCTTAAGCAGGAAACAAGTTTATCTAACAATCTTTCTTATTATTCCCTCCAAATCTCCTTAAAATCTAAAACCCAACTTTCAAAACAACATTATTTTTCTATTTAGTTGTTGAGGTTTACATTGGTCTAGTAGCAGGTTGCTTGATCCTTATAAACCCATTTGTTAAGTCTTTCTCAGAACATACATTTGGAAAACTATTAAATGAAAACATAAGCCTTTTTCCCCCACTGCAACTATACATCTATTTTTTTCATAATTACTCAAACCTGGAATTAGCCATCGAGTTTCAATAGTCTAGTATATTAAATCCTGGGACAGATTTTGATCCTTCCTGCTTATACACCTCTGTAAGTGAATCACTGAAAGAGTGCTCTACTGCCCTTGCGTCTCTGTTATGCCTGTGTTTCTAACCAGCCTTTTATGTATTACTGAGTTTTCTTTTATCTTCACTTTTTTGTGTGTGTGATTTAGTCAAGACCAATGGTCACTATCTCTATTCCAGGTATCAGAAAATAAGTGACAGAGAGGTGGAGGCCTTAAGTGACTCGCCCAAGGTGCCACGTGTTGCTTCAGTAGTGGAGTTTGGACTCAAGCTGATCCTAGGGGTGGGTCCTCTGAAGTACACCAGTCAATCAGAAGGGACTCCTCTGTGAGTTTTGTTCTTTAAGTTTTAGGAAATAAGGGCCGGGAGTGGTGGCTCAAGCCTGTAATCCCAGCACTTTGGGAGGCTGAGGTGGGTGGATCACGAGGTCAGGAGTTCGAGACCAGCCTGACCAACATGGTGAAACCCTGTCTCTACTAAAAGTACAAAAAAAAAAAAAAAAAAAAAAATTAGCCAGGCATGGTGGTGCGCGCCTGTAATCCCAGCTACTCAGGAGGCTGAGGCAGGAGAATCGCTTGAACCTGGGAGGTGGAGGTTGCAGTGAGCCGAGATAACGCCATTGCACTCCAGCCTGGGCAACAGAGCGAGACTCCGTCTAAAAAAAAAAAAAAATTTAGGAAGTAAGTCTATAGTCTGGGTTGGAGCTGGCCCAAGGAAAGGGTCAAACTCTGTCTTGAAACAGGAGGTCACAGGAGCTGTGTACAAGTGACACAGGCCATTCACACACACTTGGCTCACAGTGTAATACTACAGACTTTCAGAAGAGTGGAAGAGCTGTTCAGATAAAAATCTTGGAAGGAATGACACATAACATATTAGAAGATTCCTCAGTATTTGACATATGTGAGTTTCATCTGCAATGATTTGGCAACCATCATTAATTTTCTTTCCCATCAGTAAATGGTAACCTCATAGGGATGGCATTTTTCTTTGCTGCTGCTAGGAAGGGCCAAGGTCACATTCCAGAGAAGGATGCTTGCCTTGCAAAGCATGCCATTCTTGAGGCAAGATAAAGAGAGAGTTAATATTTGAAGACATTGTCAACTTCATTGACAGCTAATAAACTTACCTATCTTTTATTGTTGCTGTAACTTGTCCCCTTTCCCAGAAAAGTGTGATAAGAAGAGGAGTAAGACTGCTCAGACTAATGAAGGAACAACAGTTTGATAGTATTCAATTTAGGTTTTCACAACTACTGTTTGTATTCTGGGGCTGTGCGAGTTTTAGATGGCATCTATTGAGTGTCTATTTTTGAAATGCAGTGTGATTTATTCAAATTTTGGACATTCTTTCTGCTTGACAATGCTGGGGGGTAAGGGAGATGGCAAAAAAGAATCAGGAAGGATGTCACTTGTGGTTCCTTCTAGTTTTGCTCACGCTGCTTAAGTTAAGGAATCCTCGCTCAAGTCAAGGAATCCTTGACTTTTAGAGCCAAATGAAAGTTGAAGTGCCATAACCCAACTCACTCCATTCTTTATCCAGCTCAGAAACTAATTACACTACAACCCTAACAGATAGCTCTACAACTCTGCTTGGTGTCTGCAGTGACAGGGAGATGAATATTACAAGTGACTATCAATTCAATTATTGGAACCATCCTACTGTAAAAAAAAAAAAAAAAGTTATTTTCTTTTTTTGACCTAATTTGACTCTTTGCAATATGCCCCCATTAACTCTAATACTGCCCCTAGAGTGAGAGAGAGCAGTATAGCAGAATAGCAATGATCATTCTGGCTCTGGAGCCAGATGGCCTGAGTTCAAATTCAAGTTATTCCACTTCTTTGCTGGGCGCCTGTGCCTCATTGTCCCCACCAGCAAAATGTTAATTCTGTTGGTGCCTACTTGATAGGGTGGTCATGAGGAAGAAATGGGTTCATATATGTAAAGAATTTAAACAATGTATAGGACTTGGTAGGCACACAATTAATGCTAGCTATTGGCAACATTATTTCATCTCATATACCTTTTTTTGTTTTGAGACGGAGTCTCGCACTGTCGCCAGGCTGGAGGCTGGAGTGCAGTGGCACAATCTCGGCTCACTGTAATCTCTGCCTCCTGGGTTCAAGTAATTCTCCTGCCTCAGTCTCCCAAGTAGCTGGGACTACAGGCAAATGCCACCACACCCAGCTAATTTTTGTATTTTTAATAGAGACAGGGTTTCACCATGTTGGCTAGGATGGTCTCAATTTCTTGACCTCATGATCCGCCTGCCTCAGCCTCCCAAAGTCATATACCCTTTCTTAAAAAAAAAAAAAAAATGCTATTTGAAGCACTGCACTGAGTGTATTCTGAAGCTCTGTTCAGTGAATGCCATGATTGGTAAGTAACATCTGCCACTGGTAGAAGGTAAAATGATGTCGCATATGTCACATACTTGCCATCTGTCATCCAATCCTGTTTTCTCATGACAGTTTTAAAAATGTTAAATAAAATAGGAAAATTTCCTGTCTCAGCCTCTTCTCATCCAGGCTAAAGCACCTAGTAGAAATACTGAAGTCTGTAACTTCTGGCTGATATCAAAAGATGACCCCTCCAGGCATCCTTGAAGTGGGCTTAAAATCAGAGCAAGAGAGAGCATTTTATTTTTTCATTTATTACCCTCTATTAAATACCTCTCAATACCCAAGAGTGCCATCATTATTTGAAATCTCTCTAAAACACTGATTTTTCACAACTTAATAATGAAATTAGTTTTCTCCTACCACCCATTGCACACACATTGCTGTTGGCATGTAGTGTGTTGCTGTGGAGAGAACATTAGATGGGGAGTTAGGGAGTGTTATGGCCTGAATTATGTCTCACCAAAGTTCATATGTTGAAGCCCTAACGCCTAGTTGGACTCTATTTAGAGACAGAGTCTTTAAGGAGGTAATTAAGCTTGAATGAGGTGATAAGGATGGCACTCTTCTTCAAGAAAACTGAATACCTTGTCAAAGGGGAAGAAACCTTATGAGGGCATGCATGCAGAGGAAAGACTAGGTGAGAACACAGCAATAAGGTGGGAATTAACAAGCCAAGGGGAAAGCCTCACCAGAAACCAACCCTGCTGACACCTTGATCTTGGACTTCTAGCCTCCACAACTATGTGAAAAGTACTCTCTTGTGTAAGCTGCCCATCTGTGGTGTTTTGCTGTGGCAGCCCTAGCAGACTAATAACAAGATGAGATCTAGAGCTCATTTTGCCACCAAGAAAGTACGTGACCTTCAAGTATTCAAGCTTTCCAAATTTCAATACTGGAAAGTGTTTTATCCCTTGAGAATTAATATCATATGCTTCATCTGAGTTCCTGCCTTGAGGTGGGTGGTGTGCTTTGGATGGTGGGAAAATAAAAGTTTTGTAGCAGATTATCTTGTAGCCTCAATTCTGAATCCTGTGCAGCTCCTCCAGCCTAGAAACAGTCCAGGGGAAAATATGTCCTTGATCCTTGAATCCACAACTTCAGTCCTTTCCACATTAAACAAGTCATCTCACTTTCTTCCATGGAATTAGGAGATCTCGGCCCCCATCACAAAAACTCTGCCCAGACTCCTCATTTTTCCTCTTGCCCCATACCAATCCCCAAAACAATCTAATTTTCTAAAACAAGGAGAGAAGGATATGAAAGAGAAGTAAAGACAGATAACTTTTTCCTAAAGACCCTGATCTTAACTTGTTTAAACTTTGTCCAAAAAGAATCTTAGGATCATGAGAAATCCTTGGTTAAAAAGAGCCTCAGAGGTGTTCTGGTCCAACAACTCAGCCAATTTAACACACCTAATGTTGACTGAGGACTTATGGGTAATAGTCATAATTATTATGTATTTATACCCACTGGGAAGTCAAGAAGGATTTAGGGTAGCTGGAATCACAATAACAATGGCTCCCAACTAGCAATCTGATGTTTTCTACAACATCTCAACCCAGCAGTCTAATAGTACAAACACAAATACCCAAGCATTAAATGTTCTTCCATCTGTGGACCTGTCTGACTACAGTCAGAAACTCAGGACCTTCCCAAATCATATGATTTCGGTCCTACTTTGAAAGCAAAGGAAATGAAGTCTAGAACAATGCAGTGATTGTCTTAGGTGTTGCTGCTAGTGAGTGGCAGAGTTTGTGTTCAGATTCTTGTCTTGCCCCCACCCTAGGGCTCCGTGGGACCCTCCAGTCTATAAGGTCATCTAGTCTGTGATCATCCCTGGGTCGCATCTGCACATTCCCATCTGGTGTTTCAGGTCATGCCTTTGTAGCCATATTTAGGCAGCATGGACCAGCCACCTCACTCAGAGCCACCCCAATTTGACTGTCTCACCAGGACAAATGGTGAAGAGTGGGTCTAGTTCATAGCCTTGGACTCTGTTTTTGATACAGAAGATATTTTTATCTTCTTTTCCCTGATTTTGTTCCCAGTTTCAGGATACTAGAAAGTCCCTCCCCACCCCACCCCAATCTAGCAGTCTTTTCAATTAATAGGACTTGGTCGCTCCTAAGTCTAGTATTTAGATCTCTATTTTAATACACTCTTCACCTGTATATTCTCATAAGCCATTCAAGTACCACAAATTTTAGGATTACTCAGAGATTGTTTGACTTAACTAATTTATAGAAATATTTTCCCAAATAAACAAGAGTGAGTTTCTTCCAAAATAAAAACAGACTTTACTTAGAAGTCAACCAGAGTTTCTAGAACAGGATTAAAGTCAAATGATGCTTTTGACTTTGGCACTTGGTTGCTTTCTTGTCTCTCTGACCCTTTCCCACCCCCACTCCCTCACTGAACACTCCCATTGGCTCTTCCTGCTGATAGTGACTTTAAAAGAATCAACCACAGTATTGTTATCAGCCCTGTGGTTTCAGTTCTCATTTGTGCCTATATTTAGACTGGAAGAAAATAATCTCTTTCCAGTGCCCTGGAAATAAGAGACTGTTTTTAAGTGAGTTAATGGATCACCTACATTTGGAAATCCCCTGTAAATGATGTCTTTTTGCTATGAAGGAAGACATGCTAAAGCTTATGAAGTGAGGAAGTTGCTATCTGGTGGAGTGATTATGACTTTGATAGTCAGATCATAGGTATATGACCACTTAGTCTCCATATGCATTGGGCCAGGCCATAGGGCAAGGGCAGGAGCTTGGGTGCACGACTGTATGTGGGAATAAGCATCCCATTTGTACCCTAATAAGAACACAGGTCCCTGCTGCTCGAGAAGAGTGTTGATAAGCACAGTTCCAAAGAACAAGTACCAAAGGATGTCTCCCCTAAATAAGAACCAAAGTCTGATATTGGACTTAGAAAAAAAAAAACATGAATTAGAAAGAATCATAGGTTGTAACAGATACCTAACCCAAACGTATCATTTTCGTATTTTCCTGTACTGGCTTTGAAGAATTATTTTTTTTCTTCCTTTATACCATTTTCGCTGAACAAAATTCTTCCAACAATTGGAATCGGAACAGTTGGAATTTTTCTCTAAGAAAATTCTTCCCATTCTCAACCATTCTTGAGTGGAAGGGAGAGAGGGTGTCTATCTTTTTACCTTATGAATGGGAAAATCCATGTAATAATTCAGAGTAGAATAAATCTGAGTATGTGGTGGGGAGGAAGCATCATAAGGTGTTTTCAGGGTCAGCCTTCAGTGAACATGCAAAGAATGCAATTTGTCCTTCCTTTCTTATACTCTATGCTCTTAATTCACTTAAAGGCTGTCCAGGACTCCATATGGAAAACCTCGTTATCCCTCCATTCTGCTTCCAGGAGCCCCTGGTGTGATTGGAGGGAATCTGGAGAAGACACAATGTCCCCAACTCCAAAAATCTTGACTCCTCTCAAAATTGGTGACACTGAAAATCACTTATTTGGGAAGGGTTCCTTAATGGCTTACCTTTTGTTCAAAATGTAAGTCCTTAGAGGCCTGGGGCATTAGGCCATTAGCAGTAAAAAAAAAAAAAAAAATTGGAGGGAAGGGGAAGTGGAAAAAACTAGTGCTGACTTTAAAAATTGTAAATATTGGATCTTGCCTGAGACTTTAGGTACTGATTGCTGGCTTCTTGACCTGATTCACCTTTCAGATATTTCGGCTTTATCTATCTCCAACAGTCTGACTCTCAAATTTAACGAATCTTACACTTCAGGGCCACTCACTTACAGGGGTGCCTTCCCAAGACCTTGGGAGAAGCCCTAGCTATGTGTTCATGTGGTTGTGCGTTTTTGTCGAATTTGCAAATACAGTATATTTTTACTTTACTTGGCTAATACTGCTGTCTGTTTCCACTCCAGTGTCCCCTCCCTTATACTTGATGTCCTGTGAGGGATTGATATGGAGGGAAGGATGAGGAATTATAAACACATATTCACTTGTAATTGAATTAATGTCTAAACAAATCTTTATTTTGATGCCTGTCTACCTTCTTGCAATTTTAAATTATTTTTCTTATTGAGGTCCCCAAATTCTTCAGGCTCCACAAAACCTGAAGGCAGATGTCCCTGAATTCTAGGCTTCCTGCCATCACATAGTTATTGGTCTCATTTCATCTTCGCCTTCTATGCTGATATTCAATAACTTCTACCTGTTAAACAAATAATGTTTGGTTTTCCTGGTCCCCCACCATGGCCTGACAAAAGTACATCATAGAAAAGGGACAGCAAATGAGAGAGATGCTGAGAAAATAGTTAATTGAGTGAAGAGGAAGAGAAAAGAGAATCCAGAACATAGATAAACTGACAAGTTTTCTCATACATCCTGGTGTTGGTGGCAATGGTCAAAGGAGAGGGTCTTCATGCCTGGAGGATCAGAGGAGCAGACTCATCAACTTCTGTTTGTTTGGAAGGCCGAAATGAAACATTGCCACGCTGGTTGAGAACTGAGTGATATTCCAGCCTGAGATGGAGGTGGGGGGAAAAAGGGAGGAGGCAGGATAGGGAGCTGAAATGAATTAAGGAAAACACATGCTCTTCCGGAAAGGAAATGGAGTTATGAAAAGAGATGGAAAAAACAGTTCTTCCAGGATAATGTCTTTTGTTGGTCCCCAACGGGAAGCTCAGTTGAGACATGAGGAAGCTGGAAGAATACGATGGAAGCCCAGGTTACCTGACACAAGGAAAGAGGGCCGAAGGGAAAGGCGAACAGTAGGGGACAGGGACCAGGGGTCACGTTTTTCTTGGCATTGAAATATTTTCAAACAAGTTATTTTTCAAAAGTTTCCAAGGAGGATCCTCTACCAGTTTCCAACCTCCATTTGGGATTTGAAACCTACAGGAAACAAAGACCCTTCCCATGACCTCTTTTCTTCCTCTCTAAATTAAATTTGGATGCAGAGAGCTGGTTAAGCGGAGGCTGGAGCCTTCTGCTGTGCCCGAAAGGGTGGCCTCTCCCTGATACAGTCTTAGGGGCTGCTTCTGCTCCCAATTAACAGTTGTTTTGGCAAGTTTGGGGACATCATTTTGATTTTTGGCAAGTCGTTTAAAGATCTGGCTTTCAAGTTCTTCCATCTGTAAAATAAGGAATTTGGACTAAAATCATTGGTTCTTAACATTGTGAGGGGTGGGGAAGGAATGGTTAATGACTCTTTTTGGAAGAGGCTGAAAGCTACAGAATTACTCCCCTGAAGCATGCACATATGTCTGCTCACATATAATTCTGCCTACAATTTTAAGGGTTTGTGGACCTCACAGTAAACAGTTCTCCAGTGTAGTTATCCTCCTGGCAGAAGGGCTATACTTCTTTACCCCCACTGAACTCAGGCATTGGCCAATGGGATGCAAACGGCCCCCCTTCTGTGTTGAAGAATTAAGAGCTTAGCTCTCTTTTCCTTCTGCATTGAGGCCAGCAATATTCCCGATATTGCATTTCTATCATGTCCAGGAGTGAGTATGTTGATGGTGCAGGAGCACCGTCCCAGCCAACCCTGTATTATCATGTGGTATGAGTAAAAAATGAGGCTTTGTTGCTTTGAAGCCACTGAGATTCTCGAAGTGTTTGTTACCACAGCATATCCTAGCCCAACAGGACTGAGAGAATCCTTGAGTCCATTCGTGCACTCTAGAGCTTTCTATGAGCCTCAGGTTATCAATTCTGAGTCTAAATCATTTCTAACATCTTTTTATTTCTGAAAATTTTTGAGTCTGTGAGACAAAACTTAAACATGCAATTTCAGGTTTTTGAATTACCTGAACTTCCACTCTGCCTGGTTCATAAGGAATGTCCATTTGGTTGAATGGAATGTCTCATTTTGGAGTCAAGCGATCAAATTCGCAATTCAAATGGAAGACTCACCTGGCTCATCTTCACAAGGCAGTGAGATATTAAGGGGTGGCCCAAGGTCTCACAGGGGGTCTCCTAGTGACAGATAATGGAGGGGATCCTTTCAGCCCCAGGCCTGCTGTGGGTGCTCCCTAACTGTAGTCTCATTTGCAGTAGAAGGAAAGAGATAAATCAAGAAAACAAATAAAAGCATACTTCTGAAAGCTTCAGATGACAAAAGAAGCCAAGTTAAGAGGCAGGATGTCTGCACTTTGTTTCTATTTATGGAAGACAAAGTTTAAACAGAGCTCTCCATTCAGAATCCCTCTGGCTATTAAAATTGCCTTCCAAGTTATTATCAGCAAGGAAACGGACAGCATTTAAATCTTTCCCTGTAGTGGGTTTGTATTTGGAGATGTTTCACATGTGTTTAATTCACTGATCAATTTTACCTTGTCAAAACAGAGAATGGTCTGTCAAAAACAGGATGAAGCTCATTAGTGAGATGCAGGAGATAGCACAATGGAGGGAGAATAAACAGACTACCCAGAAAGGAGGAAACAAGACCCTATTCAGGAAGCAAGTGGGAATAGTAGAAAATGATACAGTAGCCAAGGCAGACCAAAGGCTAATGGACTGTACTGCTACTTACTAAGTGATACTGAACAGGGGAGAAAAATGTCCATGATTTGCCATGTGATGGTAGTTCATGGTGTGGGGCCTGATAAGTCAGCAAAGCAGATTAACGGATTTTCTCCATTCTAGATGGCATGTGATTTTCCTAGTTAAACATTTCTAAAGTCAGGTCTTATCATAATTGATGTGTAGATCTTATAAGGTAGAATTTTTCCTACTCTTCACAGATGTAATTGACGATGGGATGGTTTATGACAAAGTGTATGAGAGAGAGAGAAATATGAAAGTGGAGTCCAAATAATAATTAAGAAGTCAAGATATTACATAGCACAGAAAATCCAGGCTTAAGATTTTAAATGTCATTTATTTTTGGACTGGATTATACCTTCGTGTAATTCAAAATTCAAGTTTCAAAAGAAATATGGCAAAAGTCTCCCTCCCAATCTTGTCCCCCAAATGTTCAGTTCTCCCACCTGAAAGCTATTGTTACCAGTTTCTTGTATATTCTTCCAGAGATGGTTTATTTATATGTCAGTGAGGATATATATAATTCTCCCTTTACCTATTCAAATGATAGAATACTACATACACTTTTCTTTCTATACTTTGCTTTTCTTTCAATGCAACAATATATCTTGGAGATTATTCTGCAGAACATCAAGAGTTTCCAATTCCTCTTTTACAGTCGTATAGTGTTCCATTTTATAGAACTACAAAGATTTATTTAGCCTGCCTCCTTAAAATGGACATCTAGATTGTTTCTCATCTTTTGCTATTACCAACACTACATTACAGAATGACATTGTATTCATATCATTTTGTACATGTGTGAGTAGGAGAAATTTTAGAAGCGGAATTGCTGTGTCAAAAGGTATGTGCATTGGTATATTTGATAGATATTGTCTATTTGCCCTCCACAGAAACTGTACCATTTATATTCCTGTTAACAATGTATGAGAGTGTGTATTTCTTCACATCCTTTTCAATATTGTGTTATAAGTTTTATCTATGAGAGTATCTATTTTTCTACATCCATTTCAGTATCATGTGTTATCATGTTTATCTTTGACACTCTCTCAGGTAAAAAATGTAATTCCAACGTACTTTAAAAATTTTTAAAATTGAAATATATTTACAAAGGTATGTTGGTCCTAAGTGTGTAGCTCAATGTCTTCACAAATAAGTGTGACCAGCACCCAGGACAAGAAACAGGACAGGACTGACAGCCCAGTAACCTCCCTTTTATACTTCTTTCCAGTTCATGTAGTTTTTGCTTTTCTTTCATTATGAGTGAAAGTAGCCACCTTTTAAAACTCATCTATTTTGAAATAACTGTAAATTGATTTCACAGGAGTCAAACATCTTTTCTTGTTTTTAACAGCCATTTATATTTCCTTTTCTATGAATTGTATGTTCCTATCTTTTGGGCATTCTTTGATTTTTCTCCTTAATTTGTAGAGGTTATTTTAGAGATAAGGGCATTTCAGTCCTCGGTAGGAAAGATCTGAGCATTATGCTGAAATTCATCAATCGTGGTTGACCCCTTAGAATGGATATTAAGCATTTGGAATTTTAGAAAGTCAGTACTGGGTAAAGCAGTTCAATGATCACTATAATCAGCCCAGACAATCTTTCCCTGCAGTTGACCAGAGCCTATGCAGCCATTTCCACTCTCCCTTTTAACTTACAAGCTTGACCCTCTCCACCTCCATCCCCAGCCCTTCCCTCTGTCACCTCCCACCCCAAAAGCCTTGTGTAAGTGGGTTCTTCTGTCAAGTGAGTGATGGCTCAAGTATCAAGCAAATATTTTTCAGGTTACCAATAGAAAACGCGAACAGATTAAAGGAAAAACCCCATTAAACAGGAGTATCTGAGAAGACTCTGGGGGAACATTTGGAAAAGAGACTCTTCTAGGAGACAGTTGCCTGCTCCCAGATCACTGGTGTCTTTCCAGGCTGTCCCATCCAGCTCAGTCCCCCACATAAAACCACAGCATCCCTCCTTGCCTGGTTCAGAAAGGGCCTCCCAGGGACTGTCCTCACAGGAAGAGAGTTTCCCTTAAAAACAAAAGCAAGTAGGAGTTTTCTGCTGCATGTTTGTGCCTTTTTTCCCCCACTCCCTCTGACTGGACAGTCACCTCACGCCACATGCTTTCCAGCAAACACTCATCACCCGATAAATCATGTGACCCCTTCTGTTGATTTAGAGGTGCTGGCTGACTGGGGCCTCTCATCCAGCCCCTGCTCTGTAACCAATTGCAGAGTGGTTTTCATCAGAAAGGGGAACTTCTGAGGACCAGATAAGGCAAACTATTCATTTGCATAGAAGAGCTCCCTAGGCCGTTCCCTGGGATGCCAGGAGAATTAGGGAAACCTTAACACAGTTTATGAAGCTGCCAAAAAGTGTGTGCTAGAGAACACCAGCTCTGGTTAGTTCCTGCACAGGATGGAGTAACTGTAGGAAGTCTTCTCTCAAACGTAACTTGAGGTTCATTTTTGACCCTCATTTAGCATTTTAGATTCTGGAATCAACAAACATTTTTGCTGAGTGCTTTGGCAAAACCACAGGCTGAACTATTTTAACTCTGGTTTGTTTTTTTTTTTTTCTTTTCTTTTCTTTTCTTTTATTAAGAGGCTACTTATAATGAGAAGAAGGTGGAGTCTGCTTTTGACCAAATGAAATGCCTGGCTCCAAGGGCAGGACAGCATATCTCAGAGTGGACTCAGGAACTACTCAGTCAGTATGGCCATAAAGCAAGTTCTCCAGGCCCCGTCCCAGACCTGAGGAATTAGAATCGCAAGAAGTTAGGCTCCAGAAACATGCTTTTAAACCAAAAAAGTTCTTCAGGTGAATGTTATGCTTATTGACATGTAACAGCTCTGCTTCTAAAAGCACCGTTCTGATGAACCAGAAGTGGCTCATAGCTTCTTGAGCCATGAACCATCAACTGTAACATGACAAAGTTCCCGTGTGGAGAGGAAAGAATCCTTCACCTTTGATTTGCCTTTCTAGGTCTTTCAATCTCCCTTTAATCCACTCGATGGCTAGTTTTTCAAGATAAATGGAAACTTTATTCAGTTCGTTGTTGCTTTTAAGTCCTTGGCCACTAGGAGAGTCCATGAAGGGCAGATATCTTGTGATAGAAGGAGTGAGCACTGAAAATGCGTCCACATAACAGATTTGTGACCTGCAGATCCTGAATGGAGTAGGGTGGGTGGGGTAGGTAGAGGGAGAGAACCAAGTGTTTTTCTAGGCAGTTATTCAACCAAACCATCACTTCAAATATCCAGACGTCATTTTAAAGCCTGCTCCGACTCTTGCCTCAGGATCCAGTTTCTTAGCTTTGAGTGAATGAATTGAGGACAGAGAATCTGTTACGAGTGACAGCTGCCTATTACTAAAAGCCTTAGGAAGACCTGACAGCATCAAAACCTCTTCACCCGAGCTGATCTTGGAGGCAAGGTCACCGCAGCATTACTGCCGCGCAGGAGCTTTCCTGTGGGCTCCTGAATGCAGCCCAGGATGGTGACCGAGCAGTGGCTGTGTGGTGCCCCAGGGACACTGAACACTAGGCTTTGGGGGGACAATCTTCAGCAGAGATCCAGCACCTTGTTCACTTTTGGCATCAAAACAGTGAAGCACATTTGCACAGGGACGATGAGGGCTCAGACACTATCAGTGGTGACCAGCATGGATAGAAGACCACAGGGTGGATCACAGGAAGACCACACTGTCCTCAGTGTTCAGGACTTCAAAGACTGTATAATGGAAGCTGCTTTTAGTTAGTGAGTAACAGAATACCCAATTAGAACAGCTTTGAACATCAAGGGTTCATCGTGGTACACATCAAGAGGTTCCAGAGAGGTAACCTCAGCAACATAACGCTGTCAGGAGGCCACGGCTCTTGGTGATGCTCTCTTTTCCCCTCATAACAACAAGACGGCTGCCGCTGCAGGTCCAAGCATCGTGCCTCACATGGATGTGCTCAAGAGGCAGGAAAGAATGGGGTTTTGCCTCACATGCCTTTGTTTTAATTAAATAGGAAATTCCCTTCTCACACTCTCCTCCTGAGGTAGGAGGTGAGGCTTGGACACTGGACCAAACTGAGGACGAGCTAAAACAAGGACAAGGCAGAAGCAGCTTTCCATAAAACAGCCCACCAGCATGCCATGTAAGTTTACCATCGCCATGGCAACAACAGGGCATTACCACTTCTTTCCATGCCAATGGCCTGATGGTCCAAAAGTTAGCACCCCTTCCCTGGAAATTTCTGCATAAACCACCCCTTAGTCTACATGTAATTAAAAGCAGGTATAAATGTGACTGCAAGACTGAACTGAGCTGCTACTCTGGACACACTGCCTATAAGATAACCCTGCTTTGCAGGGGCAGTCACAGAGCTGTGACGCCACCACTTCAACAAAGCTGTTTTCTTCTACCCTACCACCAGCTCACCCTTGACTTCTTTCCTGGGCAAAGCCAAGAACTCTTATAGGCTAAGCGCCACTTGGGGACTCACTTGCCGTGCGTCACTCTCGCCCTATGGAAGATCCCAGAAATCCACAGTCACATACCCATCCCACACTCCAGGTGAAAGGAAGGGTAGGTTTGCTGCACAGTTTCAGCTTAAACTAACCACGTTCCATTTGCCTGGGCTTGGGGAAGGATCCACCTTCCCTGAGTATGTTGCTGTCCCACAGTTGAATAAAATCAGGATTTGAGCAGCAAAACAGAAAAGTTCAATGACTTCTAAACAGGCCATGGAAGATGGACAAGAACCTGCCAGAAGGATCTAGCATTATCTTTGGTAAGGACTTCCTTCCTAATGACCAAGAATAAATTTCCTGCCCTGGAGAAAAGGGGATGCAAAGTAAGATTTAATTTGATTTTAGAAAATTGAGAAGTGGCATTTTTCATCTGAGTGTTTTGTTTGGTTTGGTTTTCCGGGGATAAAATTTGGTTTATGTCTCAGAACTTGGGATGTCTGAGTAAACTCTTTGGCTTGTCGAGAGGTCCTGTCCCTCCAGCTCCCCAACAGGCCTTCCCTGCTCATATTTCTCCATCAGCCCTTGTGCTGCAAGAAGCGTGGGTCTGGGTCAGACATGTGTGCATGCATTGGCATTTTCCACTGACGGGTTCCTAGTAATTTTTTAGTGAGTTTCTGAAACCTCCAAGCTGGACTTTTTTGTTGTCGTTGTTTTACTTTTTTGAAGTTAATAAAGCCTGAGTAGTGAATGAGGCCATCTTTAAAGAGTCATGTGTACTCAGCAACTTTGGTGTGTTAGTTTGTCTTCCAATCTGTCTCACTCGGGGTGCTTATCTCTTAGAAAGGGAGATTATTACCACAGAGACTGGGCTGGAAACCGCTTCGCTGACAGGTTTAAGAGTCTTAGCAAAATAAACAGCCGAAAAGGCAAAACTGTGTGCAAAATGGCAGGCTTCATTCTCTCTATGTGGCTCAGCTGGGTAGAGAGGGAGCTGGAATCAAAACAAAACAGAGAGCATCTCAACAACACTCTGAGAGGTTGAGCTTCATGTGGGAGGGTGGTGGGGTGGGGGCGAGCGTTGGCATTTCCTTCTGACCAAGTAGTTCTCTCCTTTTATAGAGACAATTGCTAAACTGGCAAGCCCGTCACCATACCTGTTGATCTGGTTTATGATTCATGCCTTAAAAAACCCTAGAGTTGTGATGGTTCCTCTTCCTGTTTTTCATACCCAGAAAGCTGTGTAAGTAATGGAATTCTGCTGTTGAGTTTCTCTGGAGCTTGCTTTGCAGGACCAGCTGAAGATCCTTTTCCTTGGATTTGGCAAAATCCAAACTAAGACCAATGCATGCAAATTTGCAAGCAACTTGAGAACAAAAGAGTATCATTTATTTTTCTCTCTCTCTTCCCAGCACCTCTAGCACAGTATTGGGAAAATACTAGGCACTCCATAAATGTTAATTAAATGATCAGATGAATAAACGGATAACTTTGCTGTCTCCTTGTAACAGTACTCTAGAGTATTGGGAAGTAAAAGTGTTTCCACATATAAATTTATTCTTCTTGTTTTAATGCTGGTGGCAAAATTTCCAGCTAACTCAGAACAAAAGAGCAAATTAGAATGCTTGACTCTTACCCCAGGATCTATTAGGAAGGAGAGAACCTATTTAGGTGGGACTTTGTTGATTGACGAGCGTTCAAGAACAATTAGAACATTTGTCAGTAATTGAGGTTTTGCTATAATTCTTCCACTTTTAAAACTGTTTGGGAGATTCAGGTAGAACCTGCCATCTCTCCCAAAGTTCAAGAATTCAAGGCAGAACTCAAGTGACTTTTGCAGTTGAGGGAATAGATGGCTCCATCTCTTTTTGGGACATCTAGAGTTTGCGTGTTTCTTTTTGACTCAGGTCAAGAAAGACCCTTTTCAAAGAGTGCATAGCCCATGTAACCTTAGGAGTTTAAGGTAGGAGTTCAGCAGGAATTTGAATCCTGACTCCACATGTCACTATGCAACCTGAACGAGGGACTGTCCTTCTCTAAGTCTTAATTTCATCGTCCATAAAAGGGGGCTCTAAAAGACAGTTGTGAGAATTAAATGGGATAGTATGTGTAAAGCATGTAGCACAATGCCTGGCCCTCCATAAGCTCTCATAAGGGAGCCATCTGTCATTTTTATTATTGCCATCACTATCATCATCGCCAGTTTCCTGTACCAGAACATTGTACAACAAACAGGTTTGGATCAAGATCATTTTAAACCTCTTTTCTGAGAGCATGGATCCTGAATCCATGAAAATGTATTTAACTTGGTCATCAACCTCAATTTGCTTGGTTGCTGTACATGTGGGCTGAGGTTAAGTCAGTCCAGGATAGATTCCCAGGAAGGGGATGCACATCCCAGCATGGTCACTGTCTGGCCTCAGCAGCAACTACTAAATGACAATGCTACTCCACCTATTAATTTTGTTTTCAAAGGGGCAACTTAGAGAACATCTGATTACAGTCACACTGCTTACTTTTTTTTTTTTTTTTTTTTGAGACGGAGTCTTACTCTGTCACCCAGGCTGGAGTGCAGTGGCACGATCTAGGCTCACTGCAAGCTCCACCTCCCGGGTTCATGCCATTCTCCTGCCTCAGCCTCCCGAGTAGCTGGAACTACAGGTGCCCACCACCATGCCCGGTTAATTTATTTTTGTATTTTTAGTAGAGACGGGGTTTCACCGTGGTCTCAATCTCCTGACCTCGTGATCTGCCCGCCTCAGCCTCCCAAAGTGCTGGAATTATAAGAGTGAGTCACCGCGCCTGGCCACACACTGCTTACTTTTTAACTATCAGTCCCACCCATTTCTACCAAAAAATTAAAAAATACAATGAAAACTAATAAAAGACATTATATTTAAAGATAGCCGTTGCTGGAAACCACCAACCCAGCATTGGAGAAGTAGCTGAGCCAGAGGAGAGACCCTGTAGCCTGACTGATGTAGATTCAGACACCAGCTTGGCATCTTCTGGTCATGTGAGCTGGTGCAAGTCACTTGACTTTTCGATGCCTCCATTTCCTTATTTGTAGAATGGTGATAATAATGCTTATCTAACATCTCTAAGGGTTAGACATGGTACATAGAAAGCATTCCTAATAAAGAGATTAGGTGCTCAATAAAAGTGGTAGCTGGTTCCAGGATTCTGGTTATTATTCAGTCCCTGGTTGTTATTAAATCCAAGACTTAGGGAAAATGGCTCCTGGAAGCATATTCATAATGATGCTCAAATCTACTTATGGTAAGCCAGGCAATCCTCTACACCCTTTACATATATTAACTGGTTAAATTCTCTCAACAATCCTATGAGGCAGGTAATATTATTACCCCATTTTACAGATAAGGGAAATGAGGCACAGAAAGTCCAAATGCCTTATCCAAGACCCCAAAACTGGTAAACAATAGCAGGTATCATCTCAGGCAGTGTGATGCCAGAGTTCCTGCTCTTGGCCACTCCTCCAGGCTACCTCTCTTAGACGACCCAGAAAGTGATGGGGTAGAGGACAAGCCTGCATCTTCCCCTCCACTTGGTCTGTTGAATGGCCTAGAGGCAGAGACATTCCCCTAGCATATCTTAAACAAGGTCAGAGGAAGAGTCACACCCTCCCATAGGAATTTTCCAGCTTCCCACTAGACCTATTGGGACTAAATCTAAGAAAAATGGATAATATATCAATAGCAACTTAAAAAAAATTTTTGGAAGGAAAACTCCCTGGCAGAAGTCCAGACTTCTGAGATAAGAGACCCCAGTCTTATTTTGGGCCATGTGGCTTAATGAAGAGCCTCCTAACTTTAAAGTCAAATGAACACATAATCATATGTTAGTCCTGATATTTTTTGGCCATGAGACCTCCCTCAGCCTTAGTCTCCTCAGCTGTGAAAAGAGTTTAATAAAACTTACACTGTGGAGTTGTTCTGGGCATTAAATGAGATAATACATTGAAATTCCCTGCACAATACCAGAAATACCGTTGGCTCTCAGTGAAGGAGCATCATACGCTCTAATATGGTTTGGCTGTGTCCCCCCTCCAAATCTCATCTTGAGTTGTAGTTCCCATAATCATAATCCCCATGTGTCATGGGAGGGATCCAGTGGGATCATGGGGGTGGTTACCCTCATGCTGTTCTTATGATACTGAATGAGTGTCTCATGAGATCTGATGGTTTTATAAGCAGCTTTCCCCCCTTTTGCTCAGCACTTCTCCTTGCTGCCACCATGTGAAGAAGAACATGTTTGTTTCCCCTCCCGCCATGACTGTAAGTTTCCTGAGGCTCCCCCACCCATGCTGAACTGTGAGTCAATTAAATCTCTTTCCTTTATAAATTACCCAGTCTTGGGTAAGTCTTTATAAGCAGTGTGAGAATGGACTAATACACTCCCCCATTTCAGCCACCTTGCATGATGACTTTCAGAGCAATGATTCTCTTAAGAAGCAATTGAGATTTTTGAACCACTCCACTTGTCTCTGAAATTGGGACCCGTCAGTTCAGAGACTAGACATTCTGCTCTATGACCACAGCCTTAAACTTTGTCCTGGCCCTTCTGGCTTCTACCACCTCTGACACCTACTGTCAGCCTGATCTATGCCAGGCCTAGCATCCATGGACTCCTCTAACCGTGCTCTACTTCTTTCGGGGCAGTGGAGAGGAAGGTTCTATGCCAGGCCTAGCATCCATGGACTCCTCTAACTGTGCTCTACTTCTTTCGGGGCAGTGGAGAGGAAGGTTCTATGGCAGGGAAAAACTTCTGAATATAGAACTTGGAGACTGGCCAGGGCTTAAGTTCTGCATCTACTACTGACCTAGGAAAGTATCCGTCTCTTTGCCATTTGGGACTGAATTCCTTTATCTGTAAAATGGGGAGGGGAAAGTATTAGACTGGGTATCACTGAAGCCATGCCTAGGCCCTCTTCAGACTAGTAACTTCTTCCCTATCTAGGTCCCTAGCACCCCAAATTCACTGACTGGGAAACTTCATGGCTTTATAGCCTAGTGTTACTGGGTTTTCTGGAGAATGAAGGAGAAAGAGAAATGCAAAACAGCATTGCAAGATGAATATCCCAGGCTTCTGTGAACTCGCTAATAAAATAAAATCATGAATCAGTCTCTCTCACCCACTCCCCCCAAAAAAGAACATATTTCTTTTGAACTTCCTGCAGTGGCAAAGAAAAGCCTTTACCTTCAGAGCCAAGGCTATTTGTATACTGTCCCTGTGTCTTTTCACCCAGAGCTCATCGCACAGACAATAGCAAAGGCAAACGAAAAGACAAGCTATTGTTTTGTTGTATTTATATCCTGATGTAGGAAACAGCATGAAGATACTGTCAAGGAAATTCAGTAAGTCTCGGTTCTAGGGTATGTATACAGTTTTGGTGCCAAAGGCAGCAGGGCCAGATGTTGGAGGACATGGTCTCCCTGAAAGAACAAAAGAGAAGTATGTTGGGATTCTACAAGGGAGGAAAAAAGCCAGGAGTAATCACGCAGGTACCCACCAAGTAAGCTCTTGCAGAGGCCTGGTGGCAGCCTTCTCTCTGGGTGTCAATCCAGACACTGCTGCCTGACAGCTATAAGATCTTGGACACAACTGTAATCTTTCTGTTCCTCAGTTTCTTCATGAAATGAGACTAATAACAATGCCTAGTTCACAAGGCTTTAGTGGGAGTTAACAACTTAGTATATATAAATCACATAGAACAGTGCCAGATATATACTAAGCACTCATTGTTAGTGAATGTTCTCATTTTATATATATATACATATATATAAATTTATACATATATATATATATATATATATATATATGTCTAAGAAGTTCTGTGATCCCAGAGCTATAATTATAAACCTTTACTTCCATTTTAGGGAGACTGAGGTTCAGTTGAATTATTGTTGGCTCTGATACTGGACAAACTTGGATTCTGTTACTTATCAGCCCTGATCTGGGCAAGGCTGCATCAACAGTGGAGTCAAAGTGGCTCAAGGCTTAGGATTGCTCAGAAATATGGTCCTGCTCCAGGGAATCTAGGGATGCTGTATTGTCTAGACTTGTGGGACCCCCTTTAAGCCTCTTTCTTCCATCATCATAGTCATACCATCATAAGTTATCATTCTCATTATCATTGTCATTATTTTGATCAACTAGTTAGCCTCTTTCACTTACCTTAATGTTATGTAGGTTCATTTATGTTGTATTTTATATATAATACATGTTGGATTATAGTTTGTATCAATACTTCATTCCTCTTCATGACTGAATACTATTCATTGTATATACATACCACATTTTATGAATCCATTCACTCACTGATGGACAACTGGGCTGTTTTCACTTTTTGGCTACTGTGAACCATGCTGTTATGAATATTGATGTACAGATTTTTGTTTAAATACGTTTTCAGTTCTTTTGGGCATATACCTAGGAGTGGAATTTCAAGGTCATACGGTAATTCAAATTTCAGCATTTTGAGGAACCATAAAACTGTTTTCCATAGTAACGGTACCATTTTACATTCAGCAGGACTTTGATGTTAAAAGAAGTAGTCCTGGTGGTTAGAATTTTCTCCTTCCTGACTCAGTGGCGTGGAGGAACTGCCCAGTGGATGGGAGGGACAGTAAGTGGGGGCCTGGACCTCTCTGCTGCCTCATTAATCCTTAGTTGTAGGAAGGCACTAACTGGGCTCTTTGCAAAGCACATTTTACTAAAACAGTGGGGAAGCAGGAGGGGGATGGGAGAGAAGTGGACAGAAGACTCTGAACGTGACCAAGTCTAAGCAAGAGGCCGTTATATAGACCATTATGTGTAGACGGCTTTGAATCCTAATCACTTTATTCAAAGAGAACCTTGCTATTCTTGTGCATTTATTTATGGTAGTAATTGCCCACAATCTCGAGGTCTCCAAGATATTTGGTGTCCATGTCCTATAGCAACTTGAAGGGGAGCATGTGTCAGAACCCCCTTAGAGGAGCAGGGGCAGATCAGGTTTTCCAGGAGCACTTGCCATAGAAGCCAATAGGTTGGGCAAGGAAGTTACTGGAGTGTCTGGAAGAGCAGGACATTGAGGGAAAGCACAGAGTGTTGGAGCCAGGGAGGCTCTGCCATTAGATGGGGAGAGGCAGAGTGCAAGCAAGAGATAGAGCAAGCCATTAGGAGTCAGAGGCCAGGTCTGCAATCCTATAAGGCAAAGACAATGGGGTTCCGCAAGAGGCATTGACCATGGATGGGACTGGGTGGCCAGGGCTCATTATTCTCAGGGGTTGTCCCATTAGCTGTGAGGACAGTCAGAGTGGAAGAGGCAGAGTCTGGGCAGGCAAAGAACAGCCTTTCTCAATAGGTTTCTGAGACAGCTTATTAAATGTGTGTTCAGGGGATTTTTAAACTTCACCCAGATATTTTTTAAAAGATATTGACAACAAGAATATATTATGAAACCTGAACCCTGTAAAATGCAAAGTGTTCCTCCTTTGAAAACAGTCACCACAGTTCATGTTCTATTCTGTTCTGTTTTTTTTTTTTAATATATAATTTCAACTTTTATTTTAGATTCAGGGGTACATGTGCAGATTTGTTACATGGGTATATTGTGTGATATACATGTGATGCTGAGCTCTGAGGTAAAATGATCCTGTTACCCAGGCAGTGAGCATAGTAGCCAATAGTTAGTTTTTCAACCCTTGCTTCCCTCTAGTATCCCCCAGTGTCTATTGTTGCCATCTTTATGTCTATGTGTACCTAATATGTAGCTCCCACTTATAAGTGAGAACATGCACTATTTGGTTTTCTGCTCCTGCATTAATTTGCTTAGAATAATGGCTTCCAGCTGCATCCATGTTGCTGCAAAGGACATGATTTCCTTCTTTTTCATTGCTGCATAGTATTCCATGGTGTTTATATACCAGTCTTATATTGACAGACACCTAGGCTGATTCAATGTCTTTGCTGTTGTGAATAATAGCAAATTTTATGTGCTTTACTGTGAAGCACATAAAAATGACTGTGTCTTTTTGGTAGAACGATTTCTTTTTATTTGGATATATACCAGTAATGGGATTGCTGCTGGGTCGAATGGTAGTTTTGTTTTCTTTGAGAAATCTCCAAACTACTTTCCACAGTGGCTGAATCAATTTACATTCCCACCAGCAATGTATTTGTGTTCCATTTTCTCCACAGCCTTGCCAGCATCTGTTTTTTTTTTTTTTTTTGACTTTTTAATAACAGCCATTGTGAGTGGCGTGAGATGTCATCGTGGTTTTGATTTGCATTTCTATGATAATTAGCAATGCTGAGCATCTTTTCACATTTGTCGGCTGCTTGCATGTCTTCTTTTAAAAAGTGTCTGTTCATGTCTTCTGCCCACTTTTTAACAGGGTTGTTTGTGTTTTGCTTGCATAGCTGCTTTCCATGTTCTTTTCTATGTTATCTAGAACTATAATGAAAGTAACTACCCAGCACTTTGGGAGGCTGAGGCAGGCGAATCACTTGAGGTGAGGAGTTCAAGAGTAGCCTAGCCAATATGGTAAAACCCTGTCTCTATTAAAAATACAAAAATTAGCCGAGTGTGGTGGTGCACACCTGGATTCCCAGCTACTCAGGAGGCTGAGGCAGGAGAATTACTTGAACCCCCAAGGTGGAGGTTGCAGTGAGCCCAGATCGCACCACTGTACTCCAGCCTAGGAGACAGAGGGAGACAGAGTGAGACTGCGTCCCCCTACCCTCCAAAAAAATAAAAAAGGAACTGGGTCTAAGACAGGGTACCCAATCTATTTCTAAGAAGATGCTACTTCTCATTTTCTGGAAACACTGTAGCAAAGAGGAAGGGACAATAATGTTCCATAGTGGGTGGGTAGATATAAAAACCCCAAGATGCTCATTTCAGACCCAAAGTGACTACTGCTTGCTGCCCTCACCTTTCTGTGCTGGTAACACTACCAGCCCCTCCAAGATGTGGGTGATCTCATGAGTGTTTGGAAGAATCCCAGGACCAGGCTGGGGGATCGTCAAAGCTGTCTGGATCAGTCCTGGTAGATCAGGAAGCCGTACTGAGTAAGGCTAATGCCAGGTCTCCAAACTGCCACTGAGCATCAGGGGTCCTTCTCACAATATCTTTCTTTCTCTAGGTCAATAAATGATTCTGTCCCTAGAAACAAGAGCAATGTTTATAGAAGAGTCAACTCAGAGACCTTGTGCCGGTACAAGAGGACTATCTCATCCTGCTCCCCTGCAGGCACTAAATGAGACAAAATTCCTTCTGGAGTGCAAGTCCAGAAGGCTGCCTATGCTGTTAATGGCGGTATACTGAGTTAAGAGTAGTCGGGGAGATGGGAATATTGGGTCCACGATTCTGCCTGGAGGGAAGATTGTGGTCTCCTCAGTCCCGTGGGGTAGGGGTCCGGGCTGATGATAGCGCCTCCTGGTGCAGAGCATACAAACAGCTGAAGATCTGCCTGGATCCCCTACCCCTCTATTTTTTCCTTGTGGGAACTCTGTATAACTTGGAAAGAGCGAGGACATCCTGGCTCGCAGCTGGCCAGCTCCACCTGCGACCTGGACACCCCCGCCCCTCCCTGCGGAGCCCGGCGAGTTCACAGGGCTGCCTCCGCTTCTCCCAGCGTGTCTGCTCTCCTGGCCTGGCCTCCAGACCTTTTCTCCACGGGCAGCGATTTCCAAGGCTCTCTCAAGACTCCAAACCACGTTGTTTGGGAGTGAAAAAGTGAAAGCACACATCGTGTCATTAGAGCAGCAGGGACCAGCTGCTGGGTCAACACTTCCGAAAACAGCGCTTCCTGGGGAGCGACCGGGGCATCTCAATCTACGGTTTGACCTCCTGCCAATTCTCATGGTGTCTTTATACATTTTAACACAAAAATAAGATGTTTTCACTTGAGAGCGAGAGGGAAATGAACTGTTAAGGTGCTCTGTAAGCCAGAGAAATGAAGTTGGGGGGTAAATTTTAGGGACCCCCGACCCCCTACCGAGGGAGGATGCGAAGTCTGCGCCTGAAACGCGAGCGAAACTCCCGCGCGCTTCCCGGGGTGACGCACATGTCTGCGTTTCTTTTTGCTTTTGACCAAAAGTCGCAAGAAGGGGCCTCCTCAGGGGACAGTCGGGGGCGCTGTGCCAATCGTTCCTGTCCCCCGACCCAAGTCAACCGCAGCCCCAGGCCAAGGCCGCCCCGGCCGGAAGGGCCAGCTGGTGGGGGCCGTGGGGGGCTGGGGACCGCGGGTCCGCCTACCCCGCCTTCCTGAAGTGGAGAGTTTCGGCCCCAGCCTAGCTGGCGTGGACTCTGCCTGAACCACGCCTGGGATGCTTTTGCCAAAGGAAACTTGGGGGGTGGGGGGCGGGGCGGGCGACGATCCCCCTGCCCCCCCCCGCCCCGTCCTCCTCGGCCGGGAGCCGCGCTGGGCCGGGGTCAGCTGGCTGCCTTTGTGGCCGCTTCCCAGGAAGGAAGAAGCGTTGTCTGCAGATCAGTTGATCCGCGGGCTTTCCTGTGCCGGAGCGCCGCCGTTTTCCGGGGACGGCTGCCACCCCCGTGATTCCCAGCCGGGGTTGCCGGCGGTGCGTGAGAGCCGGATAAATAGGCCATTGTGAGGCCGCTCAGTTCCAGGTTTCTTATCACAGTATCCACCAGTGAGAAGCAGATTCCGCCCCGATGGAGCTCATCCCAGCTTCTCTTTTCTTTCTCTGCACAGTTACAGCCATTTCTATTTTTTGCAGTTGTAAAGGGAATATTCAGAAAGCAATTTATTGTGTACGACAGGGACTTAAGGGGGCGTGTCTGCAGACTGTGTTCCCACCGGGGCTGGGGTTCGCAACCTTGAATTTAGCTCCGTGGGCTTTGGTGTGTGAGGTTTCTACCGGCCCACCGCCCAAGGCAGGCATGTCCTTAAACACCAGCTGCAAGTATCAGGAGGGCAAGTCCGTAGGTCTCTAGATCCAGTGGTTTGGCCTTTTGGTGTTTGTTTTGTTTTGTGATAGCCTTGATCTGCTTTATGGACACTGAACATTTGAAGGTCGAGGGAACACGAGTGAAAACAGGTCAAATGAGGGAGTCTCTGAGGAAGACTGGTGGTTTGGGAAGAGCGGATGCTGATGGTGTTGAGTGTCCGTTTTGTTTTTGTTTTTCTGCTGCAGCAGTCGCAGGGCTGTGGAGGGGTTGGGGTTTCCTGGTGTTTAACTTACTGGATAGTCATTGCTAGGCAGAGCTAGGTTTATGAGCCTGTGACCTGTGTTCAGAAGCCGACTAGTTGGATGTTCTACTGACACCATCTTGACATACTTAATAATTTTTGAAAAGGACTCTGCATTTTCATTTTGAACTGCGCCGGGAAATTATGTAGCCAGGGCTGTTAGTAGGCTCTCAAATTCATTTGAATACGCTTGAATAACGGTTTGAAAAGTTCCCATTTGAGATAAGGGCCTGCGGTTAGTTGATAAGCTGCTGAAGATGATTCTCTTAGTTTTCAGAATATCTACTATGGCTGTGCTGACGGATTAGAGCAGGTTCCACAAACTAAACCAGGCTGCCTGGCGTCGTGGGCATCTGCAGGGAGCGGCACCAGCCCCCTGCCAGATCAGAAGAGTGCAGCCAGGCAAGATTAGCTTCGTTCTGCCTGCTCAGACTTCATCCTTTAGAAAGCATAGAATGTGCACCCCTCAAAGACCTAGCGATTTCCTTAATAAGATGCTTATATGTGCTGTTATTGCTTCTCTTTTCTTTTCCACTCTGAAATGCCTGGCTTCCAGGGTTGAAAGTGGATTCATCCTATCGAAAATATTCTATCGTTTTGGGGCACTGTGTTAATACTTCCAGCACCTGCTGGGGACTGAGTGTTTGCATCCTCCCGAGATTCAGATATTGACGATCTAACCTTCAATGTGATGGAATTTGGAGCGGGATCTTTGGGGAGTTATTAGATTTAGATGATGGCATGAGGGTAGTGCTCCGTGATGGGATTAGTCTCTGTAAGAAGAGAAATGGAAACTAGAGCCTTTTCTCCCTTCACTTGTATGAGGACCCAGCAAGAAGGTCGCTATCTGCAAACCAGGATGAAGGCCCTCATCAAGAACAGAATCTGCTGGCACCTTGCTCTTGGACTTCCCAGCCTGCAGAACTGTAAGAAATAAAGGTCTGATGTTGAAACCATCCAGCCTACGACATTCTGTTATAGCAGCCTGAGCTGACTAAGACAACCCCTAAACAACTCTTGAGAAATTACTCTAAATCAGGGACTTTGCATTTCTCAGAGACAGGGGAAGGGAAGTTGGCAATAGTTCTAAATAAGGAAAATGCTATCTTTTTAGAAATAGTTTGTGTAAGAAACAATTATTTTGGTTTAATGCAAAAAATATTCCCTTCAAATGAATATGTGTTTACTTGCTTACTCCTTCACTCATTAATTTCTAGCTTCACTTTTCATTTACTCAACAGCATTCATATAGGACAGGTAATAGAGGAGACGTTGTGACATTACAATAAAAGAGAGAATTCCCTGCCCTGGAGAGGCTTTGGAATAGTGGAGATGTAAAGAAATAAAGAATACAACGTAATGTTACAGGTGCTGAAATAGATACCTATCAGGATATTTTAGGGCCACAAAGGGGTTATTTGAATCACTTCCATTTGCTCATCATTAATGAATTCCCTAGGGTGTTTTTTTATGAGCCTTATTATTATTATTATTAAGGTGTTTTGGAGACAGAGTTTCACTCTGTGGAGCTGGAGTGCAGTGGTATGATCTCGGGTCACTGTGACCTCCGCCTTCTGGGTTTAAGCGATTCTCGTGCTCAGCCTCTCAAGTAGGTGGGACTACAGGTGTGCAACACCATGCCCAGCTAGTCTGTGTATTTTTAGTAAAGATGGGGTTTTGCCATGTTGGCCAGACTGGTCTCAAACTCCTAGCCTCAAGTGATCTACTCACCTCGGCCTCCTAAAGTGCTGGGATTACAGGCATGAGCCACCATGCCTGGCTGGACTATTATTAATATTATGTGTAATGTTATCTA
This sequence comes from Macaca nemestrina, assembly GCF_043159975.1. Lineage (NCBI taxonomy): Eukaryota > Metazoa > Chordata > Mammalia > Primates > Cercopithecidae > Macaca > Macaca nemestrina. The sequence goes on from NC_092130.1 coordinate 119,033,495, forward strand.
TTACTTAACAGAAAATATAATAATATAGTATAGTATTAATATTAATATTTGTTAATTTTAATTATTAATTAAAATATTTGATTTTAATATGAATTAAAATGCTATTTATTAATATCTATTAATAGTATATATTATTGGTAATAGCATTCATACAGCAAATGACGTGTTCACTGTGCTAAGCAGTGTACCTGCATTTTCTCAGTTTACACTCATGATTAATTAGGTTCATTTAGAAACTCTATTGTATACAAGAAACTGAAACTGGGACATTAAATAAATTGCTCAAGGCCACACAGTAGCTAGTGTAGAGTCAGGATTTTATCCAGCTGGTCTCTTCCAAAGTTTGCCCTCTCCAGGCTATACTGTTTCCAGCAACACAGCTGCAGCACCATGTGAAATCAAGGTTTGTACAAAGCATCAGAAAAATGCCATCTACAATTTCACGTGATCGTTTCCCTTTTCACAAAGTGCACTAAGACTGATACCTCCAAAAGAGAGAGGTTTGCTCCCTCCTCACTAGAAGCTTCATGTTTTTGCATCAACAGGTTGCGGATGCCAGTACCACAGACGGTTCTCGGAGGATGCAAGTAAATTTCTAGAATGTGGGGTAGAACGAAGAACAGTGTTCCATGGCTTCTCAGAGGAGATTTTTATGGGCATGCCATTGCTTCCAGGTAACTGGTAAATTCTACTCCTTGTGGAAGATTCTCTATCTCCATGCCTACTTCTTAGGAGGCAGATTTAGTCTATTTATTTATTTATTTATTTATTTATTTATTTTGAGATGGAGTCTCGCTCTGTCGCCCAGGCTGGAGTGCGGATGTGCGATCTCTGCTCACTGCAACCTCCGCCTCCCGGGTTCAAGCGATTCTCCTGCCTCAGCCTCCGGAGTAGCTGGGACTACAGGCAAGTGCAGCCACTCCTGGCTAACTTTTTGTATTTTTAGTAGAGCTGGGGTTTCACCATGTTAGCCAGGATGGTCTCTATCTCCTGACCTCATGATCCGCCCGCCTATTCCCAGGAACCCCTCTAGGCTGGTTGGCACTTGTGGCCCCAAGTAATAAAGATCATATGAGTTTGAGCTTTTGGAGAATTTCCCTGAGTCTTAACACACTTACACACAAAGTTGCAATAAGAAGGGGATGGCAGAGGGCGGGTATGGGGGCAGAACAAAGTTCTTCAAGTAGCCGGGGATAAGATCACAGAACATCAGAGTCAGTGTCAGAAATAGAATTCAGGTCTTCTGATGTGTTCTGTAGCACGTTCCCTTCTGCAAGGAGTAACCTCCTTGGAACCTGAAACAGGGTTGGCTTAGAGCAGAAGCAAAGCAAACCCTGGCTTTTTTCTTAAGGGAGATTTTTTTTTCCCTTTTTTTCTATTTTGGAATCTAAAGATAGATAGATTCCTTGGCTGGGTGCTAAATGCTTTCATTAGGGAGAGGCCCTATGTGGCTAAATTCAGTTCCTCCCACCTTGAGATAGTCCTTTTGCTCTGACCTTGACCTGAAGGTTTAGCAAAGCTGTGAAATGGAAAGCAAGTCTGGAAAAGACCAAGCAAAGAAAGAACGGAAAGAAAAGACTCATTCAGGGTGACATTGTGGGGCAAAAGGTGTCCAATTACCAGGCTTTGTATTGCTGCTTGGGTCCCAGCACACGGAAGAGCGACCTAGGTTGGCCTTCTAAAAATTCATCTTGTTATTATTTAAGTAGAAAACATAACCAGTGATACCACTGGAATCTGATAAGGGTTTTCATACTACATGGCTAATGAATATTAACCCTAGTTGTAGATAAAAGATGACAGATTTAGAGAGCTCAGAAACAAGGTAACATGTAAATAAAACCTCTACTTGTATAACTTTTTGGAAACACTGTGGCGGCTTTCTGCTATCTGGCCTGGAATCACTAGGTCACCAAGGAAACTGTGTAGATGGGTGTCTTTGCTCCTTTATTCATCATTGTTAGTCAGTGAAAAACTGTGGTTCTTACTCTGTGCTGTGGATAAATAAGATACAAGCTCATCTGTCCTCGGAGAGCTTATGATGTTGAAGGAAGATCAAAAGGAAAAAGTACATGAACTTGAGACTGAGACACGGCAGGGGCGGTATGAGGGACCGATGGGGCTGGGACCATAGGCAGCTGTCTGCCTGGGTTGCTTTGCTTTGGGGGAAAGGAGCTAGTGAAGGGGAGGTTTGTGCTTAGCACTCAGATGGAGCTCAGGGTGAGGGAGGGACAAAGAGGTCAAACTGGTGCAGACTGGCAGAATATGCCATCCCAAAATATGCCACTTTAACATAGGGCTTACATCAAGTGAAAGGCACTTGAAAAACAGCAGAGGCAAGATGAACATTCTAATCTTCCCCTTTTCTTCCTGAAAATAGGAGATAAAACCTCCCGTGGAAAAGATTCCCTCCCTGTGCCAGGAGAAAATAAACATTCTTTGATGGGGAGTCATAGCCAAGAGAATTTTGTACAAACAAACCTTGTTAAGATAATTCATATCTTCCTTTAGCTTCTACACATAATTAAGTTACTTTTACATGATTGCTTCCCTTTGTTTGACCTAATACATGCAGGTTTTGCTAATTCTGTGGGTCTTTATTTTCTTATGAGGACTCTTGTATCATGCAAAACTGAGGGGAAATTTGTATCCTTTTGTCCTGTTTATCTGTCCTCTGTCAATTTAATTATCAGGCCTAGCTTGAACCCTAAGTGGGTGGAGGTAAAGCTTTGCCTCACCTCCATGGCAACTGTTCTCAAGGCCCTCCCCAAGGGTTAGGGATGCATCCTATGGAGAGAGGGCTCTCCAGCTTCCGGAAGTGTGCATGGGATTCCTCTGCATTTCTGCTTAGGTCATGGAAGGCGCTGCCTCAGTGAGAGCTGCAAGAGAGCCGCTCCTGCATCACTAGCTAGGGTCACAGCCTGGGAAGGCCCTCACCTCCCTATTATCCCCTGGGTGATGGCCCTCATGGCATGGGCCTCAGCATTGTTTGGGGGACTACGTTCAGAAAAGCCCACCTTTTCTAGAACAGTGAGCCCGTGGGAGATACATCTAGAACTCCGTGGGTTTAAAGTTGAGAGTGGTGAAAGAGGTATGTTTGATGGGTGGGCGACTTTTGGCACCATTATGGGCTAGAAATCTACCACCATGAGACACCCGGACATTACATAGTTTACCTAATGAGCCCAGTGATGTACAAGAGTCCTGAAAGTTGTCGATAGAGAAGATTCTAATTCGAAATAATTATAATGTGTGATATCTAGGTGAGCTGTCATTTTGCTTACCAGTCATTGCTGAATGACTGACTTCTCTGCCTTGACTAGATGCTGAATCGCTCCCATAACTGAACTCAACACAGACATACTCCCCTCCCACCCCATCACCCCTGTGCTTGGGCCTCAATTAAGTTGTGTTTGTATAAAAATTTAAAAATTGTATCACAGTTACATAGTAACAGATGTTATTATGAAGCATCTACTAACATCACACTGAACACTGATGTTCAGTAGACACCATTTGAAAGTGTTAGCCTAGTATTTTACATGTTATACCTAAACTATGACCAGGGAAAGGACCGTGCACTGTTTTTATGTACCAGAACTTCCACTGAATAGAATACAAAATAGGTACTTATAAGTAACTTAACTGAGGCATTAACTCTGAGAGTAATTAACTAGTGCAATTTCAAACCCCTTAACTTGGACAATGTCCCATATTCATTCAGAAAATTGTCATTTTAGTAGATGAAATTTAAGAAATACTTTCATTACAGAAGAACTTGTCCTATGGGAGTAAAGAAAATGGTACAATCAAGTCCTAGGTTCAATTATTAGTTGTCTGTGAGTAGGAGGAAGGTGACAAGAGCATGAATGTGCACGCACGCGCGCACACACACACATACACGCACACCAGTGAGTGTGTTGTTCATTGTGATTCTCCATCTTCAAAACTTACCTTAATTACGACTGCCCTTGCATTACTCATAATAGCCAAAAGGTAGAAGCAACCGAAGTGTCTATCGCTGGGTGGGTGAATAAACAAAATGTAGTATATACATACAATAGAATATTACTCAGCCTTAAAAAGGAAGGAAATTCTCACACATTCTACAGCATGGATGGACCTCGAGGACATTATGGTAAGTGAAATAAGCCACTTATAAAAAGACAACTACCATATAATCTTGCTTACATAAGGTACCTAGAGTAGTCAAATTAGTAGAGACAGAAAGTAGAATTGTGGTTTCCAGGTGCTGGGGGAAGAAAGAATTGTTTAATGGGTAAAGAGTTTCAGTTTTTCCAGATGAAAAAGTCTTAGAGATTGTTGCCCAGATATGTGACTACAAATAACACTACTGAACTGCACACTTAAAAATGGTTAAGATGGGCCGGGCGCGGTGGCTCAAGCCTGTAATCCCAGCACTTTGGGAGGCCGAGACGGGCGGATCACAAGGTCCGGAGATCGGGACCATCCTGGCTAACACGGTGAAACCCCGTCTCTACTAAAAAATACAAAAACCTAGCCGGGCGAGGTGGCGGGCGTCTGTAGTCCCAGCTACTCGGGAGGCTGAGGCAGGAGAATGGCGTGAACCCGGGAGGCGGAGCTTGCAGTGAGCTGAGATCCGGCCACTGCACTCCAGTCTGGGCGACAAAGCGAGACTCTGTCTCAACAACAACAACAAAAAAAAATGGTTAAGATGGAAAATTATGTATGTTTTACCACAGTTAAAAAACAAAATAATAAATAACATTGCTTGATAACGATCCATGTACTGAAAATCAAGCTTAAGGCAAAATAACATTATTGTCACTCTAAAAAAATGTTTATGATCTTTATGTGGGAAGTGTAAACCTAGATTTTATTCCTGTTCTTGACTGTTAACTAAATACTCTGAGTTTATAGAAAGAGTACTGGAGATTGGTTGCACAACCATGTCATGTACTCTATACTACTGAATTGTACACTTGCACATGATTAAGATGGGAAATTTGATGTGTATTTTACTACAATTAAAAGGGGAAAAAAGACCTGCAGGCTCAGAAGTTTTACAATTTCTAAAGGGTCAGAGAGAGTAAAACACACCTAAATATACTTCACTTAAAATTTCTTCAATGTTTATTATTTGGAATAAGCAGTGTAGTAGTGTTTTTTAAATTGCTCTCCTTATGCATATCATATTCTTTGAGTTTCTTCTTCTTCTTTTTTTTTTTTTTAGATGGTGTCTCACTCTGTTGCCCAGGCTGGAGTGCAATGGCGCGATCTCAGCTTACTACAACCTCCGCCTCCTGGGTTCAAGCAATTCTCCTGCCTCAGCTTCCCAGGTAGCTGGGATTACAGGAATGCACCACCATGCCCAGCTAATTTTTTTTTTTTTGAGATGGAGTCTCGCTCTGTTGCCCAGGTTGGAGTGCAGCCATGCAATCTTGACTCACTGCAAGCTCCACCTCCCGGTTTCATGCTATTCCTCCACCTCAGCCTCCCAAGTAGCTGGGACTACAGGCACCCGCCACCACGCCTGGCTAATTTTGTTTTTGTATTTTTCAGTAGAGACTGGGTTTCACCATGTTAGCCAGGATGGTCTCAATCTCCTGACCTTGTGATCCGTCCTCCTCAGCCTCCCAAAGTGCTGGGATTACAGGCATGAGCCACCGCACCTGGCCTAATTTTTGTATTTTTAGTAGATATGGGGTTTCACCACGTTGGTCAGGCTGGTCTCAAACTCCTGACCTCAAGTGATCCATCCCCCTCGGCCTCTCAAAGTGCTGGGATTACAGGCATGAGCCGCCGCGCCCAGCCTCTTTGAATTTCTTCTAAGCACTGGAGATAGCAATGCGTACTCTACATTATTTCTACATGCACTTTAGGAACCAAGCATACTCCCCTGACTCCCCTTTACATGATAAAGCATATTTGCAGCTTCCATACTTTTCTTGGAAGGTTAATAGTGCTTTGTTTTCCTCTACCACTGTGGTAGGGGCTGCTGGTGCTCACAACACCCAAGGTCCCCTGTTATTGGGATCCCAATAGATTACACTTCTCAATCCCTGTCCACCTGGGTGAGCTGTAAGACTAGTTCCCATCAGAGTGGATGTGCCTCACCTGAGAGCAGTGGCGCCTTTTCCACATGTGCTCTTTGCTCTTATACTGGCCAAATGGAAAAGATTCCAAAAACTCAGAAGAGGATAGAGCTGTAAGAAGGAATGAGCCTGGATCCCTAAATAACTGCATGGAATAGAACTTTGGAGTAGCCCTGTATGGGAATGTGACCGAAATGAAAAATAAACTTTGCTATGTTAAGCCACTGGAATTTGGGACTTGTTAAGCAGTTAGCCTGCTCTAACACAACCACCAAAGGTATTACAGAGACAGGATGTGTATTGATGTACCTGTGAGCTAAGGGAAGGCCAGATAGGCAAGGAGCATGGAAATTACATGTTTCATGATTCCCAGGTGTAAGCATTTTATGTTGCTCGTTAATCATGTGGCAAATACGTTTAAATAAACGTAGGCAATTCCTGTTCAACAAATATCTCAAGGGTAAGGGATTTTGTTCAGGCTTGGACCAGAATGTTAATGCCTCCTTTTGGGCCCCAGCACAGCAGATGCAGGAGAAGTCGAAGTGAAAGACTTCTCAGGGGAAGATAAAACTGAAGCTCAAGTGGGGAGACTCAGGAGCTCCCAATACAAGAGACCCTTTCAGAGTTCTAATACCCCAAGTCTTAGAGATTTGAGACCTTCCTTTAAAAGTAATGATCAATGCTGACAGCAAAGAACATGTAAGGTGGCTCAGGCCTGTAATCCCAACACTTTGGGAGGCCGAGGTGGGCGGACGAGGTCAGGAGTTCGAGACCAGCCTGGCCAATATGGTGAAATCCCGGCTCTACTAAAAATACAAAAATTAGCCAGGCGTGGTGGTGCGTGCCTGTAGTCCCAGCTACTCGGAAGGCTGAGGCAGAAGAATTGCTTGAATCTGGGAGGTGGAGGTTGCAGTGAGCTGAGATCGCGCCACTGCACTCCAACCTGAGCAACAGAGGGGAACTCTGTCTCGAAAAAAAAGAAGAAAAGAAAATGTAAGACACCCTGACTCTTAGAAGTTCTCCAAGTATTAATCCATCCAGTCCCGACTCTCATCCCATCCCAGCCTTGGTTCTCAGTTGTTCTTACCAACAAGTTCTATGTCAGAGACTGGAACTACGGACTGGCTCCCTGAACTCAGCAGTCCACAACAAACTTTTGGCCCTGTTGACTTGGAGGGAAACCCTTCTTCTTGGCCCCGATATGGACCTTTGGCCAATGGAACTATCAACCAGTTTGTCCTTTCTGTGTAGAATGACCTCTCAGCTTCAAACCTATGGTTCTTTTTCAGCTCTGAAACTCTTGCGATCCCTTGTTTGGAGATTAATAGAGTACATTTTTATGACCCTTCAATGAATTTGTATTCACTAGAAACAAAATCTTTATCATGCCCTCCAAGCCTCTGTGTGACCTGACACTGCCCCTCTGTGACATCCTGGGCTGCTTCTCATCCTTCCTTATCATAGCTACCCTGGGGTGTCAGTTCCTGAAAGATGCTACCTCTTTCTGAGGGCCTTTCAGTGGCTGGTTCCTATGCCTGGAAATGCTCTTGTCTCAGCTCTCACCATGCTTAGCTCTTTGTCCTCCTGAAATCTCATCACAAAAGCCACCTCCACAGGGAAACTTTCTCTGACACAGCCCCCTAACGCAGGTCTCTGTATTGGTCACCTTGTGTGCCCTCTCAGCCCACTCAGCGCACCTCTTGGCCAGCCGTCGCAGCAACAAACTTTGTCTGGGTGACAGCACCTGGCAGCCCGCTGTACCTGGCGTCAGCTATACCTGGCTTCTTTCAGTTTCTGCCCCAGGATTTCTCTGGTGTTGCAGTGAGAGCTTTGCATGCACAGCCTAGGAACGGGAGGAAATGAACAACCCATGACCATTGGGAGCTGGTGGACCTGTGTTTATCTCTTCCTTCTGTGGGTTGGACAGTTCTGAGGTGTGTCCTCCTCTACTCTTTGGTGTCCCGACAGAATTGTTCCCATGGCCCACAGCAGTGACCAACTTAAGAATGCACCCTAGTTTCAGCTTTTCCTCTTTCTTTTTTTTCCCCCAGTCCCCACTTCTCTTCCCTGTGATCACTTCCCAAAAGAAACCACCTACATGCAATTCTTTGCCAAGCTTTCCACAGATAACTTATGCTAAGAGAGTCATCCTCCCTTATTTAATATATCAGGATCTTTGTCTTTCTCATAGCACTTACTACAGCTTACATTAATTTTATTTTTTTCTATTTTTATATTTTTTTGTTCTGTCTGGATTAGAATGTAAATGCCAGAGGGCAGGAACCTAGTCCGTTTTCAACTGTGTCTTCAGCTCCTCGTGTAGTTCCTGGCACAGACACACCATCACTAAACATATATAAAACGAATGAATAAATCTCAAAAATTCATGTGTCTTATTTTTTTAATTACCCTTATATTCTAGGTATTGAGAGGCAATATAACATACTTGTTAAAAGCCTACATTTTGGAGTTAGACATTCCTGACTCTGCCATCTAAGTAGCTCAGTGGCCTTGAGCCAGTTACCAAACCTTGCTGAACACCAATTTCCCCAACTGTAAAGTGGGATTAATAATAGTACATAGTCCATGGGATTTTTATGATGCTGAAATAAAATATATAGAAAGCATTCAGGACAGTGTCTGGTGCACAGAAACCACCTAATATACTTTGCTTTTAAAATACTCATTTAGCTAAAATCTGAAATTGCACAAATGTAATCTCCACTTTAGACCTTCCAAATTTGTCAGTCCTTTACCTACATTTCCCAAGTGTGCTTGAGGTTAATAATATCAGCCTAATGACTTGTAGCTGGGAATCAAATGAGTTGGGTGTATCATGCTCTTTAAACATTCCACGTGTCTTTGGTTTCCCCATGAAGTGCTTTGGGAACATGCTTAATAAAAAACAAAGACCAATGTAGATGTGTAGCGTGTTAATTTCCTCCATTTCTTGTCTTTTGAGGGATCTAATTCCATGTGATTACATTTGTACGTTGTAAGCTAGAACCACAACCAGATAATAATCATGGTTATACAGTCCTGGTGTTTTCTGAAGTTGTAATAATAATTTAAGCAATGATCAAATATTACATTAAGTAATGCTGCTGGAGTGAGAGTTGGGAATGGGTGCTGTCACCAACATAATGTTGTGTCCCGGACTTTGCACACTCCTGCCCTCTCCCCACCAGCTCAATCAGGAGTAAGGTCTTTATTTTCCAGACAGAAGGAAATCATGTCCCATCAATATTGGCTTTCTATAGGTCTCTCTGATGAGAGAATTTGTGCCTACTTAGAGATTGAAGAATGTAAGTACCCTGGTTCTGGTGAGTTTCTCTTCTTTAGAGTCACCTCAAAGAAAGAGCAAAACCCAGAGAACTTACATCTGCCTTGGTTCACAAGCCTACTCTCAGGTGACTTTTAGAAATGCTTATTAAATCCATTCAACCCTTGAGAGAAAGAAAACATAGAAGTTGGGTTTTGTAGTGCTTAAAGGTTCAACACAAGACAAAGAGACTCTGTGTCAGCATGTGGGAGGCAGAGGTGTTGACTCCTGGATGTTATTCTTGGGCTGCAGAAGGGAGACAGTGCTGGAATTCTTCTTCTGCCATTGTTAATTGAGCCTCTCCACTTGCAAAGAGAATCTCACCCCACTCCTCTCCTGACTTCCCTCTTCATTTTCCCTTCTGACTAACGCTTACCTGCATTAGAGCCAAGACAGACGGTCAGGACCTGTGGCCAGGGTTGGGTAGGGAAAGTGGCTGGGTGGCGTGACTCTAAGAAATAAGGTGATGAAGAGGAGGAATTGTAAGTCTCAGGAGTTTCCCTCAATGTCGTGTTGCGGTGCACTGTGACAAATTAAGAACACTGAACGAGGGAAGCCGTGAAGTGTTGTGCAGAGTTGAAGATAGGAGAGCTGACTTTTAGCCCTAACCCTGCCACCGAATAGCTCCATGAGCTTCTCCTCTTTGAGCCTTTGTTTCCTGGAGATTGGACAAGCAGTTTTCTAAGGTTCTTCTCTTGTCATTCAATTTAGGCAATTGATGCTATGTAAGCCAATTTTTAGCCCCTCACTTCATATCGCCTGGTTTTACCCACATCCCGCTATCAAATGGTTCCTGGCCCCATAAAAATAATCAAGAAAGCTCATGTGGTGGCTTTTGCCATAGGAGTCTGATTTTTGATGCTATTATTTTTCATGCATATAAAACTAATATTTTAAGTCTTCTGTGCTTTTTTCTGTTCTTTCAGTCTGGAAGAACATGCTTCAGACTTACACTTAGCTTGGAACATGGCCTGACCTCTATAGTATGAATAAGTGAGCTCCATTAAGACAATAAGATCTCCTGAAATTATACAGATATGTGCATACGTATACATATATGTGTGTCTATGCATGTGTAGATATATGTGTGTAATATTATATTTAAATAATATTCTACTTTTTCAAAAGTTCCCTTAAGCTACTTTATGTGATTTTATGATAATTTTGTTTGGTTATATTCTATTTATCCTCATTGCTTTCTGGCTTCATTGCCATTCTGTCCATATTGCTGCTCAAAGCAGAATTTTAAGAACACCTCGAGGTGTTTTTAAATTAAGCCAGTAAACAGCTTTAGCCGACACCTCCAGCATGGCACAGTGACAAAAGCCAACACAAACAGGGAGTGGGAGGTTTGCTGACAGCTCTGTGCACTGAGACCTCAGGACTGGTTTGGTGAGGCAGGCTCAAGCAGTGACTCGTGGAGGAGCCAAAGAAGACTCAATCATGTTGTCTCTTGTATCAGGTCCCTCCACAAGGAACGGAAATCTACAAGAGGCTGAGTCCTCCTTTAGTCAAAGCAAGAGAAGAAGCACTCAGGGCAGGGTGGGATGCGGGTCCTCAGCCCCTCCTGTTTAAGGTCTCACTGCTGCAGCAGGGCCGGGTCCATATATCTCCTTCTGTGTTTGGTGTCCCAGAGCTGTACTTAGAACTCCAACATTACCCTGTGTGTTTGTGGTGATGACGAGGTTCCCAAGCACAGTGACTTAAATAAGAGAACTGTACTTCCTTCTGTATAAGCTCAGGTGTATTGTCCAGGGGTGGCTGGTACCCTATGTTGTTGGGGATCCTGCTCATATAAAGAACCTGGCACCAACAAATGCTTTTCAGTTATCATAAGCCTTAAAAATCTATGAGAGTTTGTGGAAAAACAAAGGAAAGGGAGAAGATGAAAGCATGTATGGCAGAGGGCATTGCCAATGTGCTATAACCCATATGCTAAGGCTCCATAGAGCCTGTGAGCCTGGGCAAGTGACTTAACCTCTCTGTGCCACATCGATAAAATGGTGATAACAAGACCTAGCTTGTAGGCTTGTTGTGAGCATCTCACAGGTTAACACATGCAAAGTACTTACAGCAGTGCCCGGACCACAGTCAGAATCTAATAGCAGGCCCTGTTGGTGCCTTACCAGTACCTGTGGCTACTCCCCATTTCATGCACTCCAGATGGCCTTGTACTGTAAGAATTTGTGAGTCTGCCTCTAGGCTCCCCCTGGCCTCCTGAGAGTGTGCTCTGCATGCAGGGCTGGCCACAAAGGCTGAAAAGGCAATAGACAGCAAGCAGCCCTCAACCAGGATGGAATTTGGTGTGTAAATACCTCGGCTTTCTCATCCCTTGGGTGAGACAACTCAGCAGCATGTTTCGAATCGCCACACAGATGTCTCCAGGGTGACTGAGCCCCAAGTATCCGCATTCATAACCTGCCCCTGTCATATCCTGTCTTGCTTCCCTGTCGTCTTTGGTTCATTTCTGCACTCTCCTGGACTTACTGGGATTACTCCCCAAATTAACTCCTTGTATTCAGGACCAACTTCTGGGAATCCCAAACTAAGACACTCTTCTCCTTACTACACACTCCTTTCCGACCATATTGGCTTTAGTGTGCATTCTGAATGATCTTGCCAGAACCTCACTCTCTCCTTTTCATGCACCTCCTCCTCCTGATATTCCTCTTCTCACTTTTGCAATCACATATGCACCAGGATGAATCAGATGCAGACTCCTGTGCCCTTCATAACCAACCTCCCAAGCATACATGCACACTGATACATACAGAGAAACCCATGGAATCCAGGCCCCAAAGGAAATGGAACGTGTAGCAAAGAATATACATTGTCTCTGGGCTTGCTATCTCGCCTTACTTCCTTCGGGCTTGTTCTGATTTCCCCTGGGGCCTGCACATATGGTGTATTGCTTAGATTTGTGCCTGGGTTCAGACTGCACATTAAATCAGAGACGTGGGGTAGAATCAGGTCCACAGCTCTATATCCTGTTGTGATGGATAAGCGTTCTCTTTCCATTTCCTCCCCTGGGCAGGGAGAGGATGGAAGTGTTTTGCATGAAGACAGGAAATATCTTCAGTACAGCTTTGTGAGCTAGATGGAATTATCCTAAAAGAGCAGGTCCACTGGGTGAGGAGAGATGTGTGGGCTGAGTTTTCAACTGAATGATTAAACAATAGTGCTTGCTGGGGCCACACCCTGCTATTTTACACAATGGAAAAAAACAACTTGACAAAATAAAATCCATGTCGTCGTCTTTAAACTGTTCTATCATTTCCTTGTTATAGCTATGCAAGATTCAGTACCAAGTAGCAGATAGTTCTCTCTTTGCCAATATGGCAAACATATTGCAAACATATTGGGCTTCCAATATGTTTGAATTTCAATCACGACCCTTTAGTCAGTTTAGTTAAATAGATGCAGTCCTCATAAGGGCAAGGTTCAGATTTCATTCACCATGGTCTATGAACTGTCAGTACCTGCATGAAGCACAGACTTTGCTGCTAGCTCTTCAGGACACACATCACTTTTGTAAATATGAGCACTATGAGTCAGTGACCAATCATGTCACGTCTTTCAAAGTCTGCCGGTGATGGTCACCACACCTTGTTATTGGTTCACACACAGACAGCAAAGCATGTCGCTGTGCTTCCTTGCCTTCCAGTGATGATCCATGTGACATCTTACACAAATGGACAATCAATGGAGGGAAGTGGTCAGCAAAAATAAAAGTGAAGCAAAGAAATGAAAAATGAGAACGCAGGGAGTGAGATTCAAATCCAACATATACCAGTTTTCATGTAAATGATTCCTAGTACCAGACATATAGGTAGTTTCCTATCTTTACTCTTACAGATAACATTGTGATGAAAATCTTTATACATGGTCAGGTGCGGTGGCTCAGGCCTGCAATCCCAGCACTTTGGGAGGCTGAGGCAGGCGGATCACCTGAGGTCAGGAGTTCAAGACCAGCCCAGACAACATGGTGAAACCTTGCCTCTACTAAAAATACAAAAATTAGCCAGGTGTGGTGGCACACGCCCATAATCCCAGCTACTCAGGAGGCTGAGGCAGGAGAATCGCTTAAACTCGGGAGACAGAGATTGCAGTGAGCCAAATCGGAGTCATTGTACTCCAGTCTGGGTGACAAGAGTGAAACTGTCTGAAAAAAGAAAACAAAGAAAATCTTTATTCATAAGCTTCATCCACATTGAATCCTCAGGATCAGTTTCCTGAAGTAAAATTTCTGGGTCAAAGGGAATGATTTTTGGGGCCAAACTTCTTTATAGAGAGATTCTGCTGATTCTCATGAGCATCAGCAGTTGGGGGAGGGTCTTCTCACCTCACTCTCACTAGTCTCTGCTTCTATCATGCCAGAAATCTGTGCAAATGTGATTGCAAAAAGAGCATCTCCTTTGTTCTGACTTACATTTCCTTGGTTGCTAGTGAGATGACTCCAAATATTTAAGTTCAATTGCAAATTAATTATTTTTCCCCCATTTTTGGGGTCTTAATTCCCACAACAATTTTGCCTGGTAGATATTATTATACCCATTTTACAGAAGAGAAAATGAGGTTCAGAAGGCCAGGTGAATTTCCTGAAGCATCCCTTTAGTTACATAGCTCTGAAAGTTAAACCCACACTTTCCTACCAAATTATGTCCTTATCTTTGGTTGAGTCTTTTTCTTTTATAAGTTATGAAACAATTAGTGATTTTGGTTAAGTGTTTTTCTTTTTAAGTTATAAAACAATGAGTGATTTTCTAAATTTTGGTAAGTTTTTGTCTTTTGAAAAGATGTAGTAGCATATAATAATAACCATAAACATGGCTAACAAGAAGACAATGCAACCTTACTAAATCATTTAATCGCTTTGAACTTCACATGCTTTCAAATAAATAGTACTTCTTTCTACACATTGACAAGGCTAGATGTCAAAATGATAATGAGCTAACGAATAACATGTACCAAAATTCTTTCAAGTTAAAAAAAGGAAAGGTGCCCAACTTTTAACCGTTCTTTGCTAAGTTGAAAAATTTACTTACTTCAGTTATTTACAAATTTTCCTATTACTTTAATTATTATAAGAGTTAAAACCCTTCAATAAACTGAGTACTTTCTCAGTCACAGATGTTAATATCTCTCTCAGTTAAGAAACGGGGAGCAAAAGTTATTGATTTACATGGTTGAGACGGAAATCTTAGCACACATCCAGCGTTCTTTGGGAAAGGAAGTGGAAGGCTCCCATATCAGATGTTTTGGAAAGAAGATAACTGTGGTATGGGCTGGAAGTTGTAAATGGGAGCTTTCCAAAAACAATTTTATTGGTTCCTGTTGAATATTCATAAAGTTGAAACTTTATGTTTGTAATTGTCCACACTCTGAGTCTAACATGTTGCAGTCAGTGGTTGTCTAGTTGCTTTCCCGAGAGTTCAGTGGTGCTGTTTTCGTTGTACTTGGCAGTGTGTGAGAGTGTGTGTGTGTGTGTGTGTGTGTGTGTGTGTGTGAAGAGCATCGCCAGATCTTGGGCATTTTTGGAGCGTTGCCTTCAGGGGCTGTGTACTCTGGCCTCTGTCCAGGATGCCAAGCTCGTCCTAGATGACTCCCCCTGACAAAAGAACCAGGCTCGGCTCATCCACAAAGATTGTTCAGATCAGTATGCACCTCACAAGTTTATTTGGCAGGTTTTGACCTGGGGACAATCTGGAAGCCCCCCAAAAACTTAGGAGACATGAACATCTTGCTCTTTCTGCACCAAGGGGAAGGCTTGTAAGCAGCTTCCAAAGAAACAAGGAGAAATGTGTGGCTGGGGCCGCTGTATCTTGAAGTTCCCACAAAGTTCAATAGGTTATTTTCTCCTTCCTGCAACCTGTGCAGCTGCAATTTTAATTAACTGCAGAACTGCCTGCCACCCGGATAGTTTAAAGGAAGGCAACTTCAGCCATCCCAGGGAACTTTCTAACAAGAAGTGTTTTCTTCTTCTTTAGGAGAGTCAGAGAATATGGCAACAAGCCAAAATATCAAATATATAGTTGGCTGTATTTACATGACAGACTCTGATCGTGCCTTATTTAACCAATAGTCATTACCTCCCCAACACTTGCTTTGCAGAGCTCCGAAGCAAGGGTGCTTAAGGAGGGCCTCCTGGAAACTCATTTCAGGGCCCTTTCTCCCTCAGCTGTAATAATATTCATTGTGATGTGAGTTCCACCAACATCTTTCAGCCCAAGAGGAAGTTTAGTTTGGCTGATTTAAACCTAAAATGAGGGGGGGAAAAACCCACATTTTTTCTTGTTCTTCTCCTGGATTAGGCTGTGGTTTTGAATTCGTTATTATAATTACCTGTACTTATTTATACATGGAAAACGTAATCTCACGTATTGAAAGCAACCTTTGGCAGACTCTAACAAGATCCCAGATGATCTAGAAGATTATTGTAAATTACTTCCATGCTTGCATTATTTATTTTCTAATTGGATTCTTTCCTGATTTATAATGTTTGATTTTATATGCAAGAATATGACCAAGTAACAGGTTTAAAACCTTGCTTAAGAAGATAATTTTTGGAGAAGCTTAGAAAAACAATATCCAACAACAAAAGAAATGATCATGCTCAAGAATGGCAAAGGTTTGCAAACTTTTTCTTATAGGGCCAAGTAGAGGAATTTTAGGCTTAAGGGCCATTTGGCCTCCATCACAACTACACAATGTTGCTATTGTAACGGAAAAGCAGCCAAAGACAGTACTTGAAAGAATGGATGAGGTCGTGTTCCAATAAAACTTTACTTACAAAAACAGACAGCTGTTCATAGGCCTATAATTTGCCAACTCCTGAATTATGGTATAATCCATTTGGGGCATGTACCTGGTATGTTGCTTTTAGCTGAAAGTAAAGGAAAAGATAGCCTAAAATTTAAGGTATCTCGCATATTAAGAAGTACCATGATAGGGAAGTTCCAGGATCGGTTTATTAAAGCAGTTAAGTGATGTCCAAAGGCCCAAGAGAACCCTCACCCCCACTCCAAGGGCACATTTAATTTCATAAACTTGGACAGATAATCTTTCCCCAGAGTCTTGCTGGCATTCACCATGGTAGACGTAAGCATGGCAAGGGTTTTTTCCTTTCCATATGTGGACTGTCATGGGCTGGAATTCATGAGGTTCTGCAGAGGTCTGTGGTGGGGAGGGCTCACATGCTACTTCTTTCTCCACTGAGATCTGAAGTGTGTACTGAACTCTGAGCCTTAGCTAACCCCATCCCTGGCACATAGTAAGTTCTTCATAAACAATTGCTGGATAAATGAAAGAAATAGTGGAAGGACTGACTGGTGGGAAGATTGAAGTACAGAAAGAGGGAAGGAAGGAAGGAGGATGGGAGGGAGGGAAAGAAGGAGGGAAGGAAGGAAGGACGGAAGGAAGGAAGGAAGGAAGGAAGGAAGGAAGGAAGGAAGGAAGGCAGGCAGGCAGGCAGGCTGGCAAAGTGTAGATCAGACAACAGTTCCTGATGCGGGGACGTGCTTAATGGAAACAGGCAGGATTGGAGTTCTAATACCTAACCTGTGTCTTTTATATAATATCTATACACCTAATATGTATCAGATGTTCTAAAAAGTAAATTAAATATTTAGTGTGGCTCCTACCCTAGAGGATGTTTTCAGTAGTTCCTCCCAGGTGCAAAGGGAGGAGGCCTGTCTGAAACTCTGAGAAAAGGGCTTTGTGAATTGCAAAGCAGAAAACAAATGGTGATTAACTAAGGTTCCACAAGCAAGGGCAGGTCTCCGGAGAGCGGTCTCAAGAGATAACTCTTCTGCCTTCTTTTTGTCATTTGAATCCTCAAAATTGTCCCTCGCTTAGACCAAATCAACCTCAAACAGTCTATGATTAAAATTTCCACTCTGAGAGTCTGAGCAGCGTAGGAATTGGAGGAACTGGACCATCTGGAGATAATTTATAAATAACACTCGCCTTTCAAATGGGCTCTGTCTTCCCAAAGAGTCCTCTGTCCTGTTAGTGGGAGCGCTGCCAAGGCGCAAACCACTAAATTGGGCTAGGGACACTGAAGTTGCTGGCGGGAGCTTCTTATCTCTGATTCTTCTAAGAATTTGGGACGCTACACTGAAACATTTGTTTTTCCTCATGTAATATGTAAGCTGAAAGTTATCGGCTATCTTCAGGTTGGGAAAAGCTTTCAGGATTTTCCTGCATGGGACTCACTCAGCTTTTGCTTTGTCTACTGCTAAACTAATTAAAACGTGAATCAAATACTAAATATAACCCAAAATATCCTGGATACATAGTAAGCTTTGGGAGTATTAAAACATGACTAAGCCCTTTGCTCCTTTTTCAGTGAACCTGTTGACATGAAAGTGAGCCATTAATACCATCTTTTCCTCTCCTCTCCTCCAGGTCACTCCTAAGCAACACAACCTTAGCCGCTGTGGAGCTAGTGCCAGCTGTGTGAAGCTGTACAGTGGTGCAGCATTAAGGGCAAAGAGCACTGTGGAGCCAAGGCAGACAAAGCTGCACAGAGCTCCCAGGCCTGGGTGATGATCCCTATTCCCAGACGTCTGTGGAGTTGCCATGTTGATGTTCTCTCATTGTTTCTGCTGAGCTGAAATGATCAAAATAATTCTGGGACTATGTATGACAAGTCTCACCAGACCTCGTTATGGATCAGGGAGAGGTGAAGTTTAAAAATCAAGTTCAAAGGAGAGCCCTGCCACCTGGGATCAGTTTTGTTAGCAGAATCCCACCAGCCTTGCTCCCCATATCCAAAATGCATTCATCTCCCACAGGCCCTTCCCTGCTCTTGGTTGGAGGCTTTGAGTTCAGACAGACGCATGCAGTTAGTTTCTCTGGACTGGGGAGCTTTCCAAGGACCTCCTAATGGCAAGTGATAAAACTGATTGGCTGGTGCACGAGAGAGTCATAGTCAACTCATGGCATGAGAAACAGAAACTTGATAAAGCAGAGCTTTTCTGGAGGTTGGGCTGAAAACTTTATTTGGGAAATATACAGTGTAACAGAGAGCTGTGCTATTTAAAATGTAATGGGAGGTCGAGGTAGGCATATCACTGGAAGTCAAGAGTTTGAGACCAGCCTGTCCAACATGGTGAAACCACATCTCTACTAAAAAAAAGAAATACAAAAATTAGCTGGGCATGGTGGCAGTCACCTGTAGCCCCAGCTACTCAGGAAGCTGAGGCAGGAGAATTGCTTGAACCCAGGAGTTGGAGGTTGCAGTGAGCTGAGGTCGTGCCACTGTACTCCAGCCTGGGTGACAGAGTGAGACTCCGTCTCAAACAAAACAAAACAAAACAAATGTAATGGGCAGGCTATCTGCCGTGTCCGTTTCTGAGAACATTATTTGTCCCGGAAAGGTAGTTTCGTAGTGGGATTCTTCTTCCCTGTTTCTTCCTGCGTCCCACAAGGTTGATCTTCCTCCACACCTTTCTTTTGTTCCATAACAGTTTACGGCATTGGTTTTCTAACAAAAGGAAGGAACGTTCCTAGGGAGGTATATCAACATTTCTAAAAGGAAATGTATGTATACTTTGAAAATACATATTTCACATTATAATAGAATTTCATAATTTAGAAATCAAAAATACATCACTCTATATTTCTCTTGATGAAAGTAAAATTTGACAAGTTAACTCTGCTGATGAGAATCTGCATTAGTGAATCTGCAAAGAGGGTACCAGTTAGGGGTGGAGCCTCATCTTCCTAGATGGCTCAGGTCTAGAGCCTGTTGGCTGGGTCAGACATAACATTTTTATGTTTATACAATAGGAAAATGATATTTTAAGGACCATCCGGGCACAGGTAACAGGACATGCTTGTATCTCTCCTGTAGGATCCGTCTTCAGGAGACAGAGCTGAGACAGGAGTCCTCCTGGCAAGGCAGGAGCAGCCAGATGCTTAAGAGAAAGAGAAATGTATGTGAAGACGGCCTGGCATCCACTACACAGGCCCTGCCTTCACTATGTTGATGTAGTTGCCCTGAAAGTGGACAGAGAAAGAAGAATGAGGGCAGTGAGTCAGCAAAGGGCCTCAGAATGGGGGTCTCAGGACCTTCAGAGCTGGCAGCCATGTGGCTGCCTCAGGACACAGTCATGCGGCACGTGGGGTCTGAGGGGTAGACAGTGGTTACTTCCTAATCTCTCATGGATGGTGCCCTGGGTAGGGGTGGGGATGAGGACCCACCCAAGCAGGCAACTAGAAGAATTTGATCCTGGAACTCTTAGCAGGGAGGCAGTTCTGTGTAGGCAACTTCATGGTATGAGTCTTACAGTGAAAAGAAAAGAAAGCCCAGTGAGCAGTGCCAAATGACACAGAATCAAGTCCCTGCCTGCTGAAGATGGGACAAGTGAGGACCACCAGGGCACCATTTTGGTGGAGGAGCTGGAAGGACCCTGGGGTGGTGAAAGATGTGACCTTAGCAGAGGCCCATCACGTTAGGAAGGAATTGCCAGCCAAACTGGGGCACCAAGCTGCAGAACAGCAGGATGGGCACAGCTGGCACAAAGCCCATCCCAAGGCACTGAGAGGGAGGAGGCACTTGGGGCATTGCAGTCCAGTGAGTTCCCACCAGGGAACTCAGCACTTAAGACTCCTAGAGTATGATCTCTCAAGCAGACGGACAGGAAGCTTGGAGATGGGGCTAAGTATGTGGAACAGGGACAGAAACCTCAAGAGTTCCCGAGACACTGGGACAGACCGGACAAGGAAAGATGCTGCCCACTTGTAGGTCTAACAAGAAGCATGTTTTTCCAAAGATTTAGGGTGTTGTGAAGGTGGCAGAAGGCAATCAGCATACTCCCTTTTAAAGAATACTCAGCCATATATTAGCAGAAGTGCAAATAAATCTTTTGGAAACAGCATCCCACCTTCCTTGGACATTGATATTTAAGGCAGGGACTGCTGTGACGTCAGCTAGACTGTACACACACCAAACCAGGCTGTCCCCGAGGCTCTGATTCACAGCTATTTACCAACACCCTGAGTGTGTTATCTGAAACAGCAATCAGGAGAGAAGGCTACACGAAAATCTAGACAGGTCGCACCTTCTTCAACATTTTGAATTGCAAAGTAAAAGGTGACACCAGCCCAGGAAGATGTTGTGACCGTGGGAGGAGAAAGAATGAGCAATAATCTCTGGCACACTTCTGAGCAAAATGCTAAGCAGCACAAAAGTGCCAGAGCGTAGGACACATGGAGAAGAGAAGATATGGAGGAGAAATGGCATTTCACTGGGAATGGGGAAAAATAGGGTCTTTCTTCACTCTAACTAACTTGTTACATTTGGGAAAGTGATGTAATGTCCCTGAGACCTGGCTTCTTCCCTTGTAGAACATGAGAGTTGATGCAGGTGTTCCCTGGGATGCTCCTCATCCTGGTATTCCGTGAACCTGGGGGGTCTGGGTAGTTCACAGACTGGGACACCCTCTCCCAGATTTTCCAGAGCAAACAATACCCCCCCCCAATGCAGCCTTGGTCAATAGCATGATCCTTCCCATCTCAGGGAATGTTTCCAATCAGAAAACATGGGGTGGATCCATCGGTGAGAGATCTTGCCCAGCAGTGTTAAGACTTCCCCCCATGGCCCTATGTTTACCATGCATTCAATTCTCAGTGTGGTCTGGGCCTTTCTCACCTCATCCATTTCACCTACCAAGAAAGGAAATGACATTCATCTGGGCTGGGGCACTATTGCCCAACCAAACAAGCCAACCTGTAATTAAGGAGAACTGAACGCGGATGCTGAGCCCAGCATCTTGGGGAAAGACTGCTGAGAGTTTCGCTTGGCTTTGGAGTTCAGTTATCAGATAACATGTGCTGGATTGACCTAAACTGCAACATGGCTCTTGTAATTATACGGTGCTTTTGCTTTGGAGCCTGAGGGAAATGTGGAAGGCGCTGGAGTCTGAGCTCTGGGTCACCTGAACGTCCTGTGATTATGCCCGATCTCACATTCAAACGGAGAGACGGGAGTGTTTGTATTTTACCCACAGCAGTGGACTCAACACGAGGACATGTGGGGTGCATATGTCTTCTGTATCTCCTGGAACTCAGTATCTGTTCATTCATTCATTGAGTACCTACTGTGATCAAGGCACTGGATGGGGCACTATGACAATTTCTCTTTCGGTATTTTTTCAAGATTTGTTTAGTTGAGGTTCTAGCCCAGGGGTCAGCAAACCACAGCCCATGGGCTAGATCCAGGCCTTTTTCTGTTTCTGTGCAGCCTCAATAATTAAGAATTTTTACATTTTTAAATGATTAAGAAATCAAAAGAACACTATTTTGTTACACAAGAACATTGTGTTCAATTTGAATTTCGGTGTCAATAATTAAAGCTGTATTAGAACCCAGCTGTGGTGGGCAGAATTCTAAAATGTCCCCCAGGAATGCTCATCCTTATATAATCCCCTCCCTTTGAGTGTGGGTGAAACCTGTGAATGTACTAAAGTATCACTCCTGTGATTTATATTACATTTTATTGCAAAGGGGATTCTTGCAGATGTCATTAAGATTACTAATCAGTTGATTTGGGGCACTTCAAAAGGGAAATTACCCAGGCAGGCCTAACCTAATCATACGAGCCATTTACAAGCGGGGTTCTCTCTTGCTGGTAGCAGAAGAGAAGTTAAAGAAACATGCTACAGCTGACCAGAAAGAGAACAAACATCTGTACTATAAACTGCCCAGAGGAGCCCTGTGACCCTGATGACAAACAGCAGGGAAACCAGGACTTCAGTCCTACAACCCCAAGGAGATGGACTCTTCCAACAACCTGAATGAGCTTGGAAGCCTCCAGGTAAGAGCCCAACCAGCCAATACTTTCATGTCAGCAGTGTGAAACCTAAGTGAAGAGCTCAGTTAAGTCCACCCAGACTTCTGACCTATGGAACTAGAAATAATAAATGGGTGTTGTTTTAATTGACTGAGTGTGGGGTAATCTGTTCTGCAGCAGTATACTGACAATACAGCACAAACGCACATGCGTGTGCACATCGTCTATGGCTGCTTTCACACTACACCAGAGAGTTGAGTCGTTGCAGTGGAGACCTTATGGCCCACGAGTCCAAAATATTTACTACCGAGTCTTTGACAGAAAAGGTTTGCCAAACTGTGCCAAACTTTTTCTCTAACCATAAAAGTAATCTCATCTCAGATATATTTTGTGAAGGTTTTGTGCCTGACCCAAGGCTTGCAAGAAACAGGACTTACACCCAGGCACACTCAGCAAACATTCCTTCTGTCAAGCTGAATTAGCTCCAAAAAATTAGTAGGCACCAGGCTGCCTGCAGACCTACTCTTCATTCCAATTTTTAAAATGTTAGGGGGAGAAAGAGAGTGTGTATGTGTGTGTATTTATAGTGTTGAGCAGGAAAAAATATCAGAGGAACATGTACCATGTATATTTTAAAGGTTGTCATATTCTATATTATGAATTTCAGTAATACTTGAAATTTTGTGTCATGAATTTGTGTTAGTAATTATTACCTTATTTTTAAAGGCTATTCTGTGCTCCATGTGTGCTCCTTGGTGCAGTGGCCTAGAGAAGAGAAAGTATGAAAATTGTTGCTTTGCAATCAGAATTTGAACTCTCTTCACTGTCTTCTTGACTTCTGCCTTCCAGATGCCCCTTCTGCTTTCACGGTGAGATGTGTCAAGATAATCCAATTCTTTGTTCACTAATGGTGGTTATCTAGGAGAATAATTTTCAATCATTTTGGAATTAGAATGCCCTTTCTCTCTCTGTCATACGGACACACACACACACACACACACACACACACACACACACACTCTCTCTCTCTCTCTCTCTCTCTCTCTCTCTCTCTCACAAATTAAAATATTTGGAGAGGCCGAGGCAGGAGGATCACTTGGACCAGGAGTTCAAGGCTGCAGTGAGCTATGATCACATCACTGCACTCCAGTCTAGACAACAGAGCAAGACCCCATTTCTACAAAAATAAAATAATCAAATGTTGTGCCAAAAAGGTTTGGCAGGGCGTGTATACAGCTTTAAATTGGGTTAAAGTCCCTATGACTCTAAAGACTGGAAGAAGGAGCTAAAGATGGTTTATTAGGGCTCTAACAAATAGCCACAAACTGGGTGACCTAAAACACAACAAAAATTAATTCACAGTTTTGGAGGCCAGAAGCCTGAAATCAAGGTGCTGGCAGAGTCGGTTCCCTCTGGAGGCTCTGAGGGAGAACCCATTCCACACTCCCCTGGCTTCAGGTGGCTGCTGGCAACCCCTGGCGTTTGTTGGCTTACGGCTGAATCACTGCAGTCCCTGCCCGTGTCTTCACCTGGTCTTCCCCACTGTGTGTCTGTGTCTCAGATCTCCCACTGCCATTCTCTTTTAAGGACTGCCGTCATTGGATTTAGGCCTATCCTAAATCCAGATGATCTCATTCCAAGATCATTCCTTAATTACACCTGCAAACACCCATTTGCTACATAAAGTCACAGTCAGAGATACTGGGGTTGAGGGCTTGGACGTATCTTTTTGGAGGCCACAATTCATTTCACTATAGCAGGCATTTAGTATGTTCCTAGAGCTGATAGGGAAAACTTTCTCAATCTCCTAAACAGCAATTGAAATCAACAAATCTGTTCTATAATATAGGGCAAGGTGTTTTTTTTTTTTTTCTCATGGGGCTTTATAGATACTTAGATCCCTTCACACACCCCCAAACCCCCATGATCTTGTGATTATAGACTGGACAATTACTCAGCGGCAAGGGAGATACTGAAATCTTCATCGCTCTTCTAGATGGGTGCCCCTGCCTTATCTTGCTCTTTTTACCCATCTGAATAAAACCCAAAGTAAGACAACATTTAGGAGATATGTCAAAAGCCAGGGTACTAATCCACAAGTTTTAAGTCCAGCATTGAAGCCCACTGAGACTTTCTGTGAGTGGGAAATTGTGCTTTCCAGCAGAATAGTATGGATCTCTCTGGAAACAAGCCCGTGCCACTTATTGTCCATTTGGCCTTGGGAAAATCTGATGCTGTGATCTGGTTTCTCTCCCTGTAAAGAAGACATAACAATGCCTTGCTACCTTACCAGGGTGTTGTGTGAATTTGCTGACACCCATAAAGCTCCCTGAAAATGAAGAAGCTTACATAAGTCCCTGGTATTATTCACACAGCAAACGTTTTCCCCTGAGAATAAAGTAATAAATGGTACCATTGTGCAGCTGGTGGAACGTGTTCAAAAGTTTCCGTTCACAACTAGTAGATCAAGTTGTGGGTGGCTGTATGGACTTTCTGTGCTCATGCCAAGCTGCATCCAAAACAGCCAGCACGACAGGCTATCTCAGAATGAAAAGCTGTACTGTAAGAGACGGCCAGATCATGGCATCGTGTCACACAGGACAATTACGTGCAGCCAGAGACTACATAGGCACTTTTCCTCACAGTAAGAAAGGAACAATGGCAGAAACACTGGCCATATGGATTTCTAACATGGCAGCCTTTGAGAAGCAAATACCTTCTTCCAGCACATTGACACACTTCCCAAGGCTAAAGATGCTCATGATTGTGAAGAACTATAGCTTTCTCTCTGCATTCATGGGCCAGGAGAAAGCAGAGTTCTAAATCAGATAGAGTGTTCAGGTGAAGGATCTATTCTCTTTAAATACAATTCATCTGGGTGGGAGTGTGTGGGAATAGTTTGGACAGAATGCTACTGGCTGGCATAGGATACAGGAGAGAATTTCTTTCTCACCATTATACACCCTGGAAATACCCCAGCACATGATATAGGGAAAATGTCTTTTCTCTTTTAGCAAAGTCTGGGACTCCCAGCCTTTGGATGTCACATCGGGAAGATGACAGATATTTTTAATTGAGAAGAAGATTAGCTACTGAAGATTTTTTAAGTGATCATGTTTGATTAGAGTTACATGGGAATTAGACTAATAAGCTCACAGCTGGCCAGAGGGGATCAAGGTACTCCTTCAGTGGTAAATATTCTCATATTAAAAAACTGAGGCAGGACTACACAATCATGGAATTTTTGAACTGCCACTGATTTACCTGAATATTAAACTATTTGGTAACTTTGCAAATTCCGTGGACATGCTAACATTGTTTCTCCTCTTTCTTTCCAGTGGCAACAATGGGCAAAACCTTGAAGAAAATTAATGAGCTTAAGACAGCAAAAGTAGAAAAAAAATCTGTCTAGGTATTTAATATTTGAAGTTGGTAAAACCTTTAGATTGTAATGCAAAGGTTATGAAGAAGTATTGTACCACCCACAGGGTGCATCAGGCTCCGTCTTGCCTCTCGCTTCCACATGCCTGTCACACTCTATTTTCAGGGAATCTTTCGTTCATTCTTTCAGTGCCTATTAATTTGGCACCTGCTATAGTACTAGGCAGTGTGCTATGTGTTAGAGATACAAACAGATGAAAGATACAGTCACTATCCTCATGGGGCCCCTCACCTAGTGAAGAACGTGGTGACAAGAATCATGATGGAATCGAGGTCAGAGCCAAAATAACTAAAGAGAATTTCCTGGTGATGCCTTGCTTTAGGCCCTAATATCCAGGGTCCGGGCACCTTTTCTTCTTGAAATGGCTTCTGCTACATGTGTCATGAGAACCACGGCCTGGGACAGCATCACATGGTTGCTTCTAGGTTCAAATGAGCTGCAGTCACTCCCCCAGAGGATGTAGAGCAGCATAGGCCTGCTGGGCAGAGGGGGCGTCCAGGTCCCACTCTCTTGTATCCGGGGAAGCACACAAAGGGCCTGGAGGACACTGCATGAATGTTTCTGCGTGACTGGACCCATCTGCAGGCAATTTAACAGTTGCCAAGCACCCAAAGGCTGGGCAGTGCTGATCTGCGGTGACCAAGTTCAGAGGCGCAGGAAGGCAGTTTGCCTGAACAATGCTGAGCGTGCTTGCAAGCCTGAGAGATGCAATTATTTGAACGCTATTATACGCTGGCCTTCCGGTGAGCTTCAAGGGAGCAGACACTAAGGTCTCTGTTGCACTCTCTGAGCCTAAGGCCACAAGCTGCCTATGCTTTCATGTTCCTCCAGTGGCCAAGGGCAGGTCATCTGGGAAAAGAAGAGATATGAGGCAGAGATGATTTTAGGAGAGCGTGGTGCATTTCCCATTTTGTTCCCAATGTTTGGGTTCTTCCTTTAGCAATTTCACAGCAGACACAGTTAAGTTATACCGTGTTCAGCCTTTCTCTTCTTTTCAGTCTTGCTCAGGGCAGCAATGTGTCCAGTTACCTACTTGCTTTCCTAGCTTCTCTCACTGCTGCTGGTAGCTTGTGCCATAACCCAAGCCAAATAGATATAAACTAAAGTCAGCTTGGGACTCTTGAGAAAGTTTTGCTTACATGATAAAGAGGGACCCATGTGTCTAGCACTACTCTTCCCCAAATTCTTTTTGCCTTGGACGTGGACATGATGTCTGGAAAGCAGCAGCCATCATGTAGCCATGAGGCAACAAAGATGAAGACAAAGCTCAGACTGGAAGGGAGGTAAAGTAGAAAGAGCCATTCATTTATTTATTCAACTAGTATTTATTGAGTGTCTGTTATGTGCCGGGCATTGTTCTAGTTGCTAGAGACACAGCAGTGATAAAAGCACACAAATCCCTGCCTCCTTGGAGTTTATTTTTAGTGGTAACAGGAGAGAAAGACAATATATAACATACGAGAAGTAAAGGCTATAATATGTCACATGGTGATAAGTATTATGGAAAAGAGAAAAGTAGGTATTCACCCTGGGCAGGGCATTGGAGGCTAATATAAGGACTGTGGCTATTCCTCTGAGGAAAACAAGCAAATTATTAAGCAAATCACTGGAGGGTTGGAGGAGAGGGTGACATGATTTGATTGATATTTTAAGGTCACTCTGGCTGCTGTGTTGAGAATAGACTGAAAGGGGAAAGACAGAACCAGGGACCCAGATGGCATCAGTGAATACCTAAGCCAACACCAGCAACTACTTGCTTCCAGAAACCTTGCTATCTGTAGGAAATAATTCCCTGTGTTAATTCTGTGGGAAATACTCTTAGCCAGGTATTCTGTTACTTGCAGCCAAACTCATTCCCAACTGATACAGAGAGCAGGTACCATCATTTATCATGCATCTACTATGTGCCAAGTGTTGTTCTAAGTCCCAGGGACATAAAGATGAAAACACATGTAGTTCTCATTATCAAAGAGCCTTTCAAGGGCCTTGTGATATGACTGTGGGAGGCCAAAGACAAAGCATTACACTGCAATAAGGCAACTGCATTAGCGAGGTTTGTCTGGAAGATGGGGTGAGAGTGCAGGAGAGGAGCACAGCTAAGCTGAGAAAAAGAGCCAGGGAAGGCATCATGAAAGCTGGTAGGTGCTTCTCAAATGAACACATTTGTGGAGGGCATTCCAGACAGGAGGAACTCTATGTGCAATACAAAACATAGAACATTCTGGGACATGTAAATAGATCAGTATTCCTGGAGCAGTAGAGTTTGATTGGGCGGGGTTTGGTGGGGAGAGAATGGCAAGAAATGGTGGAGATTAGGTTGGAGAGGCAGGAGGAGAGGTGATGGAGGCTTTTGTAAGTGCTACAGAAGAATATGATTTCCGCCTGTAGACAGCAGAGAAGCAGTGGAGCAATAACCCTGGCAGCCAGATTAAAGACAGCTCATAGAGGAGTGAGGCTCCAAGCAAGAGCAGAGCAAAAGTCAGGGGGCAGTGGATAAGAGCCTGAGACAAGGAAGCAGTTGGGTTGGAGAGGAGGGAATGCAGAAATGATGTTCTGAATGTGGTAAGAGAAGAGGCATTCCAAGATAGCCCAGACACACTGCATATACCTCTGCATGAATAATTAGATGATGTTTTCGGCATAAAGGTCACTCCAGGAGACAATGGACAATTTTTTAGTGGACCAAATTAAGAGCATAACCAGCTTTTACATAAACCTGTGGAGACTGCATCTGGTGAGCTGACAGCAGGATATTCCATTCAGTTGGCTTCGTGGAAGCTAAAGGGTAGTTCCTTACACTTGGTCCAGGCTGTCCTGCCTTCTTCACTGTGGCTTTGCATTTAGCCTACCATTTCAGCACCAGTTATTCTAGAATGCCTTCTTTACTCATCAACATCACTCTGCATGGGTAATCATATTAACAACTACTGTGATTGGGAGCTACTTATGACAGACATGTTACATATACTTGTTTAAATTTCACAATAGCCCTGCCAAGAAAGTAGTATTAACTTGAGGCCAAGAGAGGTAAGGTAACTACCCTAAGGCCACACCACTAGTGAGGCGAAATGTGATTTGCCCGATGAAGTGTATGCTGTTCTCACCATGCTCCAAGGTTATCTACCTCATTATAATCCATTGTCTGTTCAACACCCTGGGCTCTACTTTTTTGTCCACAGTCATAGAGCAGCATTAAGGTGGGGCATTTACAAAATACTTTCATAGATATAAAAGAGAAACTCTTCCAACAGGTTTTGCCTCATTTCCATGAAGGGATTTGGATTATTTAGAGTTCCAAATTTTCCAAAGGATTAAAAAGTACATTACTAATAGAATAAATTTAAGGAAAAAAATATTTACTTTATAACCATACTTTACAATGCGAAATAATCCAATTGCAAAAGAATGGAATAGGTAAGGGATGGTTCTATTCATTAGCCATAGGGAAGTATAGAAATTCTTAGGAAATAATATTCTAGAACTGAAATACAAGCAAAGCACAAGGTTGGTTATTTTGGATGATGAATGAATGGATAAATTCAAATTTTGTCTTTCATTCGATAGGCTTGTCCCATTGGTCAATAACTGGTTTACTAACCATCTACTCTGTTTGAAGTGCTGCTTTTGCTGTTGGGAAAGTGAGAAGGGATAGAGACACGAGAAGAAACTGAAAGTCACTATACCTAAACGGCACAATTCTTGATGCCATAAAAGGTTCAGGCAATATTACATATCCTAAAGACACTGCTAAGGACCACAGTTTAGTAGCTGGAACTCAGAGATCACCTTGTCCAACCCTTACATTTTACAGGTAATGAAATTAAGTCCAAAGGGATTTGTGACTTGCCTGAGGTCACGAACATAGCTGGTGGCTGATGCAAGAGCTACCTCTGCCATTAGTCTGTTTCTATTGCTGTTACTTTTATTCAAGAATGGATTTAAAATTATGTAGTACATTCTTGAGAGGAACAAAAGGATCCTTTTATTTAACTCAGGAGGAAAAAGCAAAGAGATTCTAGCCTGTTATTTAGAAGGGACATAATCATGGAAGATGTTGTTATACTTGCACTTGTGTGCCAGGATTTGCATTGCAGCTTAAAAAAAAATCTTTTGCTATCGAAAAAAATAGTAAAAGATAGCAAACAACTTGAATTTCTATCATTAGAGGGCTTAATATGATAAGAGTTCATCCTCATGGTGAAATATTATTCAGCCACTAACAAATCAAAGCAAATCTATGTGTAACTGATAGAGATATATTTTATTTTTTATTTTTTATTTATTTTTGAAACAAGAGTCTTGCTGTGTCACCCAAGCTGGAGTGCAGTGGTGCGATCTTGGCTCACTGCTACCTCCGCCTCCCGGGTTCAAGCAATGCTCCTGCCTCAGCCTCTTGAATAGCTGGGATTACAGGCGCATGCCACCATGCCTGGCTAATTTTTTGTATTTTTAGTAGAGACAAGGTTTCACCATGTTGTCCAGGCTTGTCTCGAACTCCTGACCTCAAGCAATCCACCCGCCTCAGCCTCCCAAAGTGCTGGGATTACAGGTGTGAGCCACCGTGCCCAAACAGATATAGATATATTTTAAAAGACAAAAATAACTTGTAATTCAAAGCTATATATTTCTTCAACCAGTTTCTTGCACAGACTCAGTTCAATGTGAATTAACATAAGATGATTTATTTTTTCCAGTGATAGCTATAGTCAATACTGTCATTTGTGTTGCTCCAAATCTATTAAACGTTTTTCCACATTCTAATATTTCCCATAATTTAAATCCAATTTTTCCAATGTAGAATCAAAACAACCACCATATGTTGCCATTTCCCATGCCCCAATGATGGGAACGTATAATTCAGATTGCAAAAATAAACTATATCTACAAAAAAACTTTGATTTAAAACTAACTTTATTTTAAAAAGGTAGGACATGGAGCATTCATTTGGCCTCTCTCAGCAAAAACAGTCTTGGAGCCAGAAGTTGTGGTGGCTTCCTGATTTGTTTGTTTGTTTACTTATTTATTCATTTTATATTGTGGCAGAGGCAGAAATGCTTTTGAGGTCAGGTCTGTGGAGTTCAGCCTGGAGTCTGATTCGTTAACCTTATCAGTGGTTCTATGAGCCTTCTATATCCCTAAATAAAGCTCCTCTTTTAAAGTTAGCTAGAGTGGATTCTATTGACTGCAACTAAGTACTGTCACCAATATGAATAAATACTTCCACCACACTCTGTCAAAGTCTCCTTTACCATCATGAGACAAACAACATCTTGGGCAGGTCTCATTGTCATAATTAAACAATGTTCAGTCTAGTTTAGTTTAGGCTTTTCATTCATGTCCTATTTAGATCTCATATCCAGTTGTCCAGCCATGTGAGGCAGGCAGCAAGTCAGGGAGTGACACATTAGTTTCCCTTTCCTGCCAATATTCCCAAACACTACTAATGATTCCTTAAGCATCCAGCTACCTTGTTTGTTAATTGGAGAGAAGGACTGGTGGAAGCCCTGCCTGAATTAGGTGAGGAGTTGTTGTGTGGTTTCCAGAAATAGCCTCCCAACATGAATGCCGCATTCCTGATAACTCTGACTTCTTTCAGGCTCTTTGCTCCTCAGTTGTTTTTTCTGGACTAGGAAGAATGGAGCTAGGATGATGAATGGAGTAAAAGATCCATAGTGCTTCAGCCTCTTCAAAAGTCCCAAGAAAGATGTCTTAAAATCCTCTCTAAACTATAGGGTAACCCTTCAATCTCAGGTCCGGTTCTTTCTAACCAGCTACGCAGTATCAGGGAAAGTCTCACTCAACAACCTTATAAATTTCTATTCACTTATAAAGAAGGGAGAGGGACGCACAGAAATTTACACATATGTATTCTTTTCTGGGGCTGCTCTAGAAACTAACAAGAATGATTGGCTATTGGGAGGAAAACAGGAGTCTGGGAAAAGATGGTGGGATGGCATAATGATAACTTTTCTGAAATTGTTTCTTTTGTTTGGAGACATCCTCACTTTCTGAGCTTTTACTGGAGACACAGCCTGCCACCATAGAAACTGAACACTTGAGCCACTTACTCTGCCATCAACTTTTATAGCTCGGATAGAAGAACATGGCCTGGGCTCAACCAATCAGATTCTCAAGCTCTGGACTGTGAAGAGAGAGCTGGTGTCAAGAAATGAAGGAAACCATTCTTCTTATGCGTGGCAACAGCTGGGATGGTAAGAGCCAATTTCTGGAGCCAAGAGAGGCTTCCAAGCAACTTGTGGCGGCCAGTGGCCTGCAACTGATGCAGAGCTGCTGGGAAGCATGACTGTGGCTGTGTGTCTAGCTACTGCCTCGTCCCTTGTTCTTGCTTATTCTGATTCTGTTTCTCCATTGCTCCTTTCAATTTTGTGAGTTTTCTAGTTACCTTTCTGACATAAGCATTTAATGCTACATATTTTCTTCTAAGTACAGCTTTAGTTGTACTACAAATTTTGACCTTTTGAATCTTTATTTTTATCCAATTCAAGATGTTTTCCAATTTCTCTTGTGACTTCCTCTTTGACCCATGGGTTATTTAGAACATATTGTTTAATATCCAAATATTAGGGAATCTTAAATATCTCTTTCTGTTATTGATTTCTTCTCTAACCCTATCATGGTCAGAGGGCATACATTGGAAGATTAAAATTCTTTTAATATTTTTGAGGTACCACTGTTGCTGAGTAAAGCACTCTCTGAATGTCAGTTAGGTCAAGTTGGTTGACAGTGTTGTTTAGGTTATCTACATTCTTAGTAATTTCCTCTCTATGTTTTCTATTTGATTACTGAGAGAGAAGTGCTAAAGCCTCCAACTATAACTGGATTTGTCTATTTACCCTTTCAATTCTGCTAATTTTTGTTTCATATACTTTGAAGCTACTTTGTTGATGCAATCACATTTAGGATTATTACGTCTTCTTTATGAATTGATCTCTTTATTATAATCTAATACCCATTCATCCCTGGTAATAATTTCTTGTTCTTAAGTCCAGTTTGTTATTAAACACTTTGACTTTCTTTTTGTTAGTGTTCGACTACTGTTTGTTTCTCTCCTTTTACTTTTAACCTATCTATGTCTTTAGATATAAAGTGGGTTTTTTGTAGGTAGGATAGAATCTTGCTATTTTCTTTTAATCCAATCTGACAATCTATGTTTTCTAATAAAGTGTTTAGAACATTTATAGTTAATGTGATTATTGTTATAATTAAATTAAAATCCACCGTTTTGTCTGCCTGCTTTTAGATTTATGATTCCACTTGATCCTGACTTTGAAATTTTTTTCCATAGGAATTTATTACCTATTCAGGTAAATAGATATATAATGGATTGCATGTTTGTGTGCCCTCAAAATATATATGTGAAACCCAAACCCCTAATATGATGGTATTTGGAGGTGGGGTCTTTCGGAAGTAATTTGGTTTAAATGAAGTTGAGCCCTCTCCGTGATGGGATTAGTGCCCTTATAAGAAGAGGAAGATAAGCCAGAGCCTTCTCTCTCTTCACCATGTGAGGAAACAGCAAAAAGGTGGCCATCTGCAAGCAAGGAAGAAGGTCCTCACCAGGAACCAAATCTGCAGGCATCTCGATCTTGGACTTACCAGTCTCCAAAACTGTGAGAAACGAATGTCTGTTGTTTAAGCCACCTGGTCTATGATACTTTGTTATGGCAGCTCAAGCTAAGACATAGATAGTTTTTATTGTTGCTTTTAAAAAGCAAGTGTTACCCTTTAACCCATAAATTTCACTTCTTCATGTCTATTTTATAGAGAACATTGGCACATATGCTTAAAAAGATAAGTACAACAAAATTCATCACAGTATTGCTTGTAATCATAAAAAATTGAAAATAATCTAAATTTTCATCATTTGGAAAATAATTAAATAAGTGTCCATATATCCATTCTATGAAAGATTATACTTCTCTTAAAGCAAATAAGATCAATGAATACATACTGATATGAAGAAGATATGCAACACATATTTAAGTTAGAAAAGCTAGTCATAGTAAAATATGTACCATATGAACAATTTATGTATTAGACAAAAATTTCCACTAAAATATATGTGCTCCTATATGCAGATAGACATATATGAATGTAAATGCTTAGAAAAAGCCTGGAGGTATGTGCAGTGGAGAGATAATAATGATTACAATGAAGAACAGTGTCAGATTAGGGGAACAGGTAAAGAGAAGTTTTGTTTATCTATATTGTTTTCATATTTATCAATGAGAATCTATTACTTGGGTAACTAAAAACTGAGTTGTGATTAATATTATAGTTTGAAAAGAAGAAAAAAGAAAAGATATATGTATAATATATATATTAAATAAAAATCAGGATTTTTTTTTTCTCTTTGACATTTTATTCATTCCATTGGAGTAGGAGATTTGAGTGTAAAGAGCCAAAAGATTTCTTGATTCTTTGGCTCAATAAAAGACCTTTTCTGCCTTTCATTCTACAAGAGCATTAACGAAAAGCATGGTGAGTGTCCCAGGAGTACACAGTGTGTCTGGGGTGTGTCCTAGTGTGTTCGGTTATGCTCATTCATGCTGAGACATTGCTTTTTGCCCATAAAAGGAGGAATTACAACATCAGACCCGGATTGTTTTCATTTCCAAACAGCCGCAAAGTGTCAACACAAGACTGTCAATCTCTTGTTCTCTCCTCTCTCACAAACGCTCCCTGGAACCCAGGCCAATTGAAGAAAACAGATGCAGGCAGGCACTGTTTTGACAACACTGGAAACGCCTGTGATTAGGAGTCAGGATAGCGTAAAAATGATTAATATGCTCCTAAAAGAATAGAGAGTGCGCCTTCAGAAGAGATAATTGGATGGGCATCCCTGCTGGTAGACACCCTCTCATACCCAAACGAAGGTACACATTCTCACACAGGTTTCTCCCAAGCAACCCCTTGCTGAGTGTTTCCTGTAACATTTTCATCATGGCAAGGAAGGTGGGGTGAAATGTTCTTGGAGGATGGGGGAAAGGCTGGAGGATGACAAAAGTGCCAAAATCTCCCTTCTGCCATAAAGTGAATAATCTTCAAGCAAGCAATGAAATAGATCTTGGTATCTTTTAAAACCAACAGAGTTCTCTGAGTTTAGCAGTATTTCATGGGATGTGGTAGTAGACAATGCAATTGAGAGTTCTTAATTTATGAGACAGGAAATCTTTGTTTAGCCATCACACGTAAATTAAGGTTGTCCCTGAGTAACTTGAATTACATAACCATCTATGTACCAAGCAGCTGTCGTTTTCCTGTAAATATATTCTCAGTTGTAAGCAGTCTGGAGGCCAGGCTACCCCCCTTATGTTGTGATGGGAGAAAGAACTTTGGGACTCAGCATCAGAAGAGTCAGCTCTGTTTCTCCTTAGCTGAGTGGTCTTTGATAGGACAGTAAACCTCATTCGACATCAGGCATCTTCATCTGTACTGCAGGGATCTGGATGAGATGAGTAGTCTTCAAGCTGTGGGTAGTTCTACAGCAGGCTCTAGATTGTGGAACTGTGGGCCCCACCTCCACTTAAAAACTTTAACCAGAGCATCTCTGGTTTGATCTGTTTAATACTGGATGTTTAAAGAAATGCTTTAAAAAAGAAAATTATTCAACACTCATTTTTTCAACAAATGCTTACTGAACTCCTACTATGTAACTGGCAGGGGGACTCATTAATGATGGAATGAAGTTACCTCCTGTTCTCATGAAGCTCACACTTTACCATTCCACCGAACCAGATGATCTTTAAGGGTCCTTTCCAGACCCAGCATCCTGCTCTTCCAAAGCACATAAAACAGGTGTCCTGAAGTACTGCCCAGAGAACTTAAAGTTCAACTGTAACTACACAAGGACAGGCAGACCAAAAGAGACCTTAAGAGTGATGTGCGTTGGTGTTAAGTTGACAAAGTGAACATTTTGGCTCTACTAGTTAGCTAGGTGACTTAACTCAAATTAATTAACCTCCTGTGCTCAGTTTCTTTATCTATAAAATGAGGGTAATGATATTACCTACCTCATAAGGTTGTGGTGAGGATAAAAAGACATAATGCATGCAAAGGCTTAGGGCTATGCCTAGAATTCTATAAGTTACATTAGGTCTTATTAGCTATTATAATGTGCTTTTCCAGCCTTATATCAGGATAAAGTATACTTGAAAAGGTCCTACAAGACGGCCTACTATAGAGCAGAATTCAGCATAAGGAAACACTATCCTGGACTTCCAAGGACCTTCTTAATCACTGCCAGCTGTAATGCAGCCCACAGGTGAAGCCAAGGGCAAGGTTCAATTAATGTTTCATGTGCACCTAGCACAACGTTTACTATAGGGAAGGCAATCAATAAATACTTATTGAATCAATGAACCTATTCCTCTAATAACATTTAAAGCTCTGTGGATTGTTTTAGGTTTCATTTAGGGCAATCACTACCTGAATGCCACCTTTTTCTAAGTTTTATTTTTAATTATAAAATATTTCAAACATACAGACAATAAGTTAACAGATACCTATGTACTCACCATCAAGATTACATAAATGCTACCTCAACATATTGCCCAATTAGTTTCAGATAGTCTTTTAAGAAATACAATTACAGTCATGCACTACATAATGTTTTGGTCAACAACAGACCACATATATCACCTTGGTCCCATAAGATTATAATACCATATTTTTACTGCATCTTTTCTATGTGTAAATATGTTTAGATACACAAACATGTACCACTGTGTTACCATTGTCCCATGTTCAGCACACTATCATGCTGCACAGGTTTGTAGCCTGGGAGCAATGGGCGATATCTTATAGCCTTGATGTGTCATAGGCTTTACTTCTAGACTTGTGGAAGTACACTGTACAATGGTCACCCAACAACGAAATCATCTAATGACACACTTCTCAGAAAGTGTCCCCATTGTGGCCGTGCGCAGTGGCTCACACCTGTAATCCCAGCACTTTGGGAGGCCAAGGCAGGCAGATCACCTGAGGTCAGGAGTTCAAGACCAGCCTGGCCAACATGGTGAAACCCTGTCTCTATTAAAATACAAAAATTAGCTGGGCATTGTGGCAGGTTCCTGTGATCCCAGCTACTCAGGAGGCTGAGGCAGGAGAATTGCTTGAACCTGGGAGGCAGAGGTTGCAGTGAGCCGAGATCACGCCATTGCACTCCAGCCTAGGCGACACAGCGAAACTCCATCTCAAAAAAAAAAAAAAAAAAAAAAAAAAAAAATGTCCCCATTGTTAAGCGATATATGGCTGTATTTAGAGGCCACCAGAACCCCATTCACACTCTCTTCTCTTTGCCGAGATAATCCCTACCTTTAAGTAAATGGGTATCATTCTCAGCATGTGCTCATGCCTATAAACAACCCATTTGACGGTTTTGTGTGTATGCACTGCTCACTGGTGGACATTAGGATCCTCCCGTGTTTTGATTGTCACAGACAGAGCTGTAATAATAAACATCCATGCAGCAGTCTCCTTGTGGATGGTAAGAGACAGTGGGCACAAATTCAGCTTTATTAGCTGCTGCCAAATTTCTCTTCACAAGAGTGGTTCCAACACATGCCCCACTCACAATGCATAGGTATTTCATCATGCAGACTTTTGTTGTTATTTGCAATTCCTAACTTGTGAACAGGAGCATCTTTTTTTTTTTTTTTTTTTTTTTTTTTGAGACGGAGTCTCGCTCTGTCGCCCAGGCTGGAGTGCAGTGGCGAGATCTCGGCTCACTGCAAGCTCCGCCTCCCGGGTTCACGCCATTCTCCTGCCTCAGCCTCCCCAGTAGCTGGGACTACAGGCGCCCGCCCCCACGTCCGGCTAATTTTTTTTTTTTTTTGTATTTTTAGTAGAGACGGGGTTTCACCGTGTTAGCCAGGATGGTCTCGATCTCCTGACCTCGTGATCCGCCTGCCTCGGCCTCCCAAAGTGCTGGGCTTACAGGCGTGAGCCACTGCGCCCAGCCAACAGGAGCATCTTCTTATGTGTTTATTAATCATTTATATTGCCTTTTCTGTGAATCATAAATGCCCCTTTCAATTGGATCGACTGTCTTTTTCTTATTAATTTATGAGATTTATTTTTATATAAGGTGCAAGTATCTTCCCCCAGACTGTTTTTTTATTTCTATCTTTGTTTATGGTACCTCTTTTTCTCAGATTTTTTTCATTTTAATAAAATTCAAATTTATCAGTCCTTTCCTCTATGGTTTATAGCTTTTGTGCCCTGTATAAGAAAATTCCCCCTATCCAATGTCATATCATCATCTTCTATGCTTTCTTTAAAAGTTTTAAAGTTGGTTTTTCACATTTAGATACTAATGTATCTGGAGTTTATTTCATGTAGGATTAAGGTGGAGATCTAATTTTATATTTTCCGTTCTGCTCATTCTTTAAGTGTCTTTTCTATTCCTTGGGGTTTGGATTTTCTTTTCTGTCCTTAATCATCAAATTATTGATGATACTCAAATTAATAATCAAATTATCAAGTTATTTGAAGTTCTTTGGTTCCAATCCTGCTGTTTGTTTTGTGCTTAACTTTAGTCTCTTGGAAGATTGCCTATGATTTTAGATTGTTAGTTCAACTTTGGCAGGACTTTATTTGTGGGTCTGTGTAGAATTGGCTGGAAACATTTTCCTTTTACTTCTATCAGGTATCCCTGGTGTACCATAGACTCAAGACCAATCTTTTTTTTTTTAATAGTTTTTTTGGGAACAGGTAGTGTTTGGTTATATGAATAAGTTCCTTAGTGGTGATTTCTGAGATTTTGGTTCATCCATCACCCAAGCAGTGTACACTGTATCCCATGTGTAGAATTTTATTCCCCCCGACCTTTTCCCCTAAGTCCCCAAAGTCCATTGTATCATTCTTATGCCTTTGCATCCTCATAGTTTAGCTCCCACTTACAAGAAAAAACATATGATGTTTGGTTTTCCATTCCTGAGTTACTTCACTTAGAATAAAGGTCTTCAATTCCATCCAGATTGCTGCAAATGCCATTATTCCATTCCTTTTTATAGCTTAGTAGTATTCCACGGTATATATTCACCACAATTTCTTTATCCACTCGTTGACTGATGAACATTTGGGCTGGTTCCATATTTTTGCAATTATGAATTGTGCTGCTATAAACATAGGTGTGTAAGTATCTTTTTCATATAATGATTTCTTTTCTTCTGGGTACATACCTAGTAGTGGAATCGCTGGATCAAATGGGAGTTCGACTTCTAGTCTTTTAAGGAATCCCCACACTGTTTTCCATAGTTGCACTAGTTTATATTCCCACAAGCAGAGCAAAAGTGTCCCCTTTTCACCACATCCACACCAACATCTATTATTTTTTTATTATAGCCATTCCTGAAGGAGTAAGGTGGTATTGCATTGTGGTTTTGATTTGCATTTCCCTTATCATTAGCGATGTTGAGCATTTTTCCATATGTTAGTTGGCCATTTGTGTATCTTATTTTGAGAACTGCCAAGACCAATCTTTAATATAATTTTTCAACTTAGGTTTCTAAGAATATATAGATATAAAAATAGTTAACCGGAAACTCATGAAGGCAAAGCTTGTGAATATGAATTCTCAGAAAAACTTTTGTCTCTATACAAAGCTCTGGAAGAGACAGCATCCCTGTGCTGGTGGGTGGGTTGGAGATTTTTCCTAGTTCATTCTTTCACTGAGATGCAGCCCTTTGGAGTTCCAAGCTTATGAGGGGTCTCGGGTTCACTTTCCTTCACCCTAACAAAGTACTTTAACTGCTGTTCCCACATAGGTATTAACATTCAAACCCAAGATTACTGTTAACCAAACCCCTTCATACTAGTCTCTCCCATAGCCAAAGAACCACAAAAGCTCCCACACTCACCAGCCTGGTTTTCAGTTTTCCTTCTGTATCTGAAATGTAGGGGTTTCCCTTTCTTTCTTGTAAGCTCTTTGCTTTAGAAACACTATGGCTTTAAAAGAATGCTTGTTGTAATTTACTTTGTTCTTTGTGTTTATGTGGTGGGATGGGGGGCAGAGTTCAGATAACCCAAACAATTTGCCTGAATCATTTCTGGATTCAATGTACCTTTCATGCATGTGTGTGTGTGTGTGTGTGTGTGTGTGTGTGTGTGTGAGAGAGAGAGAGAGAGAGAAGAGAGAGAGAGAGAGAACAGAGAAAGAGAGAGTTGTAGCTGTCAAGTCAAATTCCTCTACCTCACATTTGGAACCCCACAATTTGCTAAAAGCATTACACTTTTCAAACACATGCCGTGTCTGCTTTCATGTCTTGAGTGAGTTTGGGGCAAGTTTCGATGTGTGCTTCCTTCAGGGACCTGTGGCAGGCCAAAGATGAAGTAGGATGTTGACCACATTTGTCTCTGAGTACCTTTAATTCCAACCTCTGTGCCTACCAGTTCTCAAATAGTAAGGTCTGAATGACTGAGGTTTTGCAGCATTCTCTGAATGGGTGAAAACTGACCTGAAAGTTCCCATGATTTGTGTTGTGC